>NC_089821.1:134764284-135065631 GCF_035046505.1 Tiliqua scincoides | reverse complement strand
AAGTCCATAAGGACAGTCTAAACCTGATGGCAAGAGGAGTAACAAAGCCACAGTCATTGGACCAGATAGTGTTCTAGTTGCTCCGTGCATCACCTGAACTCTGCTGGAGACCACCAGTGTTACCAGTCTTATAGAAGATGCTGTGGAAACTCTCTTAGTAGCCAAGCCTGCCTTTATGCCCATAGAGACAGCCTTGCCCTAAGACCAAAATGGGCATCAAGAAGGGTTGCTGTGTCAGGTCTTGGAAAAGGCATTTGGGGCTTTTAAAGTATTAGTTGATTTTTTTTTATGTTTGTTTGTTCCACTGTATTCTATACGCTTTGAGTGGCTTATAGGTGTTGCACCTGGTATTAACCTGGTTCCAAGGGGCTCACAACTGTTAACCACAAGAACAATTCTAATAATGATGGTTAATGATAGTTAAAAGGGGTCAAGTGACCTGAGGGTCAAAAAGGTTGCATGTGGGTAGACTGGTTTATAAAATCATTCAGGTCATGTGAATAAAATGGAGAGAGATGTTGTTCTCTATCATACATAAGAATATAACAACCTGGCCAAGAGTCCAGCTTCCTGTGTCTCACAGTGGCCCACCATATGCGTCTGGAGCACACAAGTTACCTGCATCTGATTGCTTTGCACATTTCCTTCTGAGGTAGCATACTTTGAAAACCAGGAGGTTGTATGCAGCCATCATGATAATCTAGGATGAACTCTTCCTCCAAAAATCTTAACCTTTTTAAAAGATTTCTAGGCCAAATGCCAGCACCACATTGGAGGTCCTTAGAACACAAACAGAGCCGATAGATAGCAATTATCTGTTGCAAAGACATTCTTGCTGCTTCTTCTTCTGGGTTGGGCCATGCTTGTCAGCCTCTTTTGTTTCCCAGACTGAAAAGTTTCAAAAAGATCTACACCAAAATCCTGCCTGAAAATGATTCAAGTGTTCTTGGATTCTGCAAAGCTTTTCTGACATCAAAAGTCCAATCAGGTAATTTTAAGCTGACAAGAGATTTATGGCACCATCCTATGCCTGCCTACTCAGTATGTTCCATTATGAGAGCTGTTGAAGGAACTTCAGAAGTCCTCTGAAAATCTCTGTGGTTCTGAGTGAGCCTTGGAATGAAAAGATAGTTTATCAGCATGCTTTGCTGAGGGTCAAATAATGCATGGCAAACCATGTGTAACAATGGTTTGCCATTGGTTACTGTTTCAGCCTCAGTTCAGCAGAAATCACAGCAAACTCCTGCTAACTGGGTAAGAGGCACTTTTAAAGTGGGTACTCTTATTTAGCGGGGGGGGGGGGGGACTGATCCTACTCACTCCAGCACTTCCTTTTCTAGTGGCTGCCTGCTGGTATTCTTTTGCATTCTTTTAGATTGTGAGCCCTTTTGGGACAGGGAGCCACTGTAGTAAGTGGGATAAGTAATTATCTGGACATCTAAAGTCATTGTAGCATGTACATTTCTCATCCTCTTCCTCCTCCCCCAGTGTGGCCATTTTTCTTCCTCCTCATCCCTAAGTACAACTCTCTCAACCC
Organism: Tiliqua scincoides; assembly: GCF_035046505.1. Lineage (NCBI taxonomy): Eukaryota > Metazoa > Chordata > Lepidosauria > Squamata > Scincidae > Tiliqua > Tiliqua scincoides. The sequence continues at coordinate 135,064,094 of NC_089821.1, read as the reverse complement.
CAGTAGACCAAGCTGGTGGCTGATGGGAAATTATACCCTCAGAGAGAAGAAGCTGCTGCCACCCTTGGCTTGTTGCCCAGGACAATCCAAAGTATCCAATTGGCTAGTAGGATACTTACATGGGCACTTCATAGCTTTAGACGCTATGCTTGTGGAAATTTCCTGACCAATTTGCCATCTCTTGTTTTGCTTCATTCACATCCCCCAGATGTCTGTGTTGGATCATTTGTCTCCACCGCAATGTGCATCCCTCACGCTTGATTTGGATGCCATTAACAAAGGATAAGATGTGCCAAATTCTCGCAAGATTGCAGAGCAAACCCTTGGAAGAGATCTACCAATATTTGGACCAGTTCAACCTGGAAGCTGAGAAGGTATGACTTAAAAGTCCATCAAAAGCTAAACAAGTTAGATGGGTTTTCCCAGATAAAACTGACAGTTTCTTCCCAAACTGTGTTGCTTTGTGCACATTGCACTTATGACAGATTTACTGTGCTCGATGACAGCGCTGTGAGAGAGCACTGTCTCTCAGCAGCTGAGCTGGGAAAGAGAAAGAGAATCACAGGAACTCAGCAATTCATAGCCTGTTATAATACAACATTATACAGTCCTGGAATGCGCTATTTTTTTCCTTTATGTTTGCAGCTTGCAATCACATCCCTTAAAGTTGAAGACATCAGGAAAAAGATGTTCTCTCAGTTTGTTGTGGAGATGGAGTCTGGGTTCTCGGCCTTCAGACCAACAAATTGGACTCATTTGCTGTCAATGAGGCTGGTGCTCTTTCAACCAAGTGCCGGTGAAAATGAAGCCAATATCCTCGTTGGCAACCTTCAGTCTCGAAAGACTATGTATCGCGCTCTGAATGGTGGTTCTGGAACAGCGTCTAGTGTGGCTGAAAAGGCCAATTCGGGAGTGACAATCCCTTCCACACCGGGAGCAAGTGCAGTCTGTTCCTGGTCTGTCTCCCTGGCTATGCCTCTTTGCTCAGACTGTTGGCCAAGTGTCTCTTCAAACTGGGAAAGGCCACGCTGCACAGCCTGCCTCCAAGCAGGCCGCTCAGAGGCCAGGGTTTCCCACCTGTTGATTCTTTCATATGTAGCTGACTGTGACAGCCTCAGAGCTGTGTGAGTATAAAGCAGCAGTCTCCAAACCATGACCCTCTGCATCACAATAAAGCTGTCCTGCGATGGCCCTTTCCATTCTGGGCTGCAGGCATGTGTCTTTCTGACCAATCATCCCACAGCCCACAGCCCACTGGGCTGCCACAATCCCCGGGAAATCAGTGAAGAAGCATCTGAGGTGATAGGCTTTGGAAACGAGTTGCCTGATGCAAAGATCTAGGATGACGTGGCATGAAGACAAGTGGCTGCAGTGCAGAATGCGGTGCTGTGCCATGCCCAGACAACTTTTTCATGATGCCAGATTTGGACCACGGGCCATGGCTTGGAGGCTCCTGGTATAAAGCATTGTATCTTTTGCTGCATGCCCTACATCACACAACAGATATGAAAGTCGCATTCATTTTTTTTACTTAATTGTATTATTCCATGTTAATTGCATTATTAATTATTTATTAATATTAATTGTTCCAGTTATTGTATTATTCCATGCTCGCCCAACCTCAGGTACACTGGTACACAATCTCCTGCTCCCATGACATCCTCACAATAGCCCTCTGAAATAGCTGAAACCAGTGGTTGTCAAACATTTGGCACCGGGACCCACTTTTTAGAATGAGAATCTGTCAGGACCCACTGGAAGTGATTTCATGACCTGAAATGATCAAGCAGTCCTTGACACTAACAGCAAAAAACATTGCTCCCTCTTTGGTTTCAGAATGACAATACATTGTGTTTCCAAAGGAGCAGAGTATCCCTGGGTTCTCAAACAAACACAGACAGGAGAAACAGAGGACTTCAGACAAAGCTTTTATTACACGTGCACGCGGGCTCACCTCTGGGTAAATGAGCAAAGATCATTAGAATCAGTTACATCTTTATAGACCAGTTTCAAGAGGGGAGGGGGTGAGAGGGACAGTTGCAACATTATCTATAGAAAACATGCATTATGACAGCACATTCCAAAGTACATACATGTTGTGGTCAGCAAGTTCCTACTTCCTCAGATTGTTTTTGAACAGCTTGTCCTATAGAGGGGGGTTTATTCGAAGCTTGTTCTGCAATATTTAGATAACAGACATTGTTTACTTCACCCTTGGACTTCCTTGTGGCCCACTTCTGCCTATTTTATGACCCAGATGTCCTGTACAATTGGGGGGACCAGGCCAAAGTCTTAAGCTTTAGCTACAGGGCCTGTTTCAGGATTTATTTAAGCTACGGCTAATAGCCTTTGGTTTTCTGGGTTGGGAGTTTTGGGTACAATTGTAAAACAACAACAACAACAAGCTAAAATAAAAAATGGTGGCCCCCAGACCAGAACTGCAGGGAAGCACCATCATCAAACTTCAATTGCCTTCAAGTGCAATCCTGTTGCCAAAATAACCCCCAGAGTGCTGCCCACAAAGGAGGCGGTGAGCAAGGGTGGATCTTATGAGACTGCCCCAGGCATGGGGCAGATCAGCTTGCAGTTCATCTTCCCATCATTAATTTTTAAAGAGATGCTTCTATGTGTATGACCATGTCTGCATCTGGTAACAGTATACCACCTAGATCACTTACCTAATACACTTTTAAAGCAATTATAATTTATAGTTGTAATGTAAATTTTGAATAAAAATCCATAATACGAGTACTTTATGCGCTTCTAACCTTTGAAAACACCAAAATCCGTGCACAAATAAAACTGTTTTCTCTCACCTCTATCAATGAGGGGTTAAAAACAACAACAACTAAGGAGCAGCAAGAATTCAGCCACACAAGTTTCTCAGTCTGACATGGGAATAATCCCTGCAAGGTTTTATTGTATTTATTGCCTTTGCCTCCATTTTGCTCTCCCTGCCCGGAATGGCTCTGAAGGAGAGGGGAAGGGCTACTTGCAAGCTGCAGTGAAGTTCCTGCAAAACTTAATGCTTTTCACCCCACTAGCTATGCTTTGTGGGGTAAACTTACAAAGGACAAAGAAACTTACACTTTGTTTCCTAGATGCATGCACTAATGGGCCTTTCGCCAGTCCAGTTGGATGATTTTGTTGTGGTTAGTGATGTCCTGCATGACAGCGAAAAACCCAAGAATGTCTTTGGCACCCTCACTTCACAAAACATTGTGGAGAGTTCATGGATGCCTTCAACGTTGCTGTGGTTTGCAGTTTTCTCTTACATCTAGATCTCCAGTTAATAATGATCTTTAGGTCCAGGAGAATCCGAAGAAATTATGACTGACCACAATTGAATCTTCTGATTGATGGCCAGAACAGCTTGTTGTTTAAACTTCTGTCTGAGCTCTCAGCTACATTGGCCAGAGCTTTTCTTAGCAGAATATTGCTTTATTTCAAGAAATCTAGACAGTGGATCAGTTTTGAGGTAGATGGATTTATCACAGATTCCCTCAGCATTGCATGAAGCGGGCACTTGGATATTTTATTTTTATCAAATTAAAAGCCTCTATTATGCAGCCACATTCATTACTTTAATTGTCAACAGTTTATCTGCCCCCGCCCCCCAAAGATGCATCAAACAAAATGGTAGTAGGTACCTTTTAGAAAATATTGTTCTTCTCAACAGCTGTGTCTACCTATTTGTTTATAAGACTGTGATGTTTAACTCTGTTGAATTGTTTGTTCCAACCGTTTTATGGTTGGTATTTAAATTGTGTTATTTATGCTCATAACCACCTTGAATATCTAAGCGTACAATCCTGAGAACCAGGCTCCTCAGCATCATCAGATCTTTCCACAAGGACATGAAGGGCACTGTTGTCTTCGATGGCTCCACATCAGACCCCTCTGACATCCGAAGCAGAGTGAAGCAGGGCTGTGTTCTTGCGCCAACCTTGTTTGGGATTTTCTTCGCTGTCCTGCTGAAGCATGCCTTTGGAACAGCAACAGAAGCATCTATCTCCGGACCAGATCAGACGGAAAGCTCTTCAACCTCTCCAGACTGAGAGCAAAGTCCAAAGTCCAGCTGAAATGTCTGCGTGACTTTCTCTTTGCCGACAATGCAGCTGTCACTACCCACTCTGCCAAAGATCTCCAGCAGCTCATGGATCGTTTTAGCAATGCCTGCCAAGATTTTGGACTGACGATCAGCCTTAAGAAAACACAGGTCATGGTTAAGGATGTAGACTCACCTCCCTGCATTACAATCTCTGCGCATGAACTGGAGGTTGTCCATGACTTTGTGTACCTTGGCTCAACGATCTCCGACACTCTTGCTCTCGATACCGAGCTAAACAAACGCATCGGTAAAGCAGCTACCACATTTTCCAGACTCACAAAGAGAGTCTGGTGCAACAAGAAGCTGACGGAACATACCAAGATCCAGGTCTACAGAGCTTGCGTCCTGAGTACACTTCTGTACTGCAGTGAGACATGGGCTCTTCGCTCACAACAGGAGAGAAAACTGAACGCTTTCCACTTGTGCTGCCTCTGACGCATTCTCGGCATCACCTGGCAGGACAAAGTTCCAAACAACACAGTCCTGGAACGTGCTAGAATCCCCAGCATGTATGCACTGCTGAAACAGAAACGCCTGCGTTGGCTTGGTCATGTCGTGAGAATGGGTGATGGCTGGATCCCAAAGGATCTCCTCTATGGAGAACTCGTGCAAGGAAAGCACCCTACAGGTAGACCACAGCTGCGATACAAGGACATCTGCAAGAGGGATCTGAAGGCCTTAGGAGTGGACCTCAACAAGTGGGAAACCCTGGCCTCTGAGCGGCCCGCTTGGAGGCAGGCTGTGCAGTATGGCCTTTCCCAGTTTGAAGAGACACTTTGCCAGCAGTCTGAGGCAAAGAGGTAAAGAAGGAAGGCCCATAGCCAGGGAGACAGACCAGGGACAGACTTCACTTGCTCCCAGTGTGGAAGGGATTGTCACTCCCGGATTGGCCTTTTCAGCCACACTAGACGCTGTGCCAGAACCACCTTTCAGAGCGCGATACCATAGTCTTTTGAGACTATGTGCCGTAGAGCACATTTGCACGTTTGTGTCTCCTTGGCTGACACCAGCCTGCGGGGGCTGACACAAGCTTCTGTGCCGGCTTCCTTGGTGAATCTTGCATCGGCCCAGCTGTGCCAATGCAAAGCTCTGAGGTAGGCAGGAGGGAGGTGTTTCAGGGCGTGCAGTGGGTGGCCCTGGGAGTGGGAGGTGGGGCTTGGACCCAATAGTCCAAGCTGAATCCCAACCCCGATTCCCAGGGAGCTTGGAGTGGCTTCAAGTCGCTCTGCTCTCCTCGGACTTATGCCACCTGAGGAGGTGGTACAAGTCTGAGGGGACCCATAGGGGCAAGGGCGCGTTACCCGGAGGTAAGAAGAAAAGTTTCCCATTGCCTCTGGTTGAGCTGCTTTGGGCCCCTCTCCTCCCCCGGATACAACGCGAGCCTCTTGGCTTACCTGTTCCAGTGCAGGATGGGATCACAACCTAAATGGTGGAAACCCTATTCGTATTTTCAACTGAGGAGTGTTGACTTCTCAAGATCAAAGTAATGCACCTCCATTTCAGTGGGGTTTGTTTGCAGCTTGCTGGGGTAAATTTTCTAATGTTCTTTTTCTCCTCTTCTTCTGAAGCACCAGCTGACTCAGCTGTCCAACTTGGAGATGAGACGTTTTCTCCTTCGTGAGATCTTCTGCCACCTCAGCAACTTATTCAAGCTCTTCACTTCCCAGGACTATACCACCTGGTTTGGAGAAAGGCTTCACTTCTTCCTCAGCAGCTTGGCTGCCCCAAACCTTGGTTTCTTACCCAGTGACATGGCTTGTGGTTCTCTTGTAGCCATGTAGGTATCAACTCTTGGCCTGTCACCATGTTGTGGCAGTCAGGGCCAGCCTAAGGGTGATCTATTTTGTTGACTTGGACCCCACACATGACAAGGCCCCATGCTAAAATGGCAAGCAGAATGCCCGTTGCCGCAGCCAGTACCTCTATGAACAGACTTTGCAGCAACCAGAGTTTTTCTGTGTGGGCCCACTTGCCCACCCCTGGGGTCTGGCTCACCCCTGACTGGCTTGAAACTGAACTTGCCAGAAGCAGTTGACAGTGACCTCACGATGTCACCACCACCTATTTCTAGGTTCCACGCGCTGTGCGTGACATCATCTGCCGGAGCTGCTCATTGCCATGGATGCTTGTTGAGTGGGGGGTTCCTGTAGGGGGTGTGGGCCATGCAAAAATGTATTACTTTGGACACCTTCTGCTCCTGGGGTTGGCCCTGATGGTGGTGTTACCCATGGTGCTGAGCTGCAATTATGAATGCCTTCCTTCATCTCGGCCACTCTAATTTCAGATTGTGCAGTTGGAAGGGCATCTGGGGACACATGCAAACAGGGTGAAGCATGGGGCAAATCTCCCAGTGGTCCTTATTGTGCCACGAGTGCTTAGGGAGCAATATGTATGTGTCACTCATACAATTCCAGAATGAGAACAGGAAGCATTTGGCCTCATGATGATGGACTTCCCAATTTTATTTGTTGGTCTATTGGACACCCTCAGCAATTGATTGGTACCTTGGGAGCAAGGGAATGTGCAGCCACTGTGTAGACAATTCATATTTTAAATCTGACACAAGAAGCACCAGATTCTGACCTGGTGACACAGTAGCCAGCCAAAATGTTAAGAACAACTGTAGTACTCGCACCTTGGTCATGGTGTCAGTGAACAACTTCCTCATGTACATTTTTCTTTTTACCTTTACCTCACTACAACTGGGTAAGCCCCTGCTTTAATCTCACCGCCCCCCCATCATGTGGGGGTTTGGCACTGACATTTTTGAAAAGTTAAAATTGAAGCACTTTTCTGTGTTTTTTCCTGCAGAAACATCTGAACAGTTTCAAGGAAGACAAATAAGTTTCTAGAAGCCAAATGGCATTTCTGGGTGTGGAAAAAGGAAAATATTATTGCATACGCCTTATTATTATTTTGCAAACCCTGGCTTGCCTTACCGGATCCTGAGAATTGTATGGGAAGATGACGTTATGCAAAACATTTAGAAAACTTGATATGCTACATGATAGAAAACATGACAGAAAACATGATATTATTTTAATTATTCCTGCCTTTGTTATTCATTGCAGAGAAAAGACCTTCAATGCCAACAATACATTTGAAAATCCAAAGGACATCCTGACTTTTATAAAAAGAGTTCTTCATTTCCAGCTACAAAATACAGGTAAGTAAGGACATTCCCCTCCCTACCGCTGCACCCCAGCCCCACTGACGCCTTTTGGATCTCAGCTGTGCAAGAGGGCAGAAGTGCTTCACCAGTGTAAGAAATGCCCCAGTTGCAAGCACTGAAGCATTTCTATCTAAACCATGTTAGAAATAGAGGAAATCCTCTACTCTGCCCTGCAGAGTGATGCAGTGGTGGCAAATGGCCTCTGGTGCATCCTATGTGGGAAAGGGGGCTGCTGGAGGCCTCCCAGAGGGAAATGAACATTCATCCCCCAAGGTAAGCTCCAGCACCTGCAATTTGGGCTTGTACCGCAAAATAGCTGGTGCAAATTTGAACAGCTCCTGTGCCAGGAAATTAGGCTTGGAAAGGGGGATAGGACAATGGCGGAGGCCTCTGTTCCCACCCTCCTACTGTGACTGAACCATCCCCTCCCCCTACCTAGTTACATCCTCTCCCTGCTCCAGTTCCATCCTCCCCCTACTCCCCTGCTAGCCCACAGAGACCTTACCTTCTCTGGCGGGCATAGGCCTTCACCACTGTGTTGCACTAGCTCCATCCTTTTCTAATCCTGGGAGATGGTGGGATAATGGAGGAAGAGATAGGTGTTGTGGGTAGCCATGCCACTATCACCTGAGGCCCTCCTGGACAGAACTCAGTGTGGTGAACCGATTGTGCAGACATGCTCTGTAAGGTCAGAGGCATCAACTCTCCAGTATAAAGATGTCAGAGTTGTCAGAGGCATCAACTCTCCCGGCCTGGCATCATGCCCTGAGGTTTTTCGAAGACTTGGAAGATGCGGAGGAGTTGTTTCTGTGGGGCTTGGACCTGGGGAACACTCTAGACTTGTTCCAGCGCAATCTAGATTTGTGCTGATCCCGCAACCATAAGGAGGGTCTTGAGAATGGAAAGGACCCTGATTTGGCTTTGTTAGGGTACTTTTTGCCTGAGGGAAGGAACTTGTGCTTATCTTTACACTCAATGAGCAGTGGATCAAGAGCCTGTTCAAACAATTTTGCCTCTTGGCAAGGGATCCCAACCAGCCAATGGCGTAGCCAGATATTGTGCCTGGCTACCACATTTGAACCCATCGCCCTCGCGGTAAGCTGCATAGCATCGAACAATGAGTTTGCCGTGAAGGCAGCTACCGGCGCAATCTTAAGACAGTTTTTTGTTCTTTTGGAGAGACCTGGTTTGGAGGATGCTAATTCCTCTGCCGAGAGGAAAACGGCCCTGGACATGATAGAGTTAGCTGTGGCATGAGAAGTAACTTCCAAGTTCCTCTTGTCACAGCTATCTTTGGGGCCGCTCTCACCCTCAGAAGGTAGAATTTCTGAGGATGGAAGGGCTGCCACTGGTGCAGCTGGCACTTTAAGATTGGAGCACCTTATCTGGACAGAATACAGCTTACCCATAAGTCAAGAGCTATGTTTGTGCTGTACAGGATTATTCCATTTGGTGTCAAGGACCCTTTGAAAGGCCTCCGGAAAGGGAATGGCATTGGGCTTAGAAAAGGTGCTGTGGGAAAAGGTGCTTGGGCCCCTTCTCAGAACTGCTGGGCTTTGAAAAGGGAGGCACCTCCTCCGGGAGCAAGTTCAATGCCTTGCATGCCAATCAATCTTGAAAAGAATTCGATAGGGAAAAGCCTATCCACCTTTTGGGGGTGGTCCTCCTCTTCCTCTTGGCCAGATAATTTCCCCTCTTCTCTCTTGGACCCTGATGAAGAGGAAGATGTGGACGATGAGGACGGGCTATAGTGAAAAGAGGTAAATCCCCGGACCCTGCCCTTGTGCCTGGGCCTTTTGGGTTGCCTCCTCTTCTTCAGAGCCTTTTTGGAGCATTTGGGCGCATAGTCCTCTGAGCTTCCCCCAAGGAGAAGATGAAGAGCAGGAGGACTTGTGCCTGGGCTCCCTCGCCACCCTCAAGGTTTTCTTAATTATATAGGGGAGCTGGCTCTTCATTGCTCCATCCACAGCCTCCTTGACCATAACTGAGAGTTGGGCAGACATCTCAGAACTTTTAACCCCTTTCCTAAGGTGCCTGGCTTGGGGGTATCTGGAGTTGGTGCCCCATTTCCCCCCTTCCTCTGCTGGCATTTTGGGGTCCCCTGTACCTAGAATGGGTCCCTCCACAGAGCTGCTGTTTTGGAGGCAGGCACAGCCCTGGATCACTGCTGGGGAGGGACTCCTGGGGCTTTGATTGTGGCCTGTTACTGCTGCATATGGGCTGGGGTCTTCCCGCCCCCCCTGTGGCTGTGTCAGATCTTCCCACGCAAAAACGGGCTGCCTATGCTTAACTTTGGGGCCTTCAGCCACTCCAAAGAAAGCTGTTTGGTGGAGGAGGGGAGCTGTGGCGGCGTGCCCAATGGGAAGCACTCATCTGTACGCTCCTGCGGCTCCTGTCTCTCTGGTTTGTGCCCCGATCGCTGTGCGCGCAACTCTTGCTAGGCTGCTGGCAGTGCTTGTTGCTGCTGGGGCTGCTCCTGTTGGTGGAGGAACTGTGGTGGCGTGGCCAAAGGGAAGTGCTTGCCCGTGTGCTCTGGTGGCTCCTCTCTCCCTGGCTGTGCTCCGTACACTGTGTGAGCCGTTGACGCTGCTGGGGTGCACTCCCTCCCACTCTCTGCTGGGTCTTCCACGCAGAAGGCTGCTGTGCACCCCGCTGCTGTGCTGAGGCGTGGGTCCGGCCTGTAGGCTAGGGGAAGGGCCTTCCGAATGCAGCGAGGCTGCCTTGGGAGGCAGGCTGTCCCTCCCACCCACGTAAAAGAACAACCCCCCCTTTTCCTCATGACTGGAGCTTGGGATGAATAGGGGTAGGAGAGAAGGCAAAAAGATAGGAGGCCAGGTGGGGAGTGGATGGGGAAAGAGGCAGATGAGGAGATAGAAGGGAGAAGACCTGAGGAGAAAAAACACTGAGCTCTGCAAAAAAGAATGTCCTGTTCCTGCGAGAGGCAGAATCGAACTGGGTTGGGAAGCCCCCGCACAGGAGTAGACCTCCAATCAAGTCCATTCCTGCCTCCAAGTGGGAGGGGCATTCTCAAGTGGTAAAGAATGCCCTCCTTCCTTTTCCAGAGAATAACAGTACTCTACTAATGCTAATTCATTCCAGGAGACAATAGACTCTATTGTTGATTCAATTAGACATCAGCAAAAAATTCCTGATGGTCAGGGCAGTTTGGCAGTGGAACAGATTGCCAAGAGAGGTGGTGAACTCTCCCTCACTGGAGATATTCAAGCAGAGGCTTGACAAGCACCTATTGGAGATGCTCTAAAGAGGATTTCCTGCCCAAGGCAGGGGGTTGGACTAGACAACCTGTTAGGACCCTTCCAACTCTATGATTCTATGAGGCAGTGGCATAGCTAGAGGGGGTGCAAAGCATTAAATTTTGCAGGGAGCTTCACTGTGGCATGCAAGCGACCCCCTCCCCTTCAGAGCCATTCCCAGCAACAGGAACAAAATGGAGGTATTCACCTCCTCGTGCTTTGCATCCCCCTCTAGCTATGCCACTGCCTCGATTCTCCTGTCTCCCAGAATGAATTAGCATTAGTAGAGTACTATTATTATTACACCACTGAATCAAGGAGAAACAATTGGAACAGATCACAAAATACAAGGACCTGGAAATTGAAATAGAACCCCATGGGGAAAGAAAACAACCCCCACCTCTGTTGTCATTGGTGCACTTGTGCCACTAGGCCACCCTGAGCTCAGCTTCAGAAATTAATTCACTGGCATAGAGCAGAATAGATGATAATTATTTGGGCTGTTCTGCTAGTAAAGAGATCTCAGTTCATTCACGGCATGACACCAAGTTGATTAACCCATGTTTGCACAGTCCACAGCTGTACTCATTCGGTCCCTGTCGTGTATATGCAATGTTGGGCAGAAGTGGTTGAAGCCTGCATATCTCTTCATATGAAAACAGCACTTCTGACAAAAAAGCCAAAGGATGTGCACACTTCTGCCACAGCAAGTCCCGTCTTAAAAGAGGCGTTCTCTCAAATATGAGAGAGGAAGGAGAATGCCTCTTCCTTCCACAGTAGAAAAAGAAATCTGATGCCTGATTAATCACTGGCCTGATTAATCACATAGTTGATATTTTAACGGATTAATCTACTCCACCCTAATTATACTTGCAACATTTTATTCCAGCCTTCCTCAGAGGAGCACATGTGGGTCACTTTTCCTGCACCCTAGCCTCCTCCCAAAGCTTCCAGACACTGACTGTTCTAAGGTCACCCAGTAAACATCTCTAATCAGTGACATTCAAACCCAGGTCCTGCCTGATTCCATATTCTGTTTTTACTTCCTGTCCAAATGCACCTCCACAACGAGTCCTCTAATTCTGTGCAGAGATTCCAGGCTGTGTTTGGCATCGGCCTGTCCTGAGTAGATGGAGTTTCTTCAAAGCAAGCAGCAGAGGACAGTGTAGGCAAGCAAAAACCGGCAGCCATACCTGGAAGCCCAGGACTGAGGCACCAAAACACACAGAGAGCAGTTTTGGTTTCCACCTGTCAAACGTTGGCTGTGACTGTACTCTTGGAAAAAAAAGTCTTTGGTAGGCAGCAGCCAGGATACAGGAGAGAGAGAAGAATCCTTTCCAATCGTTTCTGGAGATGTGCAAAGGAGCTGTTCCTTTTAAAATGGGCTGTAATCCTGCTGATCTGCAAATTGAATCAGCTTTCCTCAGAGCTCAGTGACGGGCCCAGAAACTCCTTAGTGTTTGTAATTCTGCAAATCACCTGGATCCTTTCCACCAGGCAACTTATTCAGCAGTGCCACAGACAAGCCTATTGACATGCCCTGAGCACCATACATTGTCCCCAAGTCGCAGAAATCTGGAGAGAAACTTGGAAGCGAGACCACAATGAGACAGGGGGTTTGGAAAACCAACACCAGTGAACCCTTCGGCTATCAACCACCATTGTTTGAACAGCATGAGTGGGTTTCACTATCACTCAGAACAAACAGTCCCTGCTGAAGGAAGATCTGCAGTTTGAAGAAAAGAAATTCTGAGAGAAAAATGAATGCCTACAACAAATTTTTGATGGCCTCAATCCACTGTCTTTTCAGTTGACTTTCAAAACGTTTTGGCTCAAGGCACATACTTGACACATACACATACAAGACACACACATTGTATCCAACTTTCCATTGCCAATGCAGCTGTGCCAAAGGGGCTGTTCCACTGCATCCTGCAGTGGGGGAGCAGTCATGGAGGCCCAACAAGGTAAGGGAATGATTTGTTCCCTTACCTTGGGGCTGCACGGCAGCTGCATTGGCACTGGAAAGGTGGATAGGACTGGGCCCTAAGTCTGGTCAGATGAATAATAGGTGAAGTGTCTTCCTTCAGATCTATATGGCTTATGTTTGTCAGCTCGGTTCTTATGCCTCCCCATGCATTTCAATGTAGCAACAGGAGAGCAACTTGGCACATTTTATGCCAGGATCAGGCAGGATAAAAATGACCCCAGTTTAAGTCACTGTTATTCTGCAATGGAGATGCCTTTGGTTGGAAGACAGCAGAATAACTTCACCTGGCAAGAAGCCACTGGGATGGTCATCCCCAAATGATGTGCTGACACAAGAGGACAGTGCATGACACAAGAGTGCACCGCAGAAACCACATTAATGAAATAATCAAAGGCACTGGGAACCCAAATAGCCATCCATGGGTGAGGTTTTCTGCTATGCCTCTGCACAAACTGGCATTGCCTGTTTCCAACCAGGAGGTATGGCCGAAACAGCAACTTATGCAGAGATACAGAGTGAGTAGGAACTTTTTACCCCTCTTATTTTGCAGGGTGTAAAAAGCAATGTGTTAAATCTGGACATACAAAATTAGTTCTTGAGCTTCCTGATACTGGAGTGAAGATTGGTAGAGGAATCATAAACAATTTGAGGAATGCAGATGATATAATGTTATTGGCTGAAAATAAGGAATACCTGGGGAAAAAAATCTACAAAATCAAGGAGGAAAGTGAAAAAATGAGATTATTATTATTAATAATTATTATTATTATTAATAATAAATAATAATAATAAATTAATATTATTTATTAATTAAAAATTATTTATTAATAAATAATAATAATAATAATTAATAATAATAATAATAATAATACTTTGTTTTTATCCCGCCCTTCTCCTCAAAGGGACCCAGGGCGGCTAACAACATATAAAACAGATTAAAACATAATTTCACAACAGATAAAAACATATTAAAAAACACATTAGCAGAACCCATAAAAACCCATAGTAGTCAAATAAACCCATAAGAACCCATAGTAGTCAGATAAAAGTCAGAATAAAAGAGCATAAAACAGCAGTTCTTAGAGGAATCGGGCCTGTAAAAAAGCAACTAAAAGATGTATAAAAGATGTTAAAAAGGCATAAAGTCAGAAGGCTTGGTTAAACAACAGGGTCTCCAGGCCTCGCCGAAAGGTCTCAAGAGAGGGAGTCATTCTCAGTCAAGGGGAAGGGAGTTCCATAACGTTGGTGCCACTACTGAGAAGGCCCTATTTCTTGCCGACGCCCCACGAACCTCCTTGGGCGGCGGCACTTTTAAAAAGGCCTTCTCTGAACCGTATTAAACCGTAACCTCAGGGAAATGAAGATAATGACAACAGCAGCAGAAGGACAAGTGATGTTTAAAACCAACCATGAGGAAATTGAATCAGTTTGGGATTTAATTTTTCTTGGATCAAAAATTGTTCATGATGGCAGTTCTACACTCAAAAACAAACATAGGATAATTTTTAGGCTGGACTGTAATGGTCAACAAGAATAAGAACTGGAAAAGCAAAGATATCACAATAAATACAAAAGGCTGACTAGTTAGAGCAATCATCTTTCCTATAATGATGTATGGGTGTGAGAGTTGAACTATAAGAATGGCTGACTGAAGAAGAATTGATGCTTTTGAACTGTGGCATTGGAGAATATCATTATATACATAATGGATAGCTAGAATAACCAATAGAGAAGTGTGGGAAACATTCAGAAGTGTGGGAAACGCTGTGCTGGGTTTTGGGGTGAGGAGGCAGGTACTTGGCATGTATATCTTTACTGCCTCACTTCCAGCATCACAGAACAGCCTGATTCCTTCAGCAGACCAGAAGAGGCTTCACCCCACAGATGTGTCCCCTGACTGACCCCATCTTTGCCAGAACAGGTCAAGGATGCTAATTGAGAAATGAAGTTTTCCCCAGATTCCAAGAGACCCAAACAAAGAAGGTTTTTTTCCCCCCAGAAAACAAATGAAAAGGGGTATTATATTTGGTTAATAAAATTATGGCAATAGAATTATTGGAAAGCAATGGTGCACCAAGCAAATATGAGTCAAAGCAATTAAGTGGCCATCAAAGCTGGGGGTGCCGGGACAAATCTTCAAAAGTTTATAGCTTTGGATGTGCCAGCTATTCAAACATGTGACAAATGAAGGGCCCTTGGGTAGCCGTGACAGGCTTTGGGCCTATTCCTTTCAAGATGACGGGGTGTTGCTCTAGAGGTAACCTGGTTATTTGTCTAAGGAGCAGAATAAGGAGCAGAAGCCTAGGGGGGGGAATTGTCGTATATCAAGCAGTGACAAGGTGTAAAGGGCAGCCTGTCACAAGCAACACAAGGGGGTGGTAAATATCTCTTCTCTGGCCCTCCTTGGCTTTCAGCAGCCTGTCAAGAGTTGGGCTGTATCAGCTGATCAACTGGCCAGATTCAACAGGCCCCAATACCAGCACCTCCACTCTTGAAAGCTCACACAGGCTCAGAAGAAGATGCCAGAAAGAGATAGGTCTACTAAGATATAAAAGTGTCATAGGACAGGAACACCATAAAACAGTGGTTCCCAAACCTTTTAGCACTGGAACTCACTTCTTAAAATGACACTCTATTGGGACCCATCTAGCTTTATAAGACTTAAAAAGTGACCTAGAAAGAAATAATACTTCTGCTTGTTTGCAAGTAACTATTTATATATTTGCAAAAAACTTGATCCATTTCTCATAATGAGGCAACTAATGAAGAGCCTCAAGGCTTGAGGGGCTTAGTTCTGTGACACAGCCATCACCTGCCCCCACTACTCGTCATTGACGGACTTGGGGGAAAAACACAACAAAAAAAGATGTTCAAACAAATGTTGACAGAATACTGACAGAAGCTTGCAAACTACAGGAGCTCAGCTGTTTGCAGGGCAGTTAGCAGCTCTCTGATTTTTGAATAGCCTCAGGGCTTGAGTCTATTAGTTATCTGATCTTTCCATCACCTGTGTTTTCAGTGGAGGTTCTGTAGGACCCACCAGAAATTGGGCCACAACCCACAGTTTGAGAAATGCTGCCATAAAACAAGGTTCTGGTGCCTTCCCTCCCAGATCTACATGACTGCCACAATCCTTGCAGAGTGAACCATTTTCTGCAATGAGTCGCTGTAAACTGACTGCTCTATACAGTTTGAGTCTCATTATTGAGAGTTCCCTCACATGGATGGCAAAAAACTATAACAAATCAATTTAAAAAACAAAGTTTCTTTGCTCCAGTGATTTAAAAAAGCCTTGCTTACCTTTGTGATGTTAATATAGAGTCATTAAGACGACAATCCAACAATCAGTCTCTCTCAAGGTGCTTAGAAAGGCTTCACTCAGACCCGTCCCTTCATCAATGCGGAAGTTTCTTTCTTTCACATGCTCAGGCGGAAGGGAGGGGCCTTGGGCTGAAGCTGCCTGAAGAGATCATTATTGGATTGTCAGCTTGCTGCCCCCCCCCCATTGTTAAAGGACTGTTTTCCTTTAATTTAAAGGGCGCTTCTCATTGCATTGAGAGAGAAAAAAATCTATGGATGATTAGGTTATACCTGTAATGGGTTGCATGACTGTCTTTCTCTACAACAGTAAGAAAAGTAGTTTTTAAAAACTGATTTTAAAGGAATGCATTTTTCCCCTTCTCCAGGGATCAGCACATTCCTTGTCATTTGCAGTGGCCATTCGTGTTGAGTCAAATCCGTGTATAAAAACTCAGTGTATAACAAGGCTGGACCTGTACTCCCTCAGCTAATGCCTCCTCCTGCCACTCTCCACAGCCCTCTTTCACTCCATCCAGACTTGCTACACACCCGCCTCAGAGCTTGGGCTTTGGTTTGAGCCATTTATCTCACCCAAGAGGAGTTGGCTGAAGGGCCTTAGCCTGGCACTGCACCCCACTGAATCCCTCTGGCTTGCTGATCGGCCAAGAGGTGGCTCCTGTGGCAGGCAAGCACCAGAGGCAGGATGGTGGGTAAGAACATAAGAACAGCCCCGCTGGATCAGATAATAGGTCCAGCTTCCTGTATCTCACAGTTGCCCACCAAATGCCCCAAGGAGCACACCAGATAACAAGAGACCTGCATCCTGTACCCTCCGTTGCATCTGGCATTCTGACATAGCCCATTTCTAAAATCAGGAGGTTGCACATACATACCATGGCTTGTAACCCGTAATGGATTTTTCCTCCAGAAATTTGTCCAATCCCCTTTTAAAGGCGTCCAGGCCAGAAGCCGTCACCACATCCTGCGGCAAGGAGTTCCACAGACCGACCACACGCTGAGTAAAGAAATATTTTCTTTTGTCTGTTCTAACTCTCCCAACACTCAATTTTAGTGGATGTCCCCTGGTTCTGGTGTTATGTGAGTGTGTAAAGAGCACCTCGATCCACTCTATCCTTCCCGTGAATAATTTTGACACATCTCAATCATGTCTTTCCTCAGGTGCCTTTTTTCTAAGCTGAAGAGCCCCAGACGCTGTAGCCTTTCCTCGTAAAGAAGGTGCCCCAGCCCTGTAATCATTTACACATACACGCACCCTAACAATTTACAATTTGGAAAACAAGTCTGCCTTGATTCTCACAGCACTGTAAATTCAACACACCTGGAACGCAGCAAACGACATGAGCCAGTCCCAGCGGTAGTGGTATGGACTGATGAGGCAGGGCCTCTTGTGCAGGTCCCCAGGCTTGTACTTGAACTCTTCCCAGGAGGCAGCAGGGTTGTTGGGATTGAGGTTGGACGTCCCTTGGATGATGACCTCAGTTCTTTCCTTGGTAATGCTGTGAAAGAGAGCACAAGAGGGATTCTCAGATGTTGAGAGAAATCATGATGGCAAACAGGGGGCAAGGTCCAAATCTCATGGAGCATGTTTGAGAGGGGTGGTGAGAGGCAACGCCTGGCCAGTGGGCTGCCCAGACTGGTGGCGGGTGCGCCATCAGAGGCTGGTATTGACAACACTTTCTGCATGATTCTAGACCAGTGTTTCTCAAACACTAGGTGGGTCGCAAGCCAATTTCATTTCAATATTTTATTTTTAATATATTAGACTTGATGCTACCATGGTATGTGACTGCATTTGGCAAAATGTTACAGACCTGTACTTTTAACAAACTACTGCATTTATTCTTTTAACAATGGGACTTACTCCTGGGTAAGTGTGGGTAGGATTGCAGCCTAGGATTGTTAAAAATTTTCCTGCTTGATGATGTCACTTCCAGTCATGACGTCACTTCTGGTGGATCCTGACAGATTCTCATTCTAAAAAGTGGGTTCCGGTGCAAGAACGACTGTTCTAGACAATTCCTGCATTGTTGGCAAACAAAGTTCCATCTATGACCCCTACCCCCTGTCCTGTAGCTATAGTGGGTACCAAGTACAGGCTAGAACAAGATTTCAGTCACTTTTCTCAACTCAGTAGCCAAATGTTTAGCCTTGTTAAAAAATATATCAAAACCTTGCATTAACTGATGAAGGAAGGGAATGAGCAACTGGAGATGTTTAAACAAATTTTTGGCTTAATTTTTAAGGTATCAAATGCTCAGAAAACGCATTCAGTCTTAGCTAAAACAAACAAACCACTAAGGCCATAACAGAATCAATAACTGATTATTTTTTATGGAGAAAAAAAAAAAACAATCTTTGCCAAAGAAGCTCTTTGCCACCACAGGAGCCTATCTTAGCTCTTGATTTGAATGTTCCAAGTTTACCAGCAAACACTTTATAGGAGATTGATAAAGAGCATGCATCCAAAGGGGACAACCAGGGCTTTTTTTCTAATGGAACGCGGGGGGACGGAGTTCCAGCACCTTTTTGCAGGGGCCCCTCCTCTTTGGAGGCATTCCGGGGGGGAGCAAAACAGAGGCATTCGCTGGGTGGGTGCTGGGGGGTGCAGGGCGGGCGGGCGCCTGGCCCCTGCCTGACCGCACAATGACCCCCTCCTGCCCCATCCTCAAGTTCTCACCTGAGCCCAGCCCGCCTCCCCTCCCCCCGCGCTCTGCTTCCCCGCACAGCTTCCAAGCCGGTGGAGGGTGCGGGGGACACACGCCGACTCCGAGGAGGAGGACAGACAGCCAGCCAGCCAGCCAGGGAGACAGGCTGCGGCACCCACGGAATGCCCAGGTACTGGCTTGGTGGAGGAGGAGGGGAAGGAAGCTGGCTGGTGCAGCCCCCGTGCCAATCTGCAGCACGAGCCTAGGTGTGTCTACTCAGAAGTAAGTCTCATTGTGCTCAGTGGGGCTTGCTCCTGGGAAAGGGTGCATAGCCTTGCAACCTGAGAGCCCAAGCCTATGCATGTCTACTCAGAAGTAAGTTCATCTTTAGGTGGGAAGCACATAAAAAATATTTTATTTCTCCAATAAAAAAATGGTTTAAAAATAAATAAATAAATAAATAAATAAATAAAAGATTAACAAGTTGTGAGTTCCTGCACCTTTTTTTGTACAAAAAAAGCACTGGGGACAACTGTAAAAATCTCACCCCCTCCCCAGAATACTCAAAGGGGGCCAAGCATCAAACCCCACTGGCTGGTCACATAACTGAAAACACCTTGCAGGAAGGAGCAAACTGTAGCAAAAAACACCTGGAGTTGGACCCCCCCAAGTTCCTATCTACCTCCCCACATGCATGACTGTGGCAGAAGACATGGCACTACTCTTTTGGGGACTTGACCATGGTAGTCCATGTCTTTGTGACTTCAAGACTAGATTACTGTAATGTGCTTTACATGGGGTTGCCCTTGAAGATTGTTCCGAAGCTGAAATTAGTGCAGAATGAAGTGGCCCAGGTGGTTACTGGGGCTAGGCAGTTTGACTCTGTTGGACCGCTGCGTCAGTAACTGTACTAGTTGCCCATTCAATTCTGAGGTGCTGGTATCGTCCTTTAAAGCCCTTCAGTTTGGATCCAGGTTATCCGAGGGACCACCTGCTCCCATACATTCTGGCCCACACTCTTAGGTCACTTGAGGGGGTCTCTCCTTCAAGTGCTCCTTTGTCTCAGGTTAGAGGGATGAGCAGATCCCAAGTTGGTCCCAAGTTAAAGGGGGTGAGAGCATGTTCCTGCCTGATGCTGGGTGCCTGTAACTGTATGCTGCCTACAGCTCCACATCTTCTCAGAGTCTCTGGCCAAGACTCCCCATTACAGGGAGGGCTGAATTATGAGTGGTGGCTGGATGCCTGACACTTACAAACACACTTCAAATCCAGGATACCAAACGACTAATAAAAAGTAGGCTACTACTATGGCATTAAAAATATGTCAACCTTCACATAATCATATATTCATTATGAGCTGCAATCCTTTTTATGGGTTTATACAGGCTGGAATTTTATGGGTTTATACAGGCTGGATCCATCTGCAAGAGGGATCTGAAGGCCTTAGGGATGGACCTCAACAAGTGGGAAACCCTGGCCTCTGAGCGGCCCGCTTGGAGGCAGGCTGTGCAGCATGGCCTTTCCCAGTTTGAAGAGACACTTTGCCAACAGTCTGAGGCTAAGAGGCAAAGAAGGAAGGCCCATAGCCTGGGAGACAGACCAGGGACAGACTGCACTTGCTCCCGGTGTGGAAGGGATTGTCACTCCCGGATTGGCCTTTTCAGCCACACTAGACGCTGTGCCAGAACCACCTTTCAGAGCGCGATACCATACTCTTTCGAGACTGAAGGTTGCCAATACAATACAGGCTGGAATTACCCATGTGCTACAGCGGTGTTTCAGCACATGCTTGCAGGGCTCTGGGAACTGCTGAAACAGAAGTGACATCTCTCAAGGGATTTTTCCTATGCTTTTTTTTCTTTAAACCTCAGACTCTGCAGAAAGCAAAATGCTTTGGAGCTGTTTTGAGTTTCAAACCTATGCAGCTCTTCAAAGTTCTAACAGCAGAAACCTCAATCTTGGTTGTAGGTGGTCCTGTTTTGGCTACAACCCTATCAACATGGGAGGGAGAACATAAATAGAGGAGTAGCTTCCTGTCCATATGGTTGATGTCAACAATGTAAGATAGGGGACATACATATGCATGCATGCACATTCTCTCTCTCTCTCTCTCTCTCTCTCTCTCTCTCTCTTACACACACACACACACACACACACACACAATTTCCAAGCACATCTTTAGCTGCAGCCATAACAACAGTAACAGAAAGAACATAAACAGATTGTGGCAGGAACTTGTTGTTTTCTTATGTTACTTTTTTTATGTGAATATTTTTATGTGTTCCATTTATATCTCCTCTTATTGCACATAGGCTTAAGAAAGCTTACAGTGATAAGATTAAAGATAGAAAATATATCTAAAATAAAACATAAAAGCAACAGGAAAAAAACTCAGGAAATTCAGTGGAAACAATAAAGCAGAAAAAGCCAATTACCAATGCAAGTCTATGCATATCAACTCAGAAGTAAGTCAGAGTTCAATAGGATGGGCAGCCTAAGGGGCAGCTGAATGCCTTACGGCAGTCATAAACAGCAATCCAACAGCATGTGGAGGTACAAAAAGGTTGGAGCTGTCTCCTGTGTGCTGGTGGATCTCCCTGGACCCACTGAGCCAGGTAAGTTGTGGGGGAGGCAGGACGGCTAGGGGAGGGCAGAACAGGAGCAGGAAAGGGTGGAACAATGGAGTGAGGAGAGGGCAGAACAGGGCAGTGATGCACCTGGGAATGGGTGGATTAGGCCAGGAAGTAGATGGGCTCAGCACTAACAGTGGCTGCCAAATCCTAGCTCCCTTCCCAGACTCAATTTGACAGCACAGGTCCACATCAGCCTGTGCCAGCAAATTCACTAATATCAAGCTGAGTAGACCTATGCACTGTGGAGGCACCCTCCCCCCAGGGTTAAGGAACAAATGTTCCCTTGCCGGAAGGAGATCTCTGCAACTGCCCCCCTTCTGCAGGATGCAGTGGTAGCCTTTTTGTTGCTGCTGCAGGATTGGGCTCTTATTCCCATATGGGAATAAATTATATGGGAATAAGTGTGAATAGGATTAGAAAAGGGTGGCCTTATATAATTTAGGATTTCTTATTACATGGGCTTATCCAACTGGATGATTTATGACCACCTGATCAGTACTATCTGTCCTTGGACATGGTGATCATGGTGAAGTGCTCTGGGATAATGAACCAGCTGGCACTTGCCAAACCTAGCTGGAGGGCTGGCTAGAGGAAGCTGGATGAGAAGTCAGCATATCCACATTCTGACTTTGCTTCCCTGACATGTGGCTATTTGATCATAGCACCAAATTCTGCTGCAACGGAATGCCTCAGCAGCCTAGTTTAGGATGAAGCATCACAGAAGGGGGCGACAGGGGTGGGACATTGGATACACCTACAACTAGGGAAAATCCCAGCTTTCTGATTGTAATACGGGAATACCACTATTTATCTTACAGGGTTGTTGTAAGGACAGCATCAAGGTAATGCATGTGGAATGATCTGTGGAATGATGTGGAAGAGGTTTTAAGACAACCTCTTAAAAATGCTGAGTATTACTAAAATAGCCAAACTGGCCTCAGTTGTGTCATTAATGGGAGGCGAAACTGAGCTGCTCTACAGAGAATAAAAAAAGAAAATGGTTGTGTCGAATCTTCCTTGGACTGCAGCAGCTGTTAAGTCTATTTCCTTTTGGAGTCAACTGGGGTTACATTGCTGTGCAGATTATTCTTTCTTCACTGAACAAAGTACTGGCTGATCAAGTCAGCCAGCATTAAATTGCCTCACCTCTGCTTTAGGTTTTTGAAATGTCTCTTACAATCAGTGTCATTTGTGTTATGTAACCAGTCCCAGGAAATTCAGTGCTGAAGGAAAGTATCTTCAGCTTCTGTCATCGACATGCAGGGCTGGCTCAAGACAGTTCACTGCCTGAGATGAAGGATAAGGTGGTGTTCCCCCTTTACATCCACACACTCTGTTCTCTCTCACACTCCGTCCTGACTGATCTCTCACTCACTCACACATGCATCTTCAGGTCCCACTGCCTCCCTCCCAGTAAGCAATTCTTCCTAATTTTTAGGAAGTTACAAAGTTAGCAAATTGCGAAGTGTGCGCGCGCACACACACATTTCTGACTGAAGTGTTTTATTCATTTATTTGCAGGTCATTTCCCTCCAGTTAGCAACAGTATGCTTCCTCCAGCCAGTTACAAAACACCACCTCATATTTCTGTTTGGTTTTTAGAATGCTGAATCCATTTGATTTACCCTGTAACAAAGGCACACATTCAATCCATCTGTTCCCGTTACAAAGCATGCACACTGTTACAAAGCATATACATACACCCTATACTGGACTTCACTTCTTAAAACTTTGAAGAATGATACTTCAAAGTATCCACTGCAATTAGAGTAAGCAACCATTCCAGCCCCAGTGTCAGGATGGGAGAAGGTGGTGAACACACTGTCAGTGCAGGGGCAGTGGGGAAGCAATGCCAGGCATCCCAATTGCTCTGGCTTTGACTGACTGCCTGCTCACCCTACAGCCTGGCTGATGACTTGATGTCTTGGTAAGCTAAAGCATTTTTAGTGAGATGGAAATTGGGGCAGACAAAGAAGAGCTAGAGCAGGGGTGTCAAACTCATTTCATCCTGGGGGCCACACTGGATTTATGGCACCTGCTGAGGGCCGAACTCCAAATGTGGCACCCGGAAGTGACCTGAACACAGGAAATGATGTCACTTGTGACATCACTTCCTGTTTCTTTTAAAAAGCTGAGGATTCCCCCTTGCCTACCTCCCCCACCCCATTCTACCTCCCCCACCCCCTGCCTCCCCCACCACCCCACGGCACCTCCTGCCCTCAGACCCTCTCTGGCTGCGACAGGAGTCCAGGTGAGCTGTGGCCGCGGCCACGGGGAGTTGCAGGGCCGGGGACGCCATGCACGGCGCCTCCAGCCCTTGGACCTCCTCTGGCCGCGGCCAGAGCCTGGGCGAGCTCTGGCCGCAGCCGGAGCAAGTTGCAGTGCCAGGGACACTGCACACAGCACCTCCAGCCCTCGAACCCCCTCTGGTCGCGGCCAGAGCCCAGGCGAGCTCCGGCCGCAGCCAGAGCAAGTTGCAGGGCCAGGGACGCTGCACACGGCGCCTCCTGCCATCGGATCCCCTCTGGCCACGGCTGGAGCCCAGACGGGCTGCAGCCACAGCCAGGGGGAGTTGCAGGGCCGAGGATGCCGTGCACGGCGCCTCCAGCCCTCGGACCCCATCTGGCTGCAGCCAGAGCCTGGGTGAGCCCCGGCTGCGGCCAGGGGGAGTTGCAGAGCTGGGGACGCCGCGCACGGCGCCTACGTCATTCTGAGGGTTGGAGATGTGTTCCCAGCCCTCAGAATTTTCCTCCAGCCGTGACTGGAGCAGAACTCCAGCACAGTCAGCGAGCGGTGGTAGGGCAGCCCCAAAGCTCCCCCAGATCACGGAGCCTGCTCCAAATGGTTCTGCAGGCTGTATCCGTAGCCAAATGGCTCTGCGGGCTGTATCTTTGACACCCTTGAGCTAGAGCTAAAGTGGACAGATGGAGAGGGATGGGCTGCAATGAGGAAATTGACATGTGATCATCACATTGTTAATAAGTGGAAAGAAACAGGACACTGCTATATTTCCTCTTTCCTGACTAAAGCCCCAGTTACCCTTATGGGGCTTCGCAGATCTGTGCCAGCAATATAGCTCCTGGTGTAATGGCGGGTGGGCTGGGAGGGGAATTAGGATATGGGGGAGGAGGCCTCCACCAGTCCTGCACTCTCCCAGGCCCAATATACCCCTGTTCTGCCCTCTCCACCTCCTTCCCACTCTCCCCACATCCTTGCACTGCCCAGTGCAATCTTACAGGCTGGTGCTGCTGTTGGATGCAGTGCTGGCAAGCCAGCTCAGGCCTTTATGCTGGTGCTTCTAGCTCCCAAGAAGATGCAAACATTGCCATAACACAAGTTGCAGCCAACTTGGAGTCAACGTAAGGACAGCTGTGCCAGCTCACCGCACAGTTATCTGGGACTTTTTATTACTTTGGACTGTTTGGTGAAAAACAAGTTATGTAGGACTAATATTTGGGTTTCATTGTCTATGCCAGTAAAGGTTTTGTTTTTATTTTATTTGAACAAGTTATGAAAAAGCAAGTTGTTTTGAACATAGACTGTTATCTGAGAAGAATCATAAAATGGAGAAGGGAATATACCTAAGAGGGATTCATGGGGAGAAGAATCACCAGCAATCATGCATGGGGCCCTGTGGGGGCTTATAATTTTGAGTGCCTAACCACTATCTTCTGAAATTATATCAAGCTGAATTTTGGGTCCATTAAGTGATCAGCTATGATGAGAATCCAAAGACATTCATGGAGAGACCTGGGCTATTGTAAGAAAAGAAGGATGAGCGTATAAATACAGTTAATAGTAAGGAACATGCACACACTATCTGCCTTTCTCAGCTATATGTGAGATTTGATTTTAGGATTTGGGTATTTAGTATTTCTCGAAAGCTGGCATTTTTTGTATAACATCAGAAACTTGAACTCTATGGTATTTGGCCCAGGATGGTATTTTTGATTTGGACAGTCTACTTTCCTCTCCGGCAGCAACAGAACGCCAGACTGGGGCTGCCTGCTCTCCCCTCTGCCTTTACAGGAGCAAAGGGGTGCCCTCTAAGGTGCTGCCTCTCTAAGCTCTAGGGCAGCGGTGCCCAAACCCCGGCCTGGGGGCCACTTGCGACCCTCGGGGACTCCCAATCTGGCCCACAGGGAGTCCCCATTCTTCAGTGAGCCTCTGGCCCTCCAGAGACTTGCTGGAGCCTGTGCTGGCCTGATGCAACTGCTTTCAGCGTGAGGGCAACTGTTTGACCTCTCACGTGAGCTGTGGGATGAGGGCTCCCTCCACTGCTTGCTGTTTCATGTCTGTGTTGCAGCAGCGGCAGTGAAGGAAAGGCCCTTTAATAGACCTTGAGCTATTGCAAGACCTTCATTCATTCCTTTAAGTTCCATCTAGAGATTAGAATATATTCATTTATGTAAATTTATTCAAATTTGAAATGTAAATTAATCCTTTTTTTCCGGCCCCCAACACAGTGTCAGAGGGATGATATGGCCCTCCTGCTGAAAAGTTTGGACGCCCCTGCTCTAGGGCACCTGTTTCCTACACTCCATAGGAAACGAGACGGTGCCATAGAGAGGAAGTGTGCTGGAAATTGCTCACTGCCTGACACGGAGGCTTTTGCTTCACCGCTGACCTTTCCGTTGGTGGTGAATTGAGTAGCCCATTGCAGGGCTACTCCATTTACCCAGGATGAAAGTCCTCTTCCCCAAGGAGCCGCAGCCGGCTGCCGAAAGTCATTTTCCGTACCACCACAGCCCCATGCAGCTCAGGATTGGGCTGTTACTCTGTTGAAAAATTATGATACCCAGGGCAGTGGTGTAGCTAGGTCATTTCATGCCTGGGGTCCAGAAATTTTTCTCATCCTCCATATGATAAATTTATTTATATTTTTCACATTTTTATACCACCCATCCTCTAAGGAGCTCAGAGTGGTGTACATGGTACCTCTCCTTCTTTTATCCTCATAACCACCCTATGAGGTAGGTGAAGCTGAGAGATAGTAATAGTTATGACATGAAATGAATAATAATAATAATGACCAGAAAACAAATGCACTGAATATTTCCCCACAGTTCTGAGCTGTCTGTGCCAGATCATGAGAGAGATCGTGGGGTGGTGGTGGATAACTCAATGAAAGTGTCAACCCAATGTGCGGCGGCAGTAAAGAAGGCCAATTCCATGTGAGGGATCATTAGAAAAGGTATTGAGAATAAAACGGCTAATACAGGTCCAGACTATTTATACACGGATTTTTTATACATGGATTTGACTCAACACGAATGGCCCCTGCAATGGAGAAGGAATGTGCTGATCCCTGGAGAAGGGGAAAATTGCACCCCTTTAAAATCAGTTTAAAAAACTGAACAGTCCTTTAACAGTAGCCTCCTTAATGAGAGAGAGAGAGAGGGCAGCTGGCTAACAATCCATCAATCCTCCTCTCTCCAGAAGACACTTCCCTTCTGTAACTAAGGGTCCAATCCTATCCAATTTTCCAGTGCTGGTGCAAGTGCACCAGTGGGGTGTGTGCTGCATTCTGTGGTGGAGGGGCAGTCACTGGGGTCTTCTCAAGGTATGGGAACATTTGTTCCCTTACCATGGGGCTGTATTGTGGCTACACCACAATTTGTTTTTTAAATTGATTTGTTTTTTAAATTGATTTGCTATAGTGCATTTTTTGCCATCCAGGTGAGTGCTTGGAATGGAACCCACGTGAACAATTAGGCTCAACCTGTATTATAATGCTGTTGTACAAATCAATGGTAAGACCACACCTGGAGTATTGCATCCATATCTGGTTGCCACATCTCAAAAAGGACATAGTGGAAAAGGAAAAGGTGCAAAAGAGAGTGACTGAAATGATTATTGGGCTGGGGCACCTTCCTTATGAGGAAAGCCTCTTCATTCTAGAAAAGAGGCGCCTGAAGGGGGACATGACTGAGACATACAAAATTATGCACGGGAAGGATATAGTGGATAGAGAGATGCTCTTTTACCTCTCACACAACACCAGAAACAGGGGACATGCACTAAAATTGAGTTGTTGGGAAAGTTAGGACAGACAAAAGAAAATATGTCTTTTCTCAGCATGTAGTTAGTCTGTGGAATCTTGCATGAGCTGTGGGATGAGGGCTTCCTCCACTGCTTGCTGTTTCATGTCTGTGATGCAGCCAAGTGACAGCAAAGGAAAGACCAGCCTTGCTTTGTGCAAGGCCTTTTATAGGCCTTGAGCTATTGCAAGACCTTCATTCATTCATACAAGTTCATCTTTAATATATTCTTTTATGTAAATTTATTCAAATTTTAAATGTAAATTAATTCTTTTTTTCCCTAGCCCCCAACACAGCGTCAGAGAGACGATGTGGCCCTCCTGCCAAAAACTTTGGACACCCCTGCGCTACAAGTTTTCAAAATCACTAAAATCAGAATTTGGAGGAATAATACCATCATGTTATATATCAATCAATGCGTAATTTCATGCAGAATGCAATTAAACAAACCACACTGAAATATATGTGTTCTAACAAAAGGTACAGCCAAAAAACCAGTGGGGGCGGGGAGATGGTACATCATCACGCCCACCACCTGGGGGTTGCCCCGCCTGTTATGGTGTGGGGCAAGTGCCTTTCCCTTTAAAATGGATTAAGTTGGGTGTTTACTGCCCAGGTGTAGTGCATCAGTAATTTAGAGAATAAAACCTGGGCGTGGGTGCCTGAAAAGACACACACAGCAGGAGGAAGGGAACATCTTTTATACTGAAAATGCTGAGAGACCTGCATGATGGTAATTTTAGCCTCTTTTTAGTTTCTTGTTTTTAGCTACTGTAATGCATGTAAATATGTCTTTTGGAGTAATTGAAACTCCCTTAAAATAAAAATCTTTTACATGAAAAATTGGGTGCAATTATTGACCAAGGAATTGCATGTTATAGGACCTGGGGCTTGGAGTAAGCTAAATAAAAAAACATTGCTCTTGGGGGTTTGTGGAGGATGGTGTAAGATTGGAGGAGGGTTAAATCCTGGTTGACTTGGGAATCTCCCCTGGTCCTTCCCTACCCCAAGGGTGATGTTTGTGACACCGCCCACTGCATGGGGTGACATGCAAGCCTCCCGCACTGGGTGATGTGAATTCTAGTGATGCCACTGCTCCTGATTTTAGAAATGGGCTATGTCAGAATGCCAGATGCAAGGGAGGGCACCAGGATGCAGGTCTCTTGTTGTCTTGTATGCTCCTGAGGCATTTGGTGGGCCACTGTGAGATTCAGGAAGCTGGACTAGTTGGGTCTATGGCTGATCCAGCGGGGCTGTTCACAAGCACTGGATGAACATCAGTACCCTCCCCTGCTATTGCTCCCTTACACATAGTCAGGGACATACTGTCCCTGCATCTGGAGGTTTAATCAATATAGCCATCATGGTTAATTACTATTGATAGACTATAGTCCACCATGAATGTTTAGAATCCACTTTAAAAGTTATCTAAGCACCACCCAACCATCCTACCAACAGCAACTAATGGTGTCACTCTCATTAACTTTAAATTACACACTGAATGGTATACAACATGATGGTATTATTCCTACAAATCAAGATTTCAGCGATTTTGGTCACTAGTGGTGTCACTCCCCCTAAAGGTGGCACCAAGGGTGGACTTCCCCTTGTTCCCACTAGCTACACCTATGCATTTGTTGCCTCCCTCAAATAGAAAAGGTGCTCTGCACTTGACTGGCAAAGTCTGTGGATATACGATTCTCTGTAAGATGGTGATCTTATCAGATTTATCATTTCAGATAATTATCTTAGTTTTTAGCCCAACTCTGTCTTATTTTCCTATGTTAAAAAAGTATAACTTCCTTTTGAAAGAATGGGTTTATGTCTGTGATCTCACCCCCCTTCTCTTAAACTATACTATAGATAAAATCTATTTCTGTCTGTTTCATAAAGTGGGCATATAACTTTCCTGCTCTGTCAAACAGGAAATGTTTATGCTAAATACGGCTAAGAGCCTTACAGTTATAAATGGCCTTTGGTTAATAGACTGAGAATTCCACTTAGCAGAGAGGTATGGTGGTGTTCATTCATCCCTGACAGAGAGAGGTTGGTCAAAGTATTT
Source organism: Tiliqua scincoides (assembly GCF_035046505.1). Classification (NCBI taxonomy): domain Eukaryota; kingdom Metazoa; phylum Chordata; class Lepidosauria; order Squamata; family Scincidae; genus Tiliqua; species Tiliqua scincoides. Next base: position 135,034,865 of record NC_089821.1, on the reverse strand, counting down.
TGTAAGTCATAGCTTATTCTTACTTTTGACACAGAGCTGCATCTAAAAAGACATTTTGTTCTTCTGGTTGTTAATGTAGATGGTTTTGATCATTTGCACCATTTCTGGTCGTTTTCCCCCCTTATTCTCTCTCACTCACACACTTCTGTCCTAGCCTGTCCTCTCATCCCCTGCCCTTCCTTCTTCTTAGTTGCTCCAACACAGTCCCCCCGACCCCCTTTTCCTCTGGCAGCTCTTCGTGGCAGTGGCATAGCTAGGTTGTTTGACACTCGGGGCTTATAAATTTTTGTCACCCCATATGACATAATTATTTAATTGTTCATTCATTCACTCACTCACACATTTTTATACCAGCCCTTCCTCTAAGCGGCTCAGGATTGTGTACATGGTTCCTTCCCTTATTTTGTCCTCACAACAACCCTGTGAGATAGGTGAGACTGAGAGATAGTAATAGTCATGACATGAAGTGAATAATAATAATGGCCAGAAGTAAATGCACTGAATATTTCCCCACAAGCAATGCATGAAATTCTTCAGCAAATGGTATATAACATGATGGTATTATTCCTAAAAGCCACGATTTCCAGAGTTTTGGTCACTTGGGTGTCATCCCCCCCCCCCAGGATGTCTCATTGGCCTGTTTTGAGTTAAGGCAGTGGTTCCCAAACTTCTAACATTGGGACCCACTTTCTAGAATGACAATCTGTCAATCTGTCACCGGAAGTGATGTGTCACCGGAAGTGTCACCGGAAGTGATATCATGGCTGGAAGTGACATAATCAAGTGAAATAAAATAAATAATTATAAATAATTAAATTAAAGAAAAACAATAAATAAGGGGGACCCAGCCCTGTTCTACCAAGTTACTTTTCTATGTAGCCTCCCTCTCTTGAGAGTTTCCGGCAAGGCCTGAAGACACTGCTGTTTACTCAAGCCTTCTGATTCTCTGGCCTTTTTACACATTTTGTAGTTTTTACAGGCCTGATTTCTCTGTGACTTGCTCTTTTGTACTCTTTTTATTCTGTCTTTTAATCTGACTACTGTTTTTTAAGGTCGCTGTTAATGTGTTTTTAATGTTTTTATCTGCAATTTGTCTTAATCTATGTTTTTAAATGTGTTTTTTTTTTACATGTTGTTAGCCGCCCTGGGTCCCTTTAGGGAGAAGGGCAGGATATAAATAAAGTTTTATTATTATTATAACACCCTCCAACAAAAATATCAGTAAGATTTTCGGCCCTCCCCAGTGCCCAGTTCAGTGTACATTCTTATACTTCAAGCATATCGCTATCAGGACCTTTGCAAGTCTAGAAACAAAAATTGATCATACCAGCTGAAGCCTCTGTTTTATGCTTTGGGGGAGAGTGCTGCCTTCTGGAGCATTTGTTTAGCTCCACTTTCATCAGATTGGGACCATGCAGCCAGCCTTGCATTCCCCTTTGCCTGACCTGACCAGGAGCCAAGGCACGTTTGCTTACTCACAAGTAGATGCAACTCTGTGGCTTATTTTCGCTTTCCATAGGGCTCAATACATTTGTCTACTTGAAGGAAGGGACTTTCTTCTTAGCGTTTTTTGGGGGCTGCTTTCAGGACCATTCTGGTGTCGTTGGATTCCTGTCAGCCTGCCCTTTCCTATGGTTTAAGGCAGGGGTGCTCAATAGGTGGATCGCGATCTACCGGTAGATCACGAGGCAAAATCAGTAGATTGCGGAGTGCCGACCCCCCCCTCCTTCAGGTGCCTCTGGGAGGAAACGCCAGGAGTAAGGCCCATTGTACTCAATGGGGCTTACTCCCAGGTAAGTGTGGCTAGGATTGCAGCCTCACAGCCTAATCCTAGGCATGTCTACTCAGGAGTAAGTCCTGTTATACTCAGTGGGGCTCAAGGTACACCAACATACATTGTACACATAAATGTTATATGTTATGATGGCGCAAAAATTGTAAAAAAAAACTCTGGTAGATCTCCGGGCCTTGCTGGGTTTCAAAGTAGCTCTCGAGCCAAAAAAGTGTGAGCACCCCTGGTTTAAGGCATGTTTGCCTACTCGCAAATAAACACGCGATATGGCTCGGTTTAACTTTCCAGAGGGCTCCATGCATTTTTTGGCTTCTGTTTTTTTGGTCATAACTTTTGATGGAAAGGAGATATTTTACTCTGATTTTTTAAATTGCATTCCCCTGGAAATTCCGGATCCAATGGTATATAACACGATTGGGTTATCCGTAACCTCCACAACATTAGTGATGTTGGGTCATTTGTGGTGTCATCCCCCCCAAGTCTGGTACCTGGGGTGAACTGCCCCCCTGCCCCTCACTAGCTATGCCACTGCTTCCTGTCACATGTGCACACACACACAGATATATACAGAGCCCATCTGCCTCTCCCCCTTGCTATATAACAATTGTGTTTTGCAAACATCTTGGTCAGAAGTACAACTTTTGGAGATATAAACAACTTTTATAGGTTTGGTAATTTTCCTTACTTGCTTTTTAGTAAACATTTGTCTCTGTAAACAGTTCTTTTTAAATAAGGTTTCATGTCTATAATCAGCATTTGTTTCTTTTGCTAAATGCATAAATATATTTTAGTAAAACGTTGACACTTGTGATTTCCCTTTGAGGAGTATTTGCATGTTACATTTCTCATTTCAATAAATGAAATTTCTTTTTGAGCTTTTCTTTATTTTAGCATAGTTAAATCATTAATAGTTTAGTTTATTTCTTCCCCATTGTTTCCCATGACTTTTAAAATTCCTATGCCAGTTCTGTCATCAGCATTAGTGTTTTGCTAAAGTTTGGGGCTTAGGATATGTACTATAGTATGTCAACTCCTCCCTATCTCACTCATTTTGGGGTTTATACTGCCTGCAGTTGTGCTAGCATCTAAGGACATCAAGCATAGCATTACACTGGCATCTGTGCCGCTGCTAGATTTTGGCCTTTCAACTTCAAAATACAATACTTGTCAAGCAAATGATTTAGTTTCAGTGTCATCAAATACTTTGGAAATAGTAGTTTACCCATTAGTGAATGCTAAAAAATGCATTCACATTTTCTGACATACAGGTCTGCACCATCTTGTCATTGTAGCACCAACAAATTTTATTCTGCATTCTCCTCCTTTTTTGTTCCAAGTAGTGTACAAAAGGATGGATGACACTCTACTGCTCTCTCTGGTAGACTCACAGAATACATCTCTGGCTCATTCTATATATCATGGTTAGGATACTGTCTGCCAGTATTTTATAATTTAATGCACTGCTCAATTAAAAATAAATAAATCAGACCAAATTAATTTTTCATTCAACACAATTCTAAGTTTATTCATAAATATGTGTATCATTTTTCATTGGGACTTAATTCCAAATAAGCTCAGGATTGTAGTCTAGCATCACGCCTAGCAAGGAAAGTCTAAACCAGGGGTCTCCAAACTTTTTGGCTGGAGGGCTGCATCAAATGTCTGGGACGGTTTTGAGGGCAGAAAAAAAATTTAAATATAAAATTTATATAAATAAATTTGAGATGGAACTTAGATGTGTGAATAAATGAATGAATGGGCTCATTCATTCAACCTCTCTGGCCCTTAGAACACCCTCCAGATGCAACCAGAGCATAGTTCCAGTTATGTTTGGCAAAGTGGGCCAGGGGCTTTCAGGGGACAAGAGGCTGGCCACGGGCCAGATAGAGGCTTGCCGCGGGCCACATCTGGCCCTTGGGCCAGGGTTTGGAGACCCCTGGTCTAAACTATGCACTGCAGTAAACCCAAGATCCTTTGAAATAATACCATTCTTCTTGGTACATTTCCTTAGAATTAAGCCTAGAGAATTCAACAGGAAATTGTTCCCACTAGGATCACAACTCTAAAAGAGCAACAGCACTGGGGAAGCACATGCACAGTTGTTTCTATTTGGAAAGCTAGTGGTATTATTGCTAGCTGAAAAGCAGCTTGCCTGTTCTGCTAGTTGATAGCAGCAGTAAAAATTTCCATAACACTGCCAGCTGTGACAATGTTTCTCCAGTGTCTGGGATTGCAGTTTCAACCTTCAATTCTATTAATTGAAAGTAAGTCCCACTGTACTCAGTGGAATTTCCTGCAGAGCCATAGGATCTTACTGCAAAAGAATAATGGGTGATGAGCCTCAGAATTTAAATGCACCTTCTGCACTGTTTGCTGTCCTAATTATAAAATAAAATAAGAAAATCTGGCATAAAGCTTTTCAACCAGTGGTCTGAGCTTGGAAAGTTCCTAATGTCACAATAATGTGCTAACAAGAGCTGTTGCACAACCTTTTTTTTTAGTTTCCTATAGCAGTACCTAAAATACTGGCTATACAAAGCTGCTTCTAGAACATTTCAGATGTAGGACATTTCAGTATAGTTCAAATGTATATTTCCAAATGTATCTACTCTTGGATACATTCCATCCATTTACTCCCGGGTAAAGGTGGCTGGGAGGGCAGCCATGGAGCCCAATTCTAGGCAAGTTTACTCAGAAGCAAGTCCGCTCTAGTCAGTGGGGCTTGCTCCCGGGTAAAGGTGGCTGGGAGGGAAGCTTCCTCGTCATCACGGGATCTGCAAGGAAGGCGCAGGGTCTACCCCGACTGCCGGCAGGACAGTTTCCCGCCTGCAGGCGCAGTGTGCACGGGGAGGTCTGCAGCTGTCATCCCACCAGCAAAGACGCACGCGAGCTCCTGAGAACTCGAGCGTTTCTCGTCCGTCCCGCGGCACTCGTCAGCGCGCTCTTCTCGTCGAGCGACCGCACGTGTGCTAAGCTTGTCCCACCGAGGATACCGTAGTGGCCTGTCCGCTCTGCGCATGCGCTCTCGTGGTCAACGCGGCGGCTGCCTCGCAGGGTCATGGCTGCTCTGGGCGCGAGGCTGTGGGGGTTCCCTGCCGCGGCGCGCAGTGAGTACCCGGCAGGGCGGCTGGGAGTTCTCCGCTTCTCCTCGCAGCTTGGCGTTCACGTGCTAGTAGTGACTGCTCCGTGTGGATAGCCCACACTTTCCTGGGAGTAAGCCCCGTTGACTGTAGTGGGACACTAATAGGACTTACTGTTGAGTAGACATGCTTACACAGCTTGGGCTGTGAGTCCCTTGCTGTGCTTTCACGCAGGCCAAAGAGCTGGGCTGGCAGGAGGCTCTCCTGACAGACCTCTGGAGTGGAACAGGAACCAGCCCTGGGAACTCCCTGCAGTGTGCAGAACACGCAGGACCCTGGAAGATGAAGGTTCAGGTTTTTCCAAGTAGAGAATCAATTTTTGAAAAAAACAAATGCAGTGGGAGAGGGACAGCCTTGAACGCGGGGTGCTGCTGGTGCTGGGTGAGCACTGGTGGTCTGCTGGGTGACTTTTCTGAAGTGCTCTCTTGGAACACGCACTCCATGTAAGGTATTCTGTGACTTAATGTGAATTGCTAGTCTAGTCCATGGCAAGCATTGTTGTAACACTGTGAAAGGAAACACCTGGAGAATAAAGGGTTCTGTGCAGTGTATTTGTAGATTTGGGATGGACCCTCCAGAGGTGATCAGCCCATGGAGGCCAGAAGTGGCCTTCTAAGGTAGTCTCCAGAGGATTAGGGGGCCCTAAGACACGTGGATTTCATCATCCACAGGTTTTGGTATTCATGCATTTTAACTTGTGCAAATTCAAGTATACTGCTGAGAGAGAGACTTCACTCAGATTGCCTGCAGCAAGCATGAGATGGAAGATGTGAATCTGCTGTTTCCTCAGTCAGTTCCCGTGTGTGTCTCAGCATAATTCTAGTTTTTTTAAGTACTTTTTTTTGTACAACATAGCCTCTAAATGCAACAATTTTAGGGATTTTCATGAGTCATTTTGACTACTGTACTATATATGTAATATTTGTCTTACATGCAGACTTTAGAACCTCACTACCGCACTACCTCATTGTATATGAATTGCAGCTTTGAGACTGCAATTCTGTGCACTGCTTACTAGGATGTAATTCCTACTAAGCACTGTAATCTTCTTGGTGTATGTGTATCAGATTGGGCTGTTGGTTACTTGGCTGTAACATCTAGGTTCCTGAGGCTCAGTTGTACAGTTACAGTAGGAGAAGTATCATGTTCAAACTTACAGGAAATTAACTGAAGATTTGTCCCTTGAAGGGTGCATTTCTTTCTCAGTTGGATGCCTGAACTCTAAAGATGGTGAACCAGCAAAATTTAAGCCACCTCCAAAGCCAGTTATTGTTGATGAATCAAAGGATCATTCGGCAGAGAGACGGTAATTTTCATTTCATATTTGACTATATACCACTGTATTATACAAAAGTGCCTTTGAGGTAACTGTAAGCCAATGTCTCTTATAAAGTCAAGGACTGGGAGTAAACAGTTTAGAATAAATTGGTTTTCACAATCATTAGAAGAAATCATTAGAATCTTTTCCCCCCTCACTTCTACAGTTTCCTTATAGGCTATGATCCAGAGTAGTGGTTCACCAGGACCCACTTTTTAGAATGACAATTTGTTAGGACCCACCAGAGGTGATGTCATTAACCTGGAAGTGAAGTCATGGCTAGAAATGGCATCATCAAGCAGGAAAATTTTAACACCTCCCCATTACAAAATTGAATTAAGTAAGGATAGGATTGCAGCCTAACACTTTCCTGGGAGGAAGCCCCATTGAATACAATAGGACTTACTCCTGAGTAAACATGCATAGGATTGTGCCCTAAGTAAATTAAAAATTTACAATAAGTTTAAAAATTTCTTTAAAAAAGAACCATCCTAACCCTCCCAAGCAGTTGCTGATCTGTTTCAAAAGAAATTCTCCCAACATCCCAAAGGCTGCAATCCTATTGATACTTATTTGGGATAAGCCCCATCAACTATCATTGTTAAAGGCATATACATAGTAGCCTGTTAAAAGTACAGTACAGATCTGTAACATTTCCCCAAATGTAGTCATATACCATGGTAGCATCAAGTCTAATACAGGCGCGTGCTTCTTAATGACCTTCGATGGCTGCCACTGGTCAGGAGGTCACACCCCCAAGGCTTTGAAGCTGAGGGGAAACTCCACTCCCCTCGCTTCCAGAGGCTTTTCTGAGCCTTCCAGAGGCAGCGCATGGGTGAGCACTGCCTCTGGGAGGCTCAGAAAAGCCTCCAAAGTCAAGGGGAGTGGCGCTTCCCCTCACTTCCTTTCTCCTGGAGGCTTTGCATACCATCAAGCCCTGCGTGATGACAGTGATGCCGTTCCACATTCCTGTTGCTAAGCTGTGCACGACTGTATATTTAAAATACTCATTGAAATGAATGGGGACCATTGGCTTGCGACCCACCTAGTGGGTCCTGATCCACAGCTTGAAAAACACTGCTGTAGAGACTTACTTGGGAGTAAGTTCCATTTAACTCAGTGGGACTTACTTTTAAGTAGACTTGCATAAGATTGCACTATTAATCAAATAGCCTGTTGTTAATATGAGATGTGGCCATCCTGAAAGATGTCTATAGAAACAGCTATCTAAGAATCTTCTGTAAAATAAATATATTTTTTAAAAAAAGCTTCATATTTATTTATTTATTTATTTATTTATAACTGTTCTACAGCAGTAGTATATTAACAAAAATTAACAGAAAACTTTTACTTATAAAGCATGCCAAGGCTGCAATCCTGTGCACACTTACCTGGGAGTAAGTTCCTTTGAAGTCAGTGGGGCTGGCTTCTGAGTAGATATGCTTATAATTGCACTGTAAGGCTGCGTTCTTATGCAGTCTTACATGGGAATGAATTCCACTGAAGTCTTACTTCTGAGTAAGACCATACATAGGATTGTGCTGTTAAATTTAATCTGAAAAGTATCCTCCTTGAAAGTTAATATTTGCATTGCAAGCCATGTGGTTTATAATATGGCAAGCTACCATTTGCTTTTATGTTGATAAAGGTATTTGTGTATCTGACAGATTTCTGAGTCCTGAATTCATCCCTCCTCGGCAAAGAACAAATCCATTTAAATTCTACCTGGAAAGAAAAGATATGCTGCAACGGAGAAAAGTAATGAATATTCCCGAGTTCTACGTTGGTCAGTAGCACATCTAGACTATAAATCTCATAATGTGTGATTGGGTACAGTAGAAAAATAATGGTGAATTTGCTTTAGAAGTTGTATATGCCCTCAGCATGTAAGAATTTTAATCATGTAACTGGTGCTTCATAGCTATTAGAAAGCTTTTTTGAAGGAATAAAGAGCAGATACAACAATATTTTAAAATCTCACCTTAAAAATATTTCACCATTTTAAAGAGAAAACATTTCATAAGAATTTTTCACTATTTCCCAAAATGTTCAATTTTTCCACTAGAAGAGTTGTAGGAAACAAGAAAAAAAATAGTTTTACCCACCCCATTTTTCTACATCAGGGCTTTTCAAACTGGGGCGTTGCACCGCTCCAGCCTGCAGGCCTTGGCGCCTGCCCCCTTAAGGGGTGGGGGCAGCCTGGAGGCAGGGAGGAGGCAACAGCATGATCCCCAGGATCACGCCACTGCCTTCCCCCACCCCTGCTCTCTCCCCTCTCTCGCCCACGCAAGAACTTAGTGGCTCTCAAACTCTCCCAGAGAGTTTGAGAACCACTGCTTTACATGTTCTTTTTCCTCAGGTCTTCATATCTCTAGTTTTGTATTGACCTTATAGTCTGTCCATGATGTGTTAAATTGTTGCTTTTTGTTTCTGGCAGGAAGCATACTTGCTGTTTCCACAGCAGATCCCTATGCCAGCGGAAAGAAAAGCATGTTTGTAGGACTTTGTATACAGCGCTCAGGAAAAGGACTTGGAGCAACCTTCAGACTTCGAAACATAATAGAAGGACAGGGTGGGTATATGGTTGAATTCATGCCTTTTGATTTTCAGTTTATGGGCAGAGGGAACTGCTAAAAGTACTGGTTTCATTTTCTGTTTGTAAACATTAATTATGTGTGATAACCATAATTCAGCTCAATTCTCACTCCAGTTTTTTCCTTCTTCCGCTGAGAGCATTTTGCTTGTAAGAAGATATAGGGCACGTGCACATTCAGATCTTGTGCATATCTACTCAGAAGGAAGTGCCATTGTGTTCAATGGCTGACTTTTGGGTATGTTGGTGCATAGGACTGTTGCAGTTCTTCTATCTCAGTTGCTGGACATATTCTAATGATGGTCTGCATAATCATAGGAATCTGCTCTACAGGAATCTGATTGTTGTTGCCCCTACCTCCATTGGAAACCCTGTTTGGGGTTGCAGGAATTGTGTATAAAACATTGCGTTATTGTAGAATGCAGACCTTTGGACTGACTTTAATCGGTGTTTCCCACGACTTCCCAGGGCAGGCATTCTGAACCTTCTTTTGTGATGCTACACCCTTAAGGAGGGTAGTGACCTGTTCGGGGACCTATAGTGATGTTGGAATGGCACTTCCAGATTTTGCTGTCACCGCCAAACACATGTAAATTAAAAAGGGTTGGTTTTTTTTTAAACTTACATGTGGGGTGGTGGCACTGGCACCCAGAAGTGCCATTCTAATAGCACTATGGGTTCCTAATCTGGTCACTGTTGTCCTTAAGGGGATATTGTTGCAAAAGAAGGTTAGGAACTACTGATTTAGATTTTGTGTGTGTGTTTTTTTCCTGGAGTACAGCATCTCTGCTTTGCCAAACCACATTGCTCCAAGTCCGTACTTAAAAAAAAATAAAGCCCATAGTACATCAAGTCTTCAGTTAAAGTTGTTTTGTTAGAAGTTGTTTCATTTTAAAGTTGCTGAGGGGGGAAAAAAAACCTAATTCCTGGCTGGCGCCACTGTCTGTGTGGAGTTTGCACATTCTCTCCATGTCTGCTTGGGTTTTCTCCTTCCCTGAAAGCTCATATTTATTTCAGTGTTCAATATTAGAAGTGTTTGGGGTCTTTATTTAGAAGTTTGATGAAGATTTCTCTGTAGTAGTTGGCATCCTTCAGTCTCGAAGACTATGGTATGTCTGAATGGTGGTTCTGGAACAGTGTTCTCTCCAGTGCGTGAAGCCTGGGTAAAGTAGGTATGGAGGATAGGCTGTTACCCTTGCAGCAAATCCCCCCTCTCCACGTAGCTGAAATGGTCCAATGCAAAGGCAGAAGCCAATACGGTTGGTTCCAGTCGCGTTGCAGGAGTTGCGAGAACGTGACTGTGTTCAGCCATGAACTGCCTCAGGGACTCCGGCTCCGGATTTTGCCTCAAGGTTGACTCCTGAAGCCTTTTCCATAACTGGATGTAGCCACAAGGCAGTGGAGGTTTGGAATCAGAGTTTTCCTCCTCTCAGATGAGCTGCCATCCCAGGCTAACGAGTCCCACCTACCCGGTGGCCGTTTAGTTGCCTCTTACAAGTACAGCCAAACTGAGGGCCTATTCTTATACCCCTGCCCTTCTCTGTAGTGGCACCACAACTATGGAATTCCCTCCCAAGGGAATGAAGAACTATTCCTTCCCTCATGGCTTTTTGGTGAGAGCTCAAAACATACCTGTTTCATCTCGCATTTATCGGATAGGTGTCTATTTGCTGTCTGCACATCTATAACAGTGCTGTGGTTTGACTGCTTCCCTGGACTAATTTGTCCCCCTCCATGGCTTGACAATGTGTACTGGGTTTTTGCTCTGTTTTAATGCTTTCTTTTTTAATGTTTTAGTGTTTAACAGTTAACATTAATGTTTTAATGGTTTGTTAAGTGTTTTTTCTTTTTTCCCTCTCATTACTGTGATGTATTGTACATTTCTTATCCACAATCTTTGTAAACCACTTTGGGCATTTGCTTCAGCATGGGAAAGGCCGGATATAAATTTTTATAAAATAATGTTTCTGTCACTAGAAATATGCTATAGGAACTTAACTCTTGTTTACATATATCAATTAGCCTATGTGGTAAAATTGGTTTTGTTAAAGTCATTTCATTTAAAGTTGTATCAACAACTTTAAGTAAACACTTGCTGTACTAAATTTTTGGAGTGCGCTTGAAGTTTCAGAAAAAATATCTCCAGAGTTGATGTGGAGGCCTTTTCCAGCTTGCCAGAATTATTTTCTGGATGTTCCCTCCCTCTCTTTTTCTTAGTTGCTCAGTGCAATTTGAAAGTGTCATTGAATGCATTGGGGATTATTTTCAAGTAGGTATGCATAGGATCTGACTATTTGGCAATTTTCTTTTAATTAATATGGGATTCCTTATCAGCTGGAATCATTGCATACCTATCAAATTGCACTCACTTAGAACATGGTTTTTCAAACCCTGGCCTGGGGGCCGGATCTGTGCTTGGGGAAAAGCTTTGTGAGCAGAGCTTATTATTCCGCGTTCATTCACAGTAGATCTGGGCACCAGGACACTTGCACACAGGCAGCTGCATCTGCCCTGTCGTCTTGTTGCACAGCCTTTTGGGAAGCTGGGCATTGGACGTGACCGACCAGAACATCTTGGTGTCTAGATCACTGGAATAAATGTGGCATGGAGGCAGAAGGGTAAACTCCGGTCCAAATGGGGACTGCTTTTTTGAAGGACAGCGGTTGCAAGTTTGGTGATCACTGCCTTAAGAGACAAAAAGAATGTCTTGCCAAAGTTTTGTTAAGCAGGTATTTGGCAATGGTAGGAAAGTATCACAGATGAATGTTTTAATGTTGCTCCAGTAAGCATTTTTGGTATACTAGAAACAATTTCATTGAACTAGTATGGCTTGAGAACATCTCATCAAGTCAGCTAGATGGTACTGTGCTATACAACATGGATGTTCTTACACTGTAATAGCTATTATTGTTATCTATGTTTTAAAAGCCATTTCTACTGAACATTGTATATATGCAACAGGGACACCTATGGGCTAGGCAGAAATGGGCTAATATAACTTTGTGTTCTGAGCATGACAACTGCCTCACTAAATCAGATTATGTTTTCCTGTTAAGGTATTGAAATTTGCTATGAACTATACAGTCCTCTAATTCATGAGATCAAGGTTCTGAAACTGGAGAAGAGATTGGATGATAACTTGATGTATTTACGAGATGCCCTTCCAGAATACAGCACTGTTGATATCAACATGAAGCCTGTACCATATTCAGTTAGTGATGAAGTTCCCATTAACAAGGTAATAAGAGCTAGACATCTATGGTTGGCGATTAATTATGTTAGAAGTTCATTTTGTAATTTGAAGCTGTTGTATGGCACTGGTACATGAAGTTTACCAGTGTTCTGAGTTTGGTCGGCAGTCAAAATTGACGCGTGTTGGAATGGACGTGTGCCAGCTCAGCACTATCCTACCTATGCAAAAGCACCAGAATGGGTGGACTGCACCTCTGTGAAAGAACCAACATGGCCATCCATAATTTGGGGACCCAGGGTGCTTTGAGGCTCTTGGCAGAGGCTCTCCAATTGGGTCAAGCAATGGCTACCTCTCCAAAGGGATTTACTCTTCTCTACTGTCAGCAACTTGCACTAGAGATAGTTAGCCAGTGTTTTCATAGCAACGAAGAAAAATGCATTCTTATTGCTAGCGATTGCAAGGCTAGCAATAATTTGTCTTGTGAGCTCCCTCAGGCATTTGGTGAGCCACTGTGAGATACAGGAAGCTGGACTAGATGGGCCCTTGGCCTGATCCAGCAGGGCTATTCTTATGTTCTTATGTTCAAACTTATCCCAACATCCAAGAACTGTTATAGTGGAGCTTTCAAAAGCTACCTTTTTGAAAGTTGGTTGTTTGGGTGTATGTGCAAGTGAGTATACACCTGCTTTGGAACCCAAAGTAGCAAATAGCAAATTACTATCAGTAGGCAATTCTTTAATTATTGGCAGAAGCACAAGTAAATTGTCAGCCATAATGAGCACCTGACAGTGGAAATGCCACTACTGTTTTCACAACTTATGTTTAGAGTCACGCTGGGACAGTTAAAACACCTACAGGTCTCTGTGATATAAAAGAATGTAAAACAAAGCAGAATTAAGTGCTACTTTTTGTGCTCTGGCATGATTGATGGGAAAAAGGTGTTCTTGCTAACAGTACTAAACAGTACTACTGCAGGCATTACTGTACACTTTTAAAAAAACAAACCAATGTAATACATGATCTGACATTTTTTGCTTCCAATTTCTCTAGATGAAGGTCAGAATGAAGCCTCGGCCGTGGTCAAAACACTGGGAACATCCCAAATTCAACATTCAGGGCATCAACTTTGATTTGTATCTTCATGAGAGAGACAAAGAGAGAGTGGAAAAATGGAGTATGCCTTGGAGAGAATTTGATATGATGAAAGAGTATGATACATCAAAAATTGAGAAGGAAATCTGGGCAGAAGTGAATGAAGGGCAAAAAAAATGAGGCACAATCATGAAAGACTATCTAGGAAGACCAACTCCATTTTAGCATTTTGGGTTCTAAATATTGTCTTGTTCAAAGTACTGTCTGCCACATGAACAAGGAGTGTGTTATTTTTTCTACTTTTTTTCATTCACCAGCCCCTGTGCCACATACTGTCTTGTTCCTGAAGACCCCCCAACAGCAGACCTGCAAAAGAATGACGCACTGTGTGCCTTTTTCGCAGCTTGTTCCATGATTAATGTTGTGTGTGCTCCTGAATAAGTGTGAACATAAAGAGCTTTTAGTAGGACTAAATTAGACCTGGTTTTTAAATATGTAGTTAGGCCTTTTGGGTGTGGGGTGTGGTGCTATTTGCTACAAGAAGGTCACTACCTTCAAGCAGCAGCTTGTGGGTGCATGTATGAGAACAATCTGGATTGGGACTACAATGCAGCATATCGTCTCAAATAGGAGGGGTTCTAGCTATTTGCACACATGCATGTAAAGCTAACTGAAGTGTTCCGAAGTCAGTTGTTTTCTAGTTTTTCCCATGTCTAAGTTTCTGCATCTGTCTTACTTATACAGGCATGCCCTATCTGTTCCAGGGACCCCCATGCATGCAGATACTGGGGATGCCTGTATTAATAGCAGCCCTCTGCACACCCATTAACGTTCTTTCAAGGCTTACCAGTAAGTGTTTCTTGCTTTATACAGGGCACTATAAGCATTTAAGCTTATAGTGTGAAGAGAGCAAGCAGCCTGAATGCCTGATGGAAATTAACTGCTTCCTGTTTAGCATTAAGTCAATTTTCATCAGGTATTTAAGCTGCCGGCAGCTTGCTCTCTTCACACTATAAGCTTGAATGCTTATAACACCCTGCAGGGACTGGCACTTGACTCTAGTTGACTCAACTTGAACAAAAACACTGGTTTTGACAAGTTGTGGACAGTCCTGACCACCCAATTTGACTTGTGGCTAGTGACTCAAAAAATAAGTCTAGGCTCTAAATGACTCGAGGTTCTGGTGCATGTGTTCTTGTTTACTTTTCTTGCTGCTTCTGTATTGCGCCAAAGACCTTGTGGGCAATCCAGAAGCTGGCCTTCAGACCAACAGTAGCAGGAGAGAAGGTTGGGTTTGAGGGGCTAAGGGGAGGAACACACACATACCCCATCACCTCCACCTCCTTTTTCCTGTGAAGTTTTGCTCATGGAAATCCTTCTCACCACTTGACATTTCTCAAAATGACTGACCCAGGGCTTGAAATTTTTTACAAGTAGAGTTGCAACATATGTTAAAACTCACAAGTTGAGCTTACTGAGTGGAGCACATCCCTGGTGCTGTGTTTACAGCAAGGAACACCGGTAAGCCTTTAAAAAATGTTAATGGGTTCGTGGGGGAGGTGTGGATAATTGAAATTGAGGATACTGGATCCATGGATATGGGGGCTCACCTCTACATTTGGAATAAATTTTAAAAGCAGTATTCTGGACATCCTCTTGACTAAGACAATTGAATTTAATTATAGTTTGACTTGGTCTTGTCACTTTTGTTGTTGCGCATGTCTAATCATTGACAAAACTGAAATGAAATAGAGAACAACTTAACATTGCCTCACTCCAGCTACATGCATCCAGTAACAGACACTTTTAGTAAGTGGAAATAAGAGCTCTGCACTGTAGGGCCCAGTGAGAACTGCTGATTATAAAAATATCAGGAGCTTTCTTGTGTACTATTAGATTCAATCAAGCCAGGTCTCACTATCCATATAACCTACTGCAAGTACAATTTCAGAGCTGTACTTCCTACCCTAAGAAAACTGTCATTCACCTGCACAGCTAACCTGTTCCACAATCTTATAGAAAAAGGGATTGTTGTTCAGAATGAAAGATGTTCAAATTGGGCCAACTTAAACAAGGTAATGTAAAAACCTAACAGTGCTTTAACTTCAGTGTGAAGATTTCATTTTATTATACACTCTAAAATGAATTTATACAAAAATAACCAGACCATCACTTCAATCAATATAATATTTGTGGATAATACAGAAAACTACACAAATAGTTTTTCAATATACAGGTTGATCACCCCTGACCACAAGTGTTTCAAACTTCTTTGGATTTTGGAATACTTGTATATACATAATGAGATATCTCAACAAAGCCTGAATAAAATGACAAAATAAACTGTAGGAGGTCAAAGACTGAGAGAATGACCAAATACAGGTGTGTGTCGCTTTGTGATGGGGGATACTTTCTCAAATCCCTGCTGCTAAGCAAATCCATCACTAAAATAACAGGCAGTCCCACTGTATGATACAACAAATGGTGCTTGTTACCACCAGGCTTGGAGAAGCAGGCAGCAGAGCAGTTGCAGTTTGCCTAAACTGTCCTGCAGGTCAATCTGATCCTTTGTTTTTCAGTCCTTCCAGTATGGCTTGCAAATCCTTTGGCAGTTAGTGAAGCAGAACAGCTGAACTTGCCCTGTATCAGCTGGGCTTGCCTGCTGACTCTCTTGAGCGCAATCCTTTGATCTCCCAGACAGGTGGAAATGAGGCATCTGTGGCTGCATGTGACCTCTTGCCTCAGTTCCGGAGTTCAGAAGATCATGCTCATCAGGCAAGTGGCTGATACAGGGTAAGTTCAGCTGTTCTGCTTCACTAACTGTCAAAGGATTTGCAAGCAATGCAGGAAGGATTCAAAAACAAAGGTGTCTGAGGTTTGGTTGTAGAGGACCCACCACCATTGTATTTGTAGGTCGTCATTCTTTGGAAGGTCACTAAGCAATGCACACCTGTAACACTGTTTGCTGCAGACTTGTTCATTTGCTTAGAATTGACTTCAGATGTTCCATTTTATGTTCTTCAAGGAAGTCATCTGCAATACGTAAAGATTTAACCTTCACCAACAGAAGAATCACATTCTTTATTTCATTGCTGAAACAAAAATAGAAAACATTAATTGTATGAATCTGAACACAGACAGTGTTACAACAACTCAAGAAATCGGGGAGATTTGAGCTTACTTGTGAATTCCCTTCTCGGTGGTCTCCATGGCAGGGTCAGTCCTTAACATTTGGGAAGCTCCTCCCTCTCAGGCAGGCAGGTCAGGTTACAAAGTCTTTCTGAGGGGAGGGGCTCCCTCAATTCCCTGGACTACAAAAGCCTCGATGGCACATCCCATGGCCATGGAGATTCCACCGGAGAAATGCTGTTTATGCACAGAAATTTCTGTAAAGTTCACCAAGCAACAAATAGCTCAAATGCGCCCTTCCCTTTTTATACAGATCCACAGTTCCCCATTGTCATTACCTTTGTTTGTTACTTACAGTCACACAAAGGATCACCTATCTTGCTTTACCCAAATGCTGTAAGTATATTTAAAGTACCCTGAATGCACTATCCTAAACCTGTGGGGGGATGCATTCATTCCCCTCCATCACAGAACCCTATCTCCATGGTCCCCCGTACCCACTAACTTTGTTTATGTTGTTTACAGTTCTGTGAAGGATCATGTATCTTGCTTTACCCAGACACTATAAGCAGAAGGCTTACAGCAAGGGCAAGCAGGCAGCCTGCAGGCAGTCCCGTTAACATTCTCTTAGTTGTCCTTTCTCGCTGCAGGCTGCCTGCCTGCCCTTGCTGTAAGCCTTCTGCTTATAGTGTCTGGGTAAAGAAATACATGACCTTTTGCAGAACTATAAACAACATAAACAAAGGTAATGGGTGTGGGGGGGGGGGCATGGAGCTATCTGTGGTTTCCTGTATCTGGGAAGGGGGCAGAAAACTGGAAGTCATGTCATTTTGGCTGAAAAGGCCATTCTGAGCCTTTGCTTTGGAAGCTTCATTTAACATCAGGCATCCTTGACAATGGGGTCATCACTATCGTTAAGCAATGCACAACTGTATATGATAAGTGCAACTAGAATACTTTACGCATAATATTGGAAAACTACAGATATTCTGTCGATAGAAGAATGGTGGATGAAAGATATGAACTTTGCAGAAATGGATAAACGTGTGAGCTTACTTAAAGAGAATAACATTTTAGGAAGAACTAGAAATCAATTACTGACTTTCTCCATGAGAGAGAGAATAATGAGTTGTGGATTTAAGGAAGAGATTGAAAGGAATAGAGAACATTAATCTGAAATTGAATACTTTTAATGAGAAGATCAGAGGGGCTGTTGGAGATACAACATGTATACTGATGGAAGTTTAGATTATTAAGATATAAAACTAAGTAATTAGACCTGTGCTACAATATTAGAGGTATTTTTTGTACTTTTTAATGTATCTTTAATGTTTGTTTCTCTTTTCCTTTTTTGTCTTTTTTCACAACAAAACAAAAATAGACTGGTAAAGTGAGAAGCGTGCAAGCTGCCCCCCCCCAACCCAGTGCACATCACTGATGACCCACCCAAGCCTTCTAGTGGGCCTAGACTTCAGTAAGAAGTCAGTTTGAAAGGTTCACCATGATGTTCAGAGGGGATAGGTCAGTCCATCTTCACTTCTATAGTCCATTTTGAACGTAGGTGAGCAGAGAGGAGGAGCTATTCTATACCCAGGCCCAATGGTGGGTGAGCATTGGAGATAAGAGTACCAGACAGTAAGAACTTCGCGCTTGTTGTTTTATGCTGTTTCTGTTTATAATTGTATTTCTGTCTAAAGAGCCTTTTGGGAAGAGGTTCATCTAGATCTGGCCTAGGCGTTTGCCAGCTACCAGAGTGGGACTCAAACTAATAGGCCTCTAATGGGAGGAGGAGCCAACAGTGGACGAACAGACTCCAGGAGTTCCTGGGAGACAGTTTGTTTTCCCCCAAATAGTGCAGGTCTGAAGAGAACCTGAAGATCTTTGTTAGGAGAGACAAGATCTTCATCGGTGCAGGTATCTGGGAAACTGAAAGCCCGACCAGGGGGAGGGGCTTTCTTCTCAGAGAAGTCTAACCGTTTGTGATAGTATTGGGGGAGGTGCAGTGATCTGCAATCAAGCTGCTGGCTCCATGCTGAGATGCCATATGGAGGGGAAAAAAGCGTTAAGTGTAAAGTTTAAGCTGGAAATTTAAGATAAGCAAGTGTTAATATTGTCCCCGGCTCTGACTGACTGATTTGGCTAAAAGCCCTGGATATATTGGAGGCGTTAACAAGAGACTTTTTAAGGAGGTTGAAAGTGCTCTTTTTCTCTGTCGTGGAATAAATTGGTGGTGGATTATAACTATAACTTGGGTGTGAACTAAAACCCAGAATTATTCTTGGACATAATTGGATATAAATATAATTCTCATTAGATCTGAAAGAGCTTTGTTTTCTCTGCACCAGAGACGGTGAGACTGTTTTCTTTCATTTTGTTTCTCCGTTAACCGCACTGGACTGTTATCTGCAAGAGGTATGTAAGGAATGCGGATGACAGAGTAGTAATGACGTGGTGGAAGTAAGGAGATTAATATGTTGTGGACATCTAGTGGACTAGAGAGAAATTGCAGAATGGACTCTGTTCCAGAAAAACTTGATTAATACAGAGAGATTGCTTGTTATGAAGCGACAACAGCTGAGTTGGTCGCTGAGATTCAAACCAGTCTGGAGACTCTTTCCCAACAGATAGATGTCTGTAAGGAACAATTGGAAGATGTAAAGAAACAAGCAGAAGATAAACAAGGGAGTGAAAAAGCAGACAAGGAGGAAAATCAACAGGATGATCAACAGGACGAAGAAGAGGCACTGATGGAGTTCAAGAGAGATAAGATGGACAAAGTAACAGGAGTGCACAAATCACAAAATTTGTTGGAACAAGAAGGAGAAAATATATCCCAGTTAACTGGAAGAATGAACACACCCAATATAAGAAAGTGTGGATTTTTCAGATTCTGTTATAGAGATAAATTATTAAAGATATTACAGGAGAAAAAATGGAAAGTAAGAAAGAAAAAGATCCCTGAGGGGTAATTTGAGGATTAAAGAAAATTGGAGGATTTATTCAGCTAATAACAATGGCCCAAATTTATTTGAAGAAAAAAAAAGAATATATATGAAATTGATAAATATGAATTAGAATGTATTAAAAAATAGCTGGAAATGTAAACGCGTGGAAGAGTTTTATATGTGCTCATTATGTCAAAGAAAAAAAGTGGAATTAGATTGGAGAATTAGATTGGAGTTAAAATAGCTGAGGTGATAATTTTGGTAATTAGATTATTTTGTTTTAATATTAATGAGTAATTAAAGTTAGTCTACGCTTGGTAGAAAGTGAATATTTAGAAAGTATAGTATTATATTTGCTATAATATAGTATTGCTATAGTATTATAGAATTAGGGAAAATTTATTGTATATTATATAAATAAATGGATAAATCAATAAGAGCTAGAAATAGATGAGTAAGTAGATTAAGAGGTATAGTATGATTAATTAGTAATGGTATATGGTATTTAGCACTCCTAAATGTATGTTATATGTTTGTATGTCTGTGTGTGGTAATTTAGAAAAAAAAATAATTAAAAAAAAGAATAGGCCTCTAATATAGAGGAGACTCAAGGGTAGCAGAATGAGGAAAGTCTGTAACACAAGAACATAAGCCTTGCCAGATCAGGCCAAAGGCCCATCTAGGCCAGCTTCTGTATCTCACAGTGGCCCACCAGATGCCTCAGGGAGCATGACAAGACAACAAGATCCCTGCATTCTGAGGTAGCCTACTTTTAAAACCAGGAAGTTGCACCTACCAATCATGGTTTGTAACCTGTGATGGGAATTTTCCTCCAGAAGTCTGTCCAATCCCCTTTTAAAGAGATCTAGACCAGATGCCACATCCTATGGCAAGGATTTCCAAGCTGGGTAAAGACACATTTTCTTTGATCTGTTCTAACTTTCAATTGTAGTGGCTGTCCCCTGGTTCTTTGAGTGCCATTTTTGTTCTCATAGTTTTTATGAGGTCCCTATTTTGGTCCTTATTTTTTTCTACCTGAAAGTATTCTAAAGTCCCTAAAATAGATCTAAATATGGACTATGAGCCCTGCATGATCTTGACAGTACACTGTATGTAAGCTTCATTAGGAAATCAGCAAGATTATGATATTGTATTCAATTCATGTAGAAAAGTACAGTGTAAATAGGATACCATATAATTTACCTGTAATTATCTTTGTAAAATGTACGTGCTAAGACCAACAAATGCTGACTGAAGTTTGATAACTGGGGCAGAGAAGCTCCATCTTCACATTCTCTGAACCATCTTTCTGGCAAACATTCTACCACCTGCTCAGAAATTTTAACAAATTGGCATTAAATTTTAACCATAGCACAACTTTGCATTTGCACCCACATAAACCCACTGATTACTTAGTGGCAAGAGTAAGGACTGCTGTCACCAAATATTTGACAAATATGAAAACCTAAATCAATAATCAAGGCTGAGGTAGTTAAATAATTTAGAAGTTATACCTGCATTGAAGACATTTTGAACAGATGTCATTTTCCTCATATGCAAGTATTTAACAAACTCTTACCACATAATAAACTGCCATTTTGAACTTCATCTAAAGACTACACAAATACCACAAACCACCAACTTAACCATCATACCTCCCCCACTGAACATGAAAAATCTTGCTGAGATGGTTATGTGAGGGTACTTAAAATTCTCTGATGCAAAGATGCTTTGTAAAAAAAATTTCCAGTGATGTTTGTACCTGCTGACACTCAGCAATGCAGAAGGTGCCAAGTGCAAGAGGCAAATACAGAGTAAGATGTTTGAACCAACTGGTGAGCTGTCCAGTGGGAACCAATTAAGCCAGGACAGTCTGGAAGACTGTTAGAAACGTCCCCATGTCGCTGATACACCAGTGCGGATCATCTAGGGATTGGTAGTTTTATAGTAGCCCAGTACTTTTCACTGTTGCAGTTAAAGTTTTTAGTATAAGCATATTATAAATGGAAAATCAGCGTTCACTGCTTTGATTCTAAAAGTTTCTTATTAACTTAAAGGGAGACCAGTTGTAAATTATTATTAAAAACAATATATACCTTTTTTCAACAAGTAGTTAACAGAGCAGTTTACATAGCAGAATAAATCAATAAATTGTTTCCCTTCCCCAAAGAGCACAAAATCTAAAAAAACATGCAGAAGAGACACCAGCAAGAGCCACTGGGGAAGGCACCATGCTGAGGTGCAAAGGGATGGTTATTCTCCCCTTGCTAAATATAGGACATTGCTTTAAAAGGTGCCTTTTGGCCCAAGTGGCAGGGGTTAAGGGTACTATTTCTGAAACTGACAAGATAACTTCAAAAAAAGGGTTTTTGAATAACTGCATAATACTAATTCTGCTCAAAAATTTAGCATTTTATTGATGCTATAGGCTCCCCTATGAGTCCAGGTCAGGACATGGACCATCCTGAGTGCAGTATGCTTTAACAACAGTGATTCCATGCTTAGAGACAAGAGTAAAACTAAATGCTTACAAAACTTTTCCTTACTAAGTAGTGAGATGGCTTCATGCTCTCGCCTGGTGCTTTTAGCCCTAGTTCTCCAGTGCCTTGGTATTTGAAGACCAGACAGGACTGGTCTGCAAAAACACCCTGCTATATTGCAAGAGCAGCAAAATGTGTCCAAAGGAAGTACACCATTACCAAAAGAAGGGGTACAGGGGAGCTTGGGTAAGGCAGGAGTGGAAATTTACTGAGCTTTTGCCTGTTGAATTGTAGTGTTTTGAACTGAGTATCACTACCATGCAGAAGAAGGTGAGTACTTTCTGTGGCTCCTGAGAACAGGACCAGAACAGGATAGAAATCACAGGGAAGTGGATTTAGGCTAGACATGAGAAAGAATTTCCTAACAGTAAGAGCTATCTGGCATTGGAACAGTCCACCGCATGCAGTTTTGCTCAGTTCTCCAGTGGAGGTTTTCAAGCAGAGCTTGCATGCTGTCAGGGATGCTGTGGTCACCTGTGCTGAGCAGGTAACTGGACTAGATGACCTCCATGTTATCTCCCCGATTCTATGATTCTAGATAATTTCCTTACATTACCTTTTTGCATTTTTCTACATTTTCAAGTCCAGATGGTGTATTAATAAGTATTAAAAGAAGGTAACGATTCAACAGCTTGTTGAGTCCCAATTCTTGTAAAGTATCCTCTGGTATGATCCCATCCCACAGAAGTATATTAGACAACAACTGAAATGACAGATTAATAAAACAGATAACATCCAGTTAAACACAGCTAACATCCAGTTAGTGTAGCAATAAGAAACATTTAAAAAAAATTCAATAAAGTATTTTATATGAGGTAAGTCCTGGAAACATTATTAATTATATAACTTGTCACAGTACATTCCCCAGTTTGCTATTCTATTAAAACAAAGTTTCTAAGTGTAACTATTTAATGTTACAATAAGTCACCTGACGCAGATGGCATCCACCCAGGAGTTATTAAGGCATTGAAAAATGAAGTTGCTGATCTTTTAACTATAAAAAGCAAATTGTCCCTTAAAACCACCACAGTGCTAGAGGATTGTAACACAGCAAATGTCACACCAACCTTTAAAGCAGTGGTTCCCAACCTTTAGGAGCTCAAGGACCACTAAGGCAAAATTCTGAGATGGTGGGGACCCACATGCAACCCCCCCACACCCTTGCACACAAAAAATACAATTAAATTTGTAATACACAAGAAGATTATTTAATAATTAATATGATGGTTGTGCTTGCACTTGCTTCACTAGCTGTGAAAGTCTTGGGTTTACATGGAATACATGGAACACAAAATAATTCCCCCCCAACTCAGAGGTTTTCACACCCACCCAATTCAATCCAGTTTCTTTTCCCCCACACCAGACCACATTACGCACAGCCCTTGCCTCTTTTAGGTGTGGAAGATCACCTCAAAAAGGGAGAGGGTAAGCACAAGGGGGTTATAGACAAGTCATGCAAGGTAGTTAAATGAGCCAACAAAAAGCACACACATCCCTCCACAGGGATGTAACAAAAGGAAGTTACACAGCCCTGGCCCTGTTCGCCCCCACTTGTGAGTCCAGAGTCCTTAGGAAATTGTTCAACACAATTTAGGCAGGTGGGAAGCAGGAAGCTGGACTAGATGGGCCTATGGCCTGATCCGGTGGGGCTATTCTTATGTACTTATGATATAGAGCAACAGTTTTCAAACTCTTGGGGAGAGTTTGAGCTCCTCTAAGTTCTTGCAGGGGTGGGGGAGGCAGCAGGGATGGGGGAAGGCAGCGATGTGATTCCCAGGATTGCGCTGCTCAGGGGGCTTGGCTGTACTTACCAGAGCCTCCTGCAGCCTCCTTGCAGACGAGTCTTTAGAAGTGAAAGTGGAGCGATTGCGCCCTGCCTCCGCAAAACCAGAAGTGGAGTGCAATTGCTCCATTTTCACTTCTGAAACTTCAGGGAGCTCTGCAGACAGTCGCGTAGGGCTCTCCGTACCCTGGGAGGCTGCGGGAGGCTCTGGTGAGTGCAGCCAAGCCCCTGCAGCCCCGAGTGACGCGATCCTGGGGATTGCGTTGCTGCCTTTTCTCTGCCCCTGCCAGTTAAGGGGACAGAGGCCAGGATCCTCAGGCTGGGGCATTGGGACGCCCCAGTTTGAAAAGCCCTGACATAGAGGAACTAGAAAAGGTGCAGAAGAAAGCGACCAAAATGATTACTGGGCTGGGGCACGTCCGTTATGAGGAAAGGATACAGTGTCTGAGGCTCTTCAGTCTAGAAAAGAGGCACTTGAGGGGGGAACATGATTGAGACATACAAAATTATGCAGGGGATGGATAGAGTGGGTAGAGGCATGCTCTTTTACCTCTCACACAACACCTGAACAAGGGGACATCTATTAAAATAGAGTGGTGGGAGAGTTAGAACAGACAAAAGAAAATATTTCTTTACTCAGCATGTTATTTATCTGTGGAACTCCTTGCCACAGGATATAGTGATGGCATCTGGCCTAAACGCCTTTAAAAGGGGATTGGACGGATTTTTGGAGGAAAACTCCATCACAGGCTACAAACCATGATGGGTATGTACAGTCTGAGATTAGCTGGTTGCTCACCATGCGAGCCAGGCAGGAATTTTTTTGTCATCTGATTGGCTGTGGATGGCAATTTTTCACCTATCTCAGATTGGTAAGGGAGAGATGGTATGTTCTGTAAGTTTCAAGTTTTAAAATTTTGTCACTTGTGTTCAATAAAGTAGTTCAAGTTAAACACATGCCAGTCTATGGTCTTCATTGAGGTGTGCAAGTGGAAGGAAACAGAATGCCAGATGCAACTACAGCAAGATGCAAGTATTTTGTTGTATTATGTGCTCCCAAAGGTAAAAGGTGGGACACTGTGAGATACATGAAACTGGACCAGATGGGCCCTGGGCCTGATCCAGTAGGACGTTTCTTATGTTGCAGTAAATATATGCTACTCAAATTAAACTATGCACCTATTCTCCCGAAAATTGTACAGTACCTACAGCACCATTTTTTTGGAAAAATCAACCAAGCAGGTGCTTCAAATGAGGGTAGGGAGCACAGGTCCCCAGCAAGAGTAAATTTGAGGCTGATTTGGTTGTGGACATAATTAACATGCTTCTAGTGAGAAGCTAGCAAATCTTACTCCATGTCTGCATTAACAGCCCAGGCCAAAGCACATTTTCTCTGACATCAAGACTGATAACAATAACGGAGAGGGGGAAGCAAATGCTGAAAATATTATCCATGAAAGTCTTAATTTCATATCCTTAATTTCATATCCATAATTTTGAGAGTATTCTCTTTAGGTCTTTTTTAAAAAGTGAGTCAATATTCAATGGTTGTTCATTGGCACTGCCATCTAATCAGGTTACTTGCTAGTTTAAAGGAAACTAGTTCATAGCATGTTCATAGCGAAGCTTCGATTACTTCGAAGTTGTCAGAAATATAGCAGTGTGCTACCAACTGACAAGTTTTGAAAAGGGTTCAAAATGCCAACAGTAACACAGATAAAAGAAATGCAGGTTGAGTCCATTATTCATGAGGGTTCTGTTCCCTGAACTCATGTGGATGGCAAAAATTGCATTAAAGCAAATCCATTTAAAAAACAACGACCCTTTGCTAGGTATTTTAAGAACAGCCTTGCTGATCTTGTGATGCAAGACAGAGTCATTAGGCAGACAATTCATTAATCAGTCTCTCTCCAAGCTTCACTTCTTCCCTCCCTTCACCAATGCAAAGTGATTATCTTTCTTTCAGAGAAGGGAGGGGTCGCTTGCCTTGGAGTCAAACAGTTCTAAGTGCCTGGAGAGAAAATGATTGATAGATGATTGATGGATTGTCTGCCCTCTGTCACATTAATGAGGCTAATGTTAAACAACTTTTTTCCTTTAATTTAAAGGGCCCCTCTCATCATGTTGAGATACCTGTATAACCTAATCACAAACAGAAAATTTCTTAAGACTGGTGACATAGGGTGACATTCACAACTAATTCTTGCTCTACAAGGGGTGGGATGAAATGTAGGGGAAGGAGCAACACTCAGAAATTTGTTGTGGGAACTGTGAGCAGACACTCCACTGGTGGTTCCCACTCTTGGCTTCCAATTATTCTACCGCTATCTGATGTCTCTCCCTTTGCTGCATCCTATGCCACTGCCAAAGGTCCCCTGACTAGCAGGAAGGGTGGAGTGGGGAAGGTGGCTTGTGCTCATGTATGTGCAGTGCAGTGCAAGAATATGCAGTGACTGCTATTCACAAATTTTGGGTTACCGGCCCCACTCACCCCAAAATGAAACTGATCCCAAGAGAAAAATGATAATGTTGTAAATGCTGCTTGCCTAAAACCAGGAAGTACAGGTTTTTTATGTGTGCCCTGAAACACTGTTAGCATGCTGCAGATTGTGTTGTCTAATCATTAACAGCCTATCTGAACTCACTGTTACTATCATATTAGTGATGTCTTCTCTCAAATTTTGATCTCCAACATTCCTGAAGCATATTTTTGAAGGTCTACAATTTAAGAGATATTTTATCAAAAGATGTTTTTATGATAAAAATACTGAGCATACCTTTACAGTTGACCAAAACTGTCTGTCTTGGAATTTTGCATGTGGTGATGTTCTATCTTCCACTGAACTGGTTAAGAAGGTAGGGGGGAAAAAAATTCATGCTAAGCTACATAGAAGCATTTTCCCAAATGCACATATAATACCATTGATCTTTCATGAATGTCAATATTAATACCATACAGCAATCAACAACAAAAATTAAATTACAGTATTGAAAGTGTAGCTTTCAATGTTCATATCAAAGCATAAGAAAAGTTGCCTATTTTCATAGCTGTTAATGTTCAAAAAAACTTGCTATGATATTAGGACTGCATGCATATGGAGTTTTATGTAACAGAACTTGCCTCTTGGGATACAGAGGAATAAACACATCTTCCACAGACTTTTTCATTCTTGAGATAACAACACTGAGCAGATCCTGTTAAAATGCAGAATGTTTAAAAGATATTAGTTCTCTTGTTTAAAAAAATAATTTCCTACATTCTTCTGGTATCTTTCAACACATTTTTCTAGAACTCCAAGCATATTTCTGGCAGTAAGTGTAAAATAGCAAAGAAAAAAGTGATCAGAAACCACTTCTGGTTTCACGATTACAGCCAGCAAGTGGTTTGTGATTGCTTTTTGTCAACATTCTAAGCCTAGGGGAGCCTTGCAGAGGGCTGCACAAGGCTCCCTGCAACTCCTGCAGCTTGCAGCAGCACTCAGTAAATACAAACATCCCCCTTTGCCCCCCACCTAGCGATTACGCCACTGCACTCACCCCCCCCTCCCCTGCAAAGACTTACCTCAGGAATTTTATTCTCAAGAAGTTTGAGAACCTCTGACTTAAACTGCTTGGTACCCCAATTATTATGGACAAAAGTTACATTGTGAACTTTGCTCAGAGGTGATATATAATTATTCCTAATACTAATAGATTTAGATTTAGAGACCTTTATTGGCATTAATTCATGTTCCAACAAATGAGTCATCAAGGTAAAACAAAATGTAAAATAAAAAGAAATAAAGAATAAAAAATGAAAAATAAAATAAAATAAAGGTCACACAAATTTTAAGGTTAAAATGCAAACAGACCATACAAATAAACATTACACCAATCTCTTTCCATACTTTTCTACATCTGACAAAAGGAAATTAGCAGTGCCCTGCAACACAACTACTGGGCTGTCATTTAATAAGTAAACAAGTTTCATCAGCTCTGGGAGACCATTCTTCGCTAGATTGGATTCTAGATGAACAGAGCGCAAAGCCAAATGGATTGGACAACAGAAAAATACATGGGAGAGGGTTTCAACCTGGAGCAGAGAACAAGGGCAGAGCCGATCAAGAAGAGGGACCTTATGGTACCTTCCTGAGGTTACTGCCGAAGGAACAACATTAAATCTAGCTTGTGTAATTATACGACGGTCTTTAGGATTAAGCAAAAGGGTCAGATATGGAGCCATCTGATTGTGGGCTAACGGAATGTGGAAATTTAAGGGAGAACGAGTTCGTGCGACTCGTAAGAAGGTTTTGAAATTCAATGTCCGAAAGCCTCTGTTAATTTTTGAAAGGAGTTCTATTTTTGAAGACAGGACCAGATGGTCAAAAAGAAGGCCCATAGATTCTATTTTCTTCCAGACTCTAGTGAGCCACACGGGGGTATCATGTTCAGAAATCATAAGGTATAGCAGACTATCCTGCCTAGTGCGAAAAAGAACACGCAGCCAGTACTTAAAGATTAGCTGCCACACCCTAGTCTCCAGGATTGCCCCAGTTCTAAACAAGTAGCTGCATACGGTGCACGTCTAGGGAGACCCAGTATACCCCTAAAGAACTTAGCCTGAGGACGCTCGAACGAATGATTAATCGAGCTTAGCCATACTCCATATAGAAGCTGCAGTATTACTTTGGCATTATAAACTTTAAGAGCAGATGGAATATGACAATTGCCTTGCCTAAAGAAGAAGCGAGTAATAGACTGAATAGTGTAGTGGGCAAAGTTAGCTGACAGCTTCTGATGGGCAGTCCATGTAAGATTATAACAAAAATTCACCCCCAAATATTTAAAGGTCTTAACTTGTTCAATTTTCCTCCCTTTTACAGACCATAGATATGGTTTCCACGACTTTGAGAATACCAAGATTTTAGTCTTCCCATAATTAAGTTCTAATTTATTAGCAACTAGGTAATCATTACATTTATTTAGAAGACACAGTAAACCTATATGTGAGCAGGACATCAAGACGGCATCATCAGCATAAAGCAGCAGAGGAACCTGCCTAGAGCCCAGCTTAGGGAGATGACCGTCTACTTCCAAGAGAAAGGAAACCAAATCATTAAGGAAGAGTGAGAACGGGGAGAGCAAGAATACATCCCTGCTTCACACCCTTTTCAACGGGAATTTTTGGGGTCAGTTTCCCCAAAGGAGGGCAGCGAACTTGACAGACTGCACCCAGATGCAGTTTTTTAATTAAAAGATGCAATCTCGGGTCGATGTTAAGCCCACATAGCTTTTCCCATAAAATTTCTCTAACCACCAAGTCGAAGGCTCCCTTCAAATTCAGGAAAGCAGTAAAAAGTTTTACCTTTCTCTTCTTGGAGCATTTGTCTGCCAAATGAGCCAAGACCATACAATGGTCAATGGCAGAGTCACCCCTACGGAAGCCAATCTACTCCGGGCTTGGAAGCCCTTGGCAAGACATCCACAATAGGAGTTTACCTAACAGTGTTTAGCGTAAAGCTTACCCAGGGTGGAGAGGAAACTAAGGGGCCTGTAACTTGCAGGATCAAGTTGCTCTCCTTTTTTATAGATGGGCGCTATTATTGCATTCGTCCATGCCTCTGGGATCATGCCAGTCTGGTCGACTGTTGTAAACAGGGTTGCTAAGATTGGAGCCCACCAATCGGGAAAAGCCTTTAAGGTCTCATAAGGTAGCAAATCTGGGCCTGGAGCTTTCCCTGAACCCACCTGAGCAATCAACTCACTAATTTCCTCTGGGGTGACGGGGCCAGATCCTTCAAAGCCGGTTCTGAAGAAGGCACAGGGTTCACTCTATCCAAATGAAATTAGGATACAAAGTGTCGCCACCACAACTGAGGAGAAATGGAGGCAGAGATTGGACTGGTTGCTCGAAAAGATCCCATAATTATAGTCCAGAATTGTTTGGTTCTGTTGAGGCTAGAGGCCCATATTAGTTTATTCCATTGGGGGTGAGCATAGTTCTGCCTCTTGATTTTCACACAACTGTAACTGCTTTTTTAAGCGTAAAATGCAAGTCTGGGATCTGCTGTCCCCCTAGTTTCCTATATTGCGAGTAAACCCACCGAATCTGACTTTTCAGTTCCAAACATTCTTTGTCAAACCAGGGGGACTCCCCCATATTCCCTCCCAAACTCTTGCCTTTGGAATTATTTCCAAATACAGATGACACATGTGTGATGAGGGCCTCAAAAGTATTAATATACTCCTGGGGATCCCCTTCTTGTTGCAGAGCTGTTTTTAATTTCAAACTTGTAGCGGACTCCAGAGTTTCCTTCAGCCTCTGGTTTAAATCCAGGTACCAGGAGACTTTCACCCAGGATTCGAGGTTGTCAGCTCCACCACTCATAGTCCTTAGGATTCCTTGATTTGAGTTGAGCATTAAAATAAGAGGAAAATGATTGCTTAGAGTACCATTACCAACCTCAAAATCCAAAATAAAGGACAAGAAGGAAGGCGGGACCAGGTTCCACTATGCTGGAACCTAAGGGGGAAGCAAAGGTGAATTCCCCAGATTTCTGATATTCCAAAAGACCATTAAGCCAAAACCTGTTTGTATGGGCACAGCCAGCTGGATACCTGCTGCATTATACGTAGTATCCTTAGACCACCTTTTCAAAGCAAGAAAGTAGGATAAGGTGGATTCAGAATCAATACCTCATAGAAAAGGAGGTATTCCTAATACTACGAATAAAAGCCAATACACAAAAGCTTTAAAAATGCATATATTTGGTCATCTTTGTATTGCACCCATTTTTAGTTACCTGTTTAGCTTTCCTGGAGTCAGTTTCAGAGAAGGAATATTCTTCAAAAACATTTTTGCAGACCTGCACTAGTCTCTGGGTTTGGGATGCTGACAGAGGATCCCATACATGATCCACAAAACCTGAAAAATATGTTTGCAATAATATGAAGACACTGACAGATTAAAAAACAACAACAAATTTCTTACTATGAATTACTATTCTCAATTACTCTATGAGAAAAATCTTCAGTTTTTAGGATGGCACTTCCCCATAAATCAGAAGGCAGTGTCAAAAATATATACAATAGCACTTTCAAGCAGAGCAGTATACCTGCCTCCCTAGACTGAAGTGAAAAAGGCAAAACAAGCCCCTTAACCCATGAACTGTGGAAAGAAAACACCAAACAGAGCAAAACCGAAGAAAAAAAAATTGGAGACAGGATAGTGGGAACTTCCTTGGAGCTCTACCTACTTCCTGCATGTGTAGGAAGCGCCATAAACCTGTAGAAGACCTAGTCCCATGAACTTGTGGGAAGAATGCCATCTGGGGGTCATTAGGGAGAGGAATTCATTAAAAGTAGTGTCTCCCCTGACTTCAGAGGGTATTCTTGAATCTTCAGAATATATAAAGAAGTGCTGTCCCTGGAAATCATGAAATCAGACCCCACTATAAGATTCTCCTCCAAAATATAAGTTTCCAGTGTCTTGAGATTAACAGATAAGAAAAAAGAATCTCTGTGAATTACTTGTACCCCAGAGAGCACAATGATCTTTTAGCACCTCGTGAATGTGTGTGTCAGATAAGTGTGTACAGCAGAACAGTTGAGTGTGGTAGATATTTAAAGGAACCTACAAACATGCGGGTGAATGGAAATGAAATTATTCGCTGGATATCCCAACACAATACGCAAGGATGTTTGCTTATGAGTATTCATACACAACTCTTGGCTCATCTGAAAGAAGTCCAAAATATCCCAAACCTTTCTTTCCCCAAGGCTCTTACTGATGTAGAAATTGGATATGTCCACCAAGGAATACTATACGTTTTGTTGGGCAAGCCCTACTGGGAGGACAGCAGAGTGGCAAGGACCTTCTTAAAGTGACCCAAATATTCTTGCCATTGCCACTCAGCCTCTAAAAAGTTAGCTGAAACAATTCTAGGTGTGGGTGAAGGAGCAGACCTGGGAAAGGAGATCCCCTCTGTTGGGGCGGCCTTCAGTACTTCTGCTTAGATACTACAGACTGAATCAACAGACTGAGTCAGTTTCGTGAGTAAGACAGTTTCTTACTGTCTTACTCAAGACAGAAAGGAAACTGTCTTACTCAAGAAACTGAGTCAGTCTGTTGGTCCATCACAGTACTGTCAACACAGATTGGCAGCAGTTCTTCAGGTTTCAGGCAGGAATTTTTCTCTGCTCTACCCAGATACCAAGAATTGAACCTGGGACCTTCCATATGCAAAACAAAGTCTCTATCACTGAGCCATAGCCCTTCCCCATATGTTGAATAGGTCAAGGAACCATGATCACCTTCACCAATATTGTACTAGATGTCCATTTATAAGCCCTGCACCAGGCAGAGGAATTGGAATAAATGATGGAAAGAAAGGCATACAGCAGGCTCTTTTGCTATGTTGCTTTGCAAGGAGTCATTCCTATGGCATTTTGATACACCCACTTCATGAAGAACTTTGGTACTTGGGTATTTTTGGCAACAGTGAATAGATTCGTTACTAGATGGTGGAATACCTGCAGATGAAGTGTCCATTCCAACTCTTGTACTGACATTCTGCTATGCCAATTCACTAGAGATTTGACTGAAACTACCAATCAACCCCGCAGAGGGATACATGTTGTTCCTCCTAATTCAGAATAGCACTTACTCCAATGACAGAATGGGGAATGCATGCATTCATGTTGGGCAATTTAGGTCTTTACAGATACATGTTCATCTTGACAAGTACATGTTTTCCAAGAACCTGCTCCAGGAAGTGAACACAGCAATTTGAACACTAATTTGAGAAGTCATATATCCGCCCAAAAGAAAGAAACATTTTAGGTTATAACACTTTGAGATGCTTCTGCTTAAACTGTCTTGCAAGTTGCCTGAAAGTGCAATCCTAAATTGTGCTTAGTCAGCTGTGCTGGCTTCCAGCTGTCGCGAACGTGCCATAAACCACATTTGTGCCATCACAGAAGTCGGGGAGACCAGTGCAAGAACGCGTGCTGGCCTCCCTGCGCTGGATAAAGTCACAGTGGAGGTAAGTTCATGCAGGTGGTGGGCCACTGGTGTTGGGGTTTGGGGAGGGCATTTTGTGGGCATTCTGGACTGGGGGGAGGGTGGACCTGTGAGTGGGATGGGCCCGCCCTCTGGCACTTTGGCCAGATCCTAACACACACACCCCGAGCTACCCAGACTTACACTGGGCTGTTCGGATCTGGGTCAATAATTTAGTTTGTGCAGATCCGAGTAGCCCCATTGAGGTGGTTGGGGAATTACTTGGGGTAAGGGGATAGAAGTCCCCTTATTCTGAGTTGCACCAGGTCCACCTCCAACCTGCCTGTTCCAGTACAGGTTAGGATTGGGCTGCCAGTGGCTCCTGAATATTAGGAGAATATATAATTATAATATTACCTTATAGCTTCCAGAAATTCAGATTAAAACTGTATTTCAAATATATTGTGAAATGATCCTGACAAGGATGTAGTGTTTTCCTTTAGAGAAGCAGCCAAACTGATCAACTTTGCTCTGGTTGTCATACTTAGAATGTGGCTTCTTCTACATTTGTTTGGGTTGCTGCAGCTGAAGTTAATTAGGTTGAAAATCAACCACAGTGACCAGAGTGGAGGACCACAGTGGAGGACAGAGTGCCTATACTAGGGGTGTCAAACATAAGGCCCGGGGACGGGATGCAGCCCGTGGAAGCTTTTTATACAGCCCTTAGGCTTTCAGCTGCTGAGTAGTGCTGAGGTATTACTGCTGAAAGGGCAGCCCACAGGCAAAATGGGCTCTCCCATATCTTGAAATATGATCAAGATTCGTATATTATCTCTTTTGTTATTTGCAGCTAATGAGTTCCTAAGTGAGAAAGAAGTGTTTATTTTTTGTTATTACCTGTTTAATGACATCACTTCTTGCCTAATGACACCTCCGGCCCTCAGCAGGCATCATGAATGCTATGTGGCCCTCTGTATGAAATGAGTTTGGCACCCCTGGCCTATACCTTTAGTTTGGCACTCCTGGCCTATTGAATAGAAGAGGGAATTTTGGCAGGTGCTTGTTGGCAACCTTCAGTCTCGAAGGACTATGGTATAAGCCTACAGCACGCGGTGTTCCCAGGCGGTCTCCCATCCAAGTACTAACCAGGCCTGACCCTGCTTACATGAAAGCGTTTTAAAAGATGGACCTGTCAAAATTCCCTTGTCTTTACAATTGTTAAAGGCATAGCCTCCATTGTATCTAGTCACCCTGATCTGAACTCCTTTGCCTTAAGAAAGCTAGTTTGAAAGGCTATCTTGGTTCATCCTGAAGAGCAAGATATAAACAAGAAACTCTGACTTAACACTGACAACCCTCATTATTTAAATTTGTCAAGACAGTGATAGTTTCACACACAGACTATAGCTATTACCAGAGTCACTCACTTACCTGTAATTTTAGGAAAAATTATTTTATCAATTATTTTAGCAACAATATTTTCATCTGGATCATCAGGTCTTTGGAACCGAGAAATACTTTTGGCATGTACAAAATCTTCAATATATCTGAACCACACCATCTCTTTCAAGTTCATGCAGTCCTCCTTAAACAAAATCATACCTTGTATTTAGTGATAAAGATCTTCAAGAAAGTCTTTTGGGCTACTCTATCATAAATAAAGCCAACCTCCCAGTTCTGGTGCCAAGCCTTGCACTGGGACCACCATTGGCATTACCCACAGACTACCTTTCCTAGGCACTACCATTGCCATTGTTACTTAGGATTGAAGGGACAGGTGGGTCCTTTCATGAGCATGGGCACATGACCAGTGCCAAACCTGGCTGATCACTGATATCACCATGACAACCAACCTCCATTCCCTTCCCCCAAAAAAGATAAATAACAAAACATCATTTCACTGGCTCCCAAGTCACAGATAGTTGTGTTGGCACTTTTGGGCAGAGAAAAATGTCCTTTTGTGGTGCTTTTGCTATAGCTAGAGGTGTGATTTTTTTTTTCCAGTGATAAACACTGCTTTCTGCACTTCTCATTTTTGTAAAAAAACTGAATAAAAAACCCCTGGAACCTGTAAAACAAAAACCATTTTAACACCTAATTAACTGTGTAATGACAGTGGCTTGCATCTGCTGACATTATAGCACTTATACCAGCTACTTAGCACACTTTTAAAGCTATTACAATTTATAGTTACAATTCATAAAAATGCACTCTTAGTATTTTTATTCCAATACCACCTTCTGCACTTGGGGAAAAACAAAATACAGGTTTAGCCTGTATACATGGATTTTTTATACACGGATTTGACTCAACATGAATGGCCACTGCAAATGAGAAATAATGTGCTGATCCCTGGAGAAGGGGAAAAAAGCATCCCTTTAAAATCAGTTTTTAAAACTGAACAGTCCTTTAACAATAGCCTCATTAATGAGAGAGAGAGGGGGCAGCTGGCTGACAATCCATCAATCCTTCTCTCTCCCATCCCCGAGCCCGTGAAAAAAAGGTGATCACTTTGCATTGGTGAAGAGACTGAGTGAAGTGCCTTGCTAAGCGCTTGGAGGACGACTGATTGATGGACTGTCTTCTTAATGACTCTTATCCTACATCACAAAAGTCAGCAAGGCTGTTTTTAAATCACCAGAGCAAAGAAACTTTGTTTTTTAAATTGATTTGCTATAGTGCGTTTTTTGCCATCCACGTGACTGCTTGGAGTGGAACCCAAGCAAATGAGGCTCAATCTGTATGTGAAAAAATAAATATGCTTAAGAACACCTCTAGCTATAGCAAGAACCAGATATTTTGACTTCACCTTGAGTACAGACCCCTACCCTTGAGTACAGAGACCTATACTAGAGAGCCAGGATGGTGTGATGGTTCTGGAGTTAGACCTGCAAGATCCAGATTCAAATCCCCACTCAACCATGAAGCTTCCTGGGTAAACTTGGGCCACTCACTCTCTCTCAGCCTCACCTACTTCACACGGTTGTTGTGAGGACAAAAGAAAGGAAAGAACCATGTGCACCACCCTGAGCTCTGTGGAGGAAGGATGGTACAGAAATGTGAACATGACCAAAAATCACTTCCGGTTCATACCACCCTTAGAGACTGCAACTTCAATTAGTATCAGCTAACCAAACAGCAAACTCCAGTTAGAAGTGTGGTTCAGAAATGACAACAATGCACTCTGCGGAATGAAACTAATTATACTGATGGCAAAGATCAACCTCAAATTTTTAAAGATGGAGTATAATCACAGAGGGTGAATGCCAGGATTGCTGGTTTCTAAATCAAACATGTACAAATAAACATTATTTAAGAAACAACATACCTCTAGAGGATTCCAGTCTATTAGCTGAACTCTGATCAGTGGGTTTAAGAGTTTTGGCAGACAAAGGCTAACATACGCATCATAGTAAGAGTCAGGAAAATTCTCTTTCCAATGCTGGAATTTTAATAGGATACTCCTAAGACTACAATAATCTGTGTGAACATCGTCAAATAAATTCTCTCTGTCCTGTAAGATACTGTCTGTGGAGAGAAAGCTATTATTATGAAGTGATCCACTATAGCCTAGTTCAGACATCACAACAAACAACAGTGCTGTGACAAGCATGAGCAAGCATAAGTCAGATGCTCCCACATACCTTCCCCTCCTCCTTTGCATACAACAAGAAGTGAGAGTCCATTGGTGGTTTTTAAACAAACCACAGCTTACCACTGCATCCAAATACACAACTGGGTCATTGACAACATTCCTACCTGCACTATGGACATCATTAACTTGGGGCCCAATCCCATGCTGCCATGGCGTCACATGGTACAGTGACACCAAAACAGCTGCTACTGTATCCTACGGCGCCAGAGCAGCTGCCGGAGGTCTCCTCAGGGTAAGGCAGAGGTTCTCAAACTGGGGTACTGCAACACCCCAGCATGAGAAGCCCTGCCTCTGGCCTCTAAAGAGGCTGAGGAAGGGGGAAGGCAGTGACACCATCCCCAGAACCATGCTCTTCCAGGGATGGGAGGGTTTTGTTTATTTAAAACTTACCTCCAGTAAGTGCTGAAGTTCTGGAGCCCTCCACAGGGCTCCCTGCGCCTCCTAACATCTAAAAACAAAAAAGGGCACTTTGGGTTTTGTGCTGAAAATCAGAAGTGCCATCTAAAAAAAAAAGTACTTTCAGTTTGTGGCAAAAAACTGGAAATGCCAGTTTGTTATTTTTAGGTGTTAGAAGGTTAGGGTCCTGGACTCCCCAGGACTCCAGCGCAGGTTGGAGGTAAATTTAAAAAAACACTTCCATCCCCAGTAGCAGTGCAATCCTTAGTCGCTTGCCTGTACACACTTACCTTGGGTTTCAAACTCCCAAAGGAGTTTGGCAGGGAGTAAGGCAGTGGTTTTCAAACTGTGGCGTCGCTGGTGAGTGCATCCCAGTCCCTGCAGGCCCCCCGAGTGATGTGATCCTGGGGATCATGTCACTGCCTTCCCCGCCCCCGCTGCCTCCCCCCACCCCCGCAAGGACTTACAGCGGTGCAAACTCTCCTGGAGAGTTTGCAAACTGCTGGGATAAGGGAACCAATGTTCCCTTACCCCGTGTACAGATTCAGTGGCCCCAATGGGTCTACTCAGAGCTGTGCCCACTATTTAGTGGGCACAGAACTGAGGAAACCCGTGTTGGACATGAAGGCTCAGGAAGGGGGACAGGATTCAGTAGCAGCCTCTGCCACCATCCCCACTCTCCTCCCAGGTTCAATCTGCATTCTGGCCCCTCCCTTCCTCCACCCAGTTTTGCCTTCTCCCCACCTCCCCTGGCCTAGAAATGCCTCCCTGATGAGTGGCGGTTTACTTACTGCCCAGTGCTCCTCTTCCTCATTCCGCCAGCGCAGAGAAACAGAGACTGCCTGCACTGGACTCTGCCAGTGCCTCCCTAGTTCTGGTCACAGCAACATGCCTTATGGCACGTTTGCAACAACCATTGCTTAGGCAGCATGCAGAGCTGCTTGAGTGGAGGATCAGGCTGCCCAAATACAATTTGTTTCATCACTTACTGCTTTGTCAGTATATAAACAGTTGTGACACTAGAATACTACAGTAAAAGTCAAATGCCTACCTTTCTTCTTTTGGAATTCTGCCATTGCTGTCAGTGGTATTTCATCATCACTTGACATCCCCTCATGGTGATCAAATTCACCAGAACACTCTCTTTTGCGTCTTCTGTGTCCCCTATATTTGAAATAAATTCATACTGATGTATATGAATTTATTCAACACATGTATATCTGAGAAACAACTTTCAGAAGTGTTTTCAAATACATTAATTACAAATACAAATGGAATCATGACCAAAGGAAAGAATCAGCAAACTTAAAATACAGATCCAACCTTGTTATATACGAACTTTTTACACATGGATTTGACTCAACATGAACGGCCACTGCAAATGAGAAAGAATGTGCTGATTCCTGGAGAAGGGGAAAATTGCACCCCTTTAAAATCACAGTTTAAAAAAAACTGCTTTTCTTACTGCTGTAGAGAGACAGTCATGCAAGCATTTACAGGTATAACCTGTGGAAAAATCCATGGATTTTTCTATCTCAACATGATGTGAAGGGCCCTTTAAATTAAAGCAGGGGTCTCTTTTTGGCTGAAGGGCCGCATCAAATATCTGGGGTACAGTGTCGAGGGCTCGAAAAAAAATTAAATATAAAATTTAAATACAGTAGAGATGGAACTTAGATGAACGAATAAATGAATGGGCTCAAATGTCCAGGACTTCTCCAAGCACAAACACAGGCCAAGAAATAAAGCACACACTTAAATGGACCCCCATTTACCCACCCCACAAGCACAACTCTGGCTGTGTTTGGTCAACTGGACCAGGATCAGAGGCTGGCTACGGGCCGCATCTGACCCCCGGGCTGGGTTTTGGAGACCCCTGCATTAAAGGAAACCAGTTAACAATAGCCTCGTTAATGGGAGAGAGGGCAGCCCACCGGTTGACAATCCATCAATCATTCCCTCTCCAGGAACTTAGAACTCTCCCTTCCCCCTAAGCACATGAAAGTGAGATAATCACTTTGCTCCGGGTGAAGGGAGGGGTCAATGGTGGAGTGAAGTCTTTCTGCCTGGAGGGAGACTGATTGATGAACTGCTTAATGACTGTTTTACATCACAAAGGTTGTTTAAAAAATGGACTTGCTTTAATGTGATTTTTGCCATCCACTTGAGTTCTGGAAATAATAAGACTCAACATGTATAAACATCCTTACCTTGTGCCTAGATCTGGCTCCAATTGAGAGCTCTCCTCCCTCCAGCTACAATAGGCAAGAGCATCAGAAGAAAAGCAGGCCACAGCAAGGCACCTTCACTGAGCCTGCATCAGGGCTGCTGAGAGCTCTCTCTCCAAGCAGCATTTTGTTTTTCATTTAATGGCTAGAGCAGTGAATCATGCAGAGCTGTGATTTTCTCTGCAGATGGATAGTTCGGCCTTTATCTCAGAAAAAAACTGTTTTCTTGCAATCAGAGAACTTTTTCTTGTGCTTGAAAATCATGCGCTAGAGCTCTGCCACAAGCTCTAGCTTCGTAGTGCCATTGGAAGCTCTTGTCACAATCTCATTTCCAGGTGGTGGATGCTATGCATACCGCCCAACACTGCCCAGTGTACCACTGGTGGTACGCATACCACTTCTGTGGTGTGGCAATTCTGTGAGAAACAGGCAAATATTGAAATGGTCAAAGTTGTGATTATCAGGGTTGTGCATGTTTTAGTTACCTTTGTACCTCACAGTCCTCAGAGAGTTTCTGTTTATCATCATCTTGCATGGATTCCTTAGAGTTACCGTTCCTAGCTGTTAAGGAACAGAAAACATGTTGTTGAGCTTGCTTAACATTTTACATTTCTTATATGTCCCAAAGTCCTGTTTCACACAAGATGGGCATAGGTAAACTGAGTAGGCTCAATTCTCAACTTCTTCTGTAAAGTTCTATGAGACTACATAAAAAGACATGCGATCAGGGAGCCAAAGTATATATACAGTGACCCACTTTATACAATGGGAACTGAGATGTCCAGAGAACTGCAGTGACATCTCTAGTCTAAGGATCCTGCATATGTGTGCCTGGGTGCTTTCCTAGAAGAGGAGCTGCCTGGATTGCAACCAGCAGCTGCCTGGTGTGGCAAACTTCCAGAACTATAACTGCTGTTAAAAAGCTCTGAACTAGCTCTGCCTATCCAGGCTAGTAACTGAATGGCTATGGATAAGAAGGTCTACAGTAGCTTCTGTTGTGGCTAGGCTTTTGCTTAAGCAACAAGATCTCTTTACCTTAGGCCAGTAAACCTTTTAGGGCACAATCCTACCCTGCGCTGGAACAGGCAAGCCAAAAGGCTTGCGCTGTATCCATCGCAGGATAGGGGCCCAAGGCGGCTCAGCCAGAGGCAAGGGGAAACTTTTCCCATTACCTCTGGAAGAGGCGCCTTTTCCCCTATGGGTCTCCTGGGACTTGCCACCTCCTAAGGTGGCAAAATTCAGAGGAGAGCAGAGTGGCTTGAAGCAAGGATGCCGGCGTGGAGGTTTGTGTCAGCCTCCGCAGGCTGGCGCTCCAATGAGTGCTGGCCCAACTTCCTCCCTAGGCTCAACCCTCCTGGATGGGTGCAAGGGATTTGCGCTGGGCCCATAGGTGCCTCTGGATTGCACCCTTAGTCTCACAGCACACTGACAAGGTACTAAAATGATCAAGGCACACCATCAGTTTTTTTTGACAATGGACAAGGCACACCGTGCTGCTGGTGAGGGGTTCACATCCCCAATGGCCCTACTAACAAACTTCTGCAGCACACTAAAGACCATTCATGGCATACCCGTGTCCCATGGAACAGTGACTGAAAATGGATGCCTTACAGCCCAATCCTATCCAACTTTCCAGCCTCGGTGCAACTGCAATGCAGTAAGGGTACAAAGGTTCCCAAACCTTAAGGAGGCCTCTGGGACTGCACCTCCAACACAGGAAGCAGTGCATACCCCAAAGGCACAGCAGCACTGGCACTGGAAAATTGGATAGGATTGGGCCCTTAGGAATTTATCTTTCCATCACTCTTGGTATGTTCCTGAACTCTGGTTTTGCTTCTTTATCTTAGTTTCTGATTTGATTTCTGGCTTGTCCCCATACCTGACCTGGGACCCCTCTAAAGTTACTACCCCCAGCTCACTCCTAACAGCAATTTGGTGCACTCTCTAGGGATAACTACAATTTACAGGCCTCTTCTTTCCCATATATATACACATTTATGCTACCCATCATAGTAACAGACCTTTTGCTAATGAAAAACCATTAGGTCCCTTCAATTAAAAGGCATATATTATAATAGCAAATGCAGCAGGCAGAAATTATTGGACCCTTACAACGCCAATTTGAAGGTATCAAAGTTCAAATTTAAATTTAGAACGCTACTCTGAGACAGAACGCAATGGAACAGCATGCCACATATTTTAAAAATTAGTTTAAGAACTAGTTCAAAGCCTTCAATATTTATGTGTTTTGGCTACACACAAATTCACTGCAGTAAGTTCAATATTACTTACTTAATAGCTGAATAAAAGAAGATTCATTTCTTAACTCCTCTTGTCTCTGTTTTAATAGAATTTCAGCTCGTTGCTTAAGTAATGAGTGCATTTCTGATTCTAATTCATTAATACGACATATCTGTAAAATATTTCATAATGTTTACAATGGTGAAGTTGTGACACTAATAATAGAACAGTAATCAACTTTCAACTGAAACATACAGATTTTGATGCTGCAACATTTCTCTTATTGAGCTGATACCTTTTCATTCAGACAGTTTAACAGATTTCCAATATATGTATTCATAGTTCTATAGAATTTGTAATTTGAAGTTGCATCCGAAGATTTTTCTAGTTCCTGGATTGTGCTTTTTGAGTCTTCAATATCTTTAATGTATTTTGCATACTCTCTCTGGTGACTGAAATGTATGTCTTGTAATGAAGTTAGTCTAAAAACAAACAAGATGATACAGATGAAAGAATAATACTGAAGAAAGTCATTTATTTTAATTCAGCACAAATTATTCAACTTACGAGCAACACATGCTTTTAAAGCGTATTTGGGGCATTACTGCACTTATGAACAACTTATGAATAGACCCCTGGAACCTAACAGTAAGTAGGAGAGCTTCTGGAGATCATTCTAATGTTTATTTTGAATAAAATACTTACCTTCTAGTGAGTCTTTTCTTTATCACTTCCACATGTATAGGTGGCAATGATACAAGGGGATCAAATTTTGCTTTTGTATGTTGGGTTCTACAAAGAGAACCAGCTGTGTAAACGTCCTATAAGTTTAAAAAAAGAACCAAAACACTTTATCTTAACATCTGCAAAGGTCAATCTCAATACAATACATTGGTAGTTTATATAGGGAGCGTTGCAAGTAAGAACAGAGATAAGAGCTAGATCAATACAGTACACCATTTCTTATACAAAAGTCATGGAAAAGAAAAGACAAACAACTTAGACAAGCTACAACTGTCTCTATTTTTTTTCTGAGACTGATCTGATAGTTTGACATTACATAAGTTTCCCTCCATACCACATGTTTTAGAAAAGGCAAAACTACTTTGTTTTTAAATTATTTTCATAGATGCATATTAAAAGTAGTTACAGCTGGTTATGTTTACATGGAAGGTTTCTTAAGATTCAGGATTTGGAGATTTGAACATTAGAAGAATTCTGAAGGACCCCGGAAGGCCTTAGAAGCACTTCTGGTTTTCAGGAAGCATTTATGACTTTACAACTCTATAATGTTACACTATCATAATACAGTGGTGCCTCGCATAATGAAATTAATTCGTTCCGCGAGTCCTTTCGTTATGCGAGTTTTTCGTTTTGCGAAGCACGTTTTCCCATAGGAATGCATTGAAATTTAATTAATGCGTTCCTATGGGCAAAAAATGTCAGAACAAAGTCAAATTTGGTTTACAAAGTGTTTATTAAGTGCTCTTTAAAGACATACCGTATTTTTCGCTCCATGTAAAGTGAACAGCAGTCAACAGTGGCATTAAGAACCATTATCACTGTCATTAACAAATGGAGAGACTTAAAGGTTTGAGTACTCTAGTTTTCTGGAAACCCAAGAACTCATCATCGCTAGAGTCAGAATTTATGAAGCTCATTTGCTCACAATCACTGACATCACTTTCTTCGCTGTCTTCCCCCCCCTTCCTTAGGGTGAATGTGAGCATAAACTGGCATGACGATCCCCCCTTACTAGGGTGGACGGGATCATAAACTGGCATGAAGATCCCCCCTTCTTAGGGTGAATGGGATCATAAACTGGCATGAAGATCCTCCCCTTACTACGGTGGATGGGATCATAAACTGGCATGAAGATCCCCCCTTCTTAGGGTGAATGGGATCATAAATTGACATGAAGATCCTCCCCTTACTAGGGTGAACGGGATCATAAACTGACATGAAGATCCTCCCCTTACTAGGGTGGACGGGATCATAAACTGACATGAAGATCCCTCCTTCTTAGGGTGAATGGGATCATAAACTGACATGAAGATCCTCCCCTTACTAGGATGGACAGGATCATAAACTGACATGAAGAACCTCCCCTTACTAGGGTGGACGGGATCATAAACTGACATGAAGATCCCCCCTTCTTAGGGTGAATGGGATCAGGCTTGCGGGGGGGGGAGGCTGCGATGGCAGGTTGCTGGGGGGGCTTACA
Source organism: Tiliqua scincoides (assembly GCF_035046505.1). Classification (NCBI taxonomy): domain Eukaryota; kingdom Metazoa; phylum Chordata; class Lepidosauria; order Squamata; family Scincidae; genus Tiliqua; species Tiliqua scincoides. Next base: position 134,991,616 of record NC_089821.1, on the reverse strand, counting down.
TTCAGGTGCTGGATGAGGTGAGTGAAGGCACCCCTCCCCTGCTGTGTGAGTGTGGGGGGGGCAGAGCATCTGTGTGTGTAAGAGAAGGGGGCAGCCAGTGTGTGTGAGAGAGGGGGGAAAGTGTTTGTGTTGCAGAGAAGTTGTGATGCTCCAGGCTTGGGGTGGGGGGAAAGAGAGGCCGTGATGCTCCAGGCTTGGGGGGAGAGAGGCTGCGATGCTCCAGGCTTGCGGGGGGGGGGGGAGAAGAGAGAGGCTGCGATGCTCCAGGCTTGGGGAAAGAGAGGCTGTGATGCTCCAGGCTTGCGGGGGGCACAAAAACGGGCGGGAGCAAGAACGTGCAACCCCTGACAGGCACACAGGAGCCTGGCCCTGTGAGTGAGTGAGTGAGCGAGGGGTGGTGAAGAGAGCGTAAGTGTGTGTGTGAGAGGGAAGGAGGGATGCTGACTGACCCGCTGCTGCGCGAGGAACCCCCAAGAAATCATCATCCTTCCTTAGGGTGAACGTGAGCATAAACTGGCATGACGATCCTCCCCCTTCCTTAGGGTGAATGTGAGCATAAACTGGCATGAAGATCCCCCCCTTCCTTAGGGTGAATGTGAGCATAAACTGGCATGAAGATCCCCCCTTAAAACAAACCAAAACAAAACAAAACAAAATTTGTCTTGCGAAGCACGGGTCATAAAAATTCGTTGTGCGAGTCACCAAAAATCGCAAAACGCTTTAGTTCTGCGAGTTTTTCAGTGAGCGAGGCATTCGTTATGCGAGGCACCACTGTAGTTTCTACTTAAAAGCATCAAACAGATCTTAAAAAAGAAACACATTGTCTTTTCCTTCTCCCTCTTCTCTCCCAAAGTGAAGTTTGAAAGTAACGTTGCTTCCTCCTGCCCCAATCTGGGTGCCACCTCTCTTTCTTTAATGTGTTCTGAATATGATTGCCCAGAACACAAAAAAAAGAATGTTAGAAACTGGCTATTTACATTATCACAAAGATATTAAAGTCGCATTGCATTTTTCCATGAAGACTCCAAGGATTTTTTTTAAGTTCAGCCTCCCCAGAAATACATTAAGAAAAATAACCGCTGCTAATTGGGTAAGAGGCACTTTTTCAAGTGGGTGCTCCTTTTTTAGCAGGGGGAGAGTAACTGGCCCACCTCACCCCAGCAGTGTCTGTTCTAGTGGCTGTCTGCTGCTGTTCTTTTGCATCTTTGTAGATTGTGAGCACTTTTGGGACAGGGAGCCATTAGTTATTGCATTTTCCTCTGTAAACCACTTTGTGAACTTTTAGTTTGAAAAGCGGTATATAAATACTTTTAATAATAATAATAAAATGGTATACTACCTGAGGAAATTTGAGAGCTCTCTTTATTTGTTGTTCTTCCCATTTATTCTGTGTTTCATCCTTTGGAATTTCTTCACTCAATGCATTATTCACAGAAGCTACAATTTAAGAGAAATACAATTTGTAAGCCTATCACAGCATATCTTCAAATAAATTAAAGTGTGTTATTATAATATTATTAGAATGTTAAAACAGAAAAAACAGTACTGGTGTGAAACAGTACTAGTGTGATTACAGAAAGACAGACTTAATATCTTGCTACATATTTTGCACAGCTGCACCCAGTGAAGATACTTACAGAACTAAAATAGAGCTAAACAGTTATGACACTAGGACACACACAAGCCTCAGACTAGTGCCTTAAGAAACGTTCTTAAATCCTGAGCAGCACAAAATTCAGTTTAAAATCTTCAGATTCTCTCTCCTTCAAAGAAAAGGATCCAAGAAAAATTGAAAATCAGATTCTACTGTCTATGAAGATTTAAAATGAAATTTATTAGGCTTCTTACAATTTTTCTTTTTATTTATATGCTGTTGTTCAACACAAAAGTTCACAGAGCAGTTTATGTAGCTAAATTAGTGTTTCTCAAACTGTGGATTGGGACCCACTAGGTGGGTCAAGAACCAATTTCAGGTGGTTCCCCATTCATTTCAATATTTTATTTTTAATATATTAGACTTGATGCTACCATGGTATGTGACTGCATTTGGGGAAATGCCACAGCTCTGTACTTTTTAACAGGCTATGTATATGCTGTTAACAATGATAGTCAATGGGACTTACTCCTGGGTAAGTGTGGGTAGGATTGCAGCCTAGGATTGTTAAAAATTTTCCTGCTTGATGTTACTTCCCATCAAGACATCACTTTCAGTGGGTCCTGACAGATTCTCATTCTAAAAAAGTGGGTCCCAGTGCTAAACATCTGAGAACCACTGAGCTAAATAAATTGTTCCCTGTCCCAGAAAATTTCACAGCACAAAAGGTACGAAAGGAACACCAGGAACAGTCACTAGAAAAGATGCTATGCTGGGGGTGAAGCAGGATGGTCGGTCACTCCTTTCAAATATAAGAGGACCTCCACTTTAAAAAGTGCCTCTTTGCTAAAATACACTGTGTATAGAAGGTGCAGCAAATCTTTTTGAGAGTGTGTGCCCAAATTGGTATTAATCTTTTAAAAAATTCTCTCACAGAGCCTATGGTGGTTTTGAGCAGCATATTATCATGTGCTATATTTGTATTTTACAAATTTTTAAATAAAGAAAAAAACGCATGACAGCATTCTTAAAGAAGTCTGTTTAGGCAACCAATAACTATTCTGAATTGTTTTAAATAGGCCAGCTTTGGTTCCTACTACAGAACATAATAAAAAAGGAAAGGAAAATAAGCACATTTTACACTGTTAGGACACAATCCTAACCAACTTCCCAGCACTGATATAGCTCTGGCTAGTGGGGCAAGCGCTGCATCCTGCAGTTGGGAGGCAGTCACGAAGGCATCCTCAAGGTAGTGCAATGTTTGTTCCCTTACCTTGGAGTTGCATTGCCCTTATGTCAGTGCTGGAAAGTTGTTAGAATAGTGCCCTTAGTGAGATATTTGCATCTGCAGCAGCAATGACAGATGTTTTATATCAGGTTTGTATACAAGTGCCCCCTTGAACTAGTCTGAAAACCTTTCTTGAAGGAACAAACGGCGTTCAGCCTTCCAGACATCCTCCCTATTCTTGTCCATTGGTTTTTAAATGTTCCTTGCTTTGTCTCATGTATCCCTGTAGGCTGCTCAAACCTCTTCATCTTGCCCTGCCTGCTTCCAGCCCCCTCACAAAGCCTCTGCCAGTTTGGCACCTTCCTTTCCCGCTAAGTCCAGGGGATGCAGGGCAGAGAGGAAGAAGCCATTGCTCAGCAGTGGTTGCTGAGGCACATGCACACAGCATACATGAGTTCCACAACAGCCCCCCACAACAGTAGCCACTTCTTGGGTTTCGTGATCTAAACATCCCTCCTGTACATCAACCAGAGGGCACACCAACCTTTTTGCTTCCTCAAAGGAGAATGGAGTTGTGCTTTCTGCCTGCAACTATGTCCCTATTAGTTACCCTTGTGCTGCTCACTGAAGCACCCAAAGCTCCAGTCTCCATCGGCTTTCCAGGTGGTGAGCCTGGTTTCTTCTCACCTTTTTCCCCGCTGTGAAGGCATGGAGCCCATGCTGGCCAGGCTGCTGCACATGTTAAGTGCCATCTTGATAGCTCCTACGCATACGGGATACTTACCCAGAAACCTCCCCAAAACTAACTCCACAAGTATTAAAGAGATAGAATCAAGGGGCTGGAACCACATGCCTAATGCCCATAAAAGAATTCTGCATGTCACCTTGGGCATGTGTGCCATGGGTTCACCACCCCAGTTAGGGCAAAACAAAGAACTTCCTGAACATTCCAGGTGGTATGAGCATGGAAGTTTGAAACACCCAGCCTGCGTGGAGCAGGTGAACTTAGTGGGGCTACTCAAGAATAATTTGCATTATGTGAAAAATCCATCAGATACTCACATATAATTACAAAAGTTTACTCATGGTAGCCCCATTGACTTGCTAACTGGGTAAGAGACACTTTTTCAGGTGGATGCTCCTCTTTTATTTAGCAGGGGGAGAGTAACTACCCTTCCTCACACCAACAGTGCCTTTTCTAGTGGCTGTTTACTGGTGTTTCGCATGTCTGTAGATTGCGAGCCCTTCTGGGACAGGGAGCCATTAGTTATTTGATTTTTCTCTGTAAACCGCTTTGTGAACTTTTGCTGAAAAGCAGTATATAAATACTGTCAATAATAATTAATTTCAGTAAGCCTTCCTGCTCCACCTATTACATGAGAGAGTGCCTTCTCCATAATTGCAAACTTCAATATGCAACATGCAGCTGGAAGCTCCTGCTATTTTTGCATGAAGCTCCTGCACTAATGCAGGCAGGCCAGGTTCGAGTAACAGTCATTTCATTCATGCAATCATAAGAACTATACATAGATAGATCACCTGCAAACCAAATTGTTCATCTCCAATCTGTCTTTACATGTATGGAAATTTTCTTACATTAAAAAAAATGGGGTTTACCTGTATATTCAATCTGCCTGGGTCCTCTCAATTTGGGGGCAAATGTTAATCTCTCATAATCAGACTCATTCTCACTTCCTTCATCACTGATTTCTTTTTGCTGGACTGAATCACCATCAGACACGTTCAATGAAATATAGTTGCACTCAGCTCTGGCCAAGAGACGTTTTCTGCGTACTGTCTTGATAAAATCTGCATCAGGAATATTATCTTCACTGAACAAATAAAAATGGAAAGCATGGAATAAATGTTTACAGCTCACACCAGAATTTCTCAAATATCATTATTGCCAACACCAAAAAAATACATACATTTACATGAACCCCTCATATAATAACTAGTTGGGACTCACATTTTGAGAACCCCTCAGACAGACAGTTGGTCCACCTAGCTCAGTATTTCCTACACTTACTGGCAGCAGGTTTCTAGGGTTTCACATGGAGGACTTCTTCAGTCCTAACTGGAGTTTCTAGGAAATCAATCAAGGTCTTCAGAGCTTCACAACCTCCTTCCAGGCTGCTTACAACTCTCTAGGGAACCCAAACCACATTTTGAGAACACCTGATGAATACCAATATAGCTCTGAAAATCATTACATCAAATGTCTCCAGACAATTCCAGGAGAAATCTTTTAAACCAGGGGTCTCCAAATCCCAGCCTGGGGGCCAGATGCAGCCCACAGCGAGCCTCTATCTGGCCTGCAGCCAGCCTCTGATCCCCTGAGAGCCTCTGGCCCAGTTGACCAAACACAACCAGAGTTGTGCTTGTTGGTTGGGGGAATGGGGGTCCATTTAAATGTGTGCTTTATTTCCTGGGCTGTGTTCGTGCTTGGAGAATTCCTGGGCATTTGAGCCCATTCATTTATTCATTCATCTAAGTGCCATCTCCAATATATTTATTTTAATTTTATCTTTAATTTTTTTTCCGGCCCTTGACACTGTGCCAGATATTTAATGTGGCTCTTCAGTGAAAAGTTTAGAGACCCCTGTTTTTAAACCATAGACAGTGTCAGCTATAACCAGAGGTGTTTAAAAAAGTGTTATTTGCATTGCTCAGAAGTAAACCCATCATGTTCAATAAGACTTGGGCTATAAGCTTACTCAACAGAAACATCTCTAACACAACTTTAAAAAGACCCAGGCAGCCCAAGCCTGAGCTGCCCAGTGTGCAGGGCTAAAGTGGCGGCGAACATGGTTGCCACTGCATCCAGTGCAGTGCAGACTTTCGTGCACCACCAGTGCCTTCCTGAGAGAAGGGGACTTTCATTCCCTTCTCCTGGGTAAAGCAAGTAGCCCCACGATGAGGCTACTTGATTCAATGATGACCCAAGAGTCGGCATAGAATTCAGAGCCTCTGTGTCGGGCGGATGGCCTGACACGGAGGCTTAGGATCCAGTGGAATCTTCCTTCCACCCCAGTCCCTCCCCCTAGCATGCCTCCTTCCGGCCTCCCCCCACCTCCCTCTCTGCTGCCTGGCGGTCTGCATGACTGCCAAGCGGTGGAGCTCTGGTACTTCACTGGTGGCAGCCCAGCACCAGCCAGCACCAACGTTCAGGCCCGCAAACGTGCTTTACACCAAGTTCGCGACAGTGTACACTGGAGGTAAGCCAGCACACACTCTTTAGGATTGGGTCCTAAATTCCTATTGTTGCTACACTTTGCATTTATTGCATTTATTTATTGCATTTATTGCAACTTTTGTAAAGAAAATTGTAACTTCAAACCTGTCCTCTGAAGGGTATTCAGATGCTGAACTACTGGAATCTTTGCCTTCAAGAGAATGAGGCTCATCATCTCCCTCTTTGTTCATCTGTTCAGTAGTAACACTCCTTGTTTCTGACAAAAACAAGAACCAAATTTTAATTTCAGCTATAAAGATGTAACTGTTTCTTGACAAGACATTAATAAAGACTTAAACTTGCATAAATTGATATGCAATATAAATTGATATTTAATAGCCACAGGCAACCACCAGTATCAAAAACTCCAGAAATGTGAACATAAGATGACTTATTCTGAAATGCTGTTTACAGTATAACATATTTCAGAATGACCTTAAAAGACTTTATACCTTGTAACAGAGAGTTTAAAAACAACTCTGCATTACATAATATGTAGGGGGGAAATCTATCTACAGGTTGAGACTAATTATTTGCCTGGGTTCCGTGCCAAGCACTCACGTGAATGGCAAAATCAATCAAAATGGCACTACAGCAAATCAATTTTTTAAAAAGTTTCGTTGCTCCGGTGATTTAAAAACAGCCTTGCTAACCTTTTGACTCTAAGAGTCATTAAGAAGACAATCCATCAACCAGTTCTCCTCCAAGAGCTTAGAAAGCTTCACTCAGCCCCTCCCTTCACCAATGCAAAGCGATCGCCTTTCTTTCATGTGCTCAGAGGGAAGGGAGGGGTCGACTGGAAAAAGAAAGACTGATGGATTGTCAGCCAGCTGCACTGTCTCTCTCTCTCTCTCATGAACAAGGCTATTGTTAAAGGACTGTTCAGTTTTTTAAACAGATTTTAAAGGGGTGCAATTTTCCCCTTTAAATTTCCAGGGATCAGCACATTCCTTCTCATTTGCAGAGGCCATTCGTGTTGAGTCAAATCCATGTATAAAAAATCCGTATATAAATAGGCTGGACCTGTATATAGCCCTAAGAAATATAAATGCAGCAACCTGCATCCTACTGGAAATATGCAGTTAGAGACTGAACACCTGAAACAAGGGGTTCATTGCTGATTTCTATCTGCTGAATTAAACTCCTATTATCATTACCACAGAGACTTAAAACAACAGACAAACAAACTATTATTTGTTAATTGACAAACATAATAACTATTTCTAGTTTTGCAAATTGATAATATTGAGCCCATCTCAATGCAATTCATTCTTGTTCTTGGTATTGGCAACCTTCAGTCTCAAAAGACTATGGTATCGCGCTCTGAAAGGTGGTTCTGGAACAGCGTCTAGTGTGGCTGAACAGGCCAATCCAGGAGTGACAATCCCTTCCACACCGGGAGCAAGTGCAGTCTGTCCCTGGTCTGTCTCCCTGGCTATGGGCCTTTCTTCTTTGCCTCAGACTGCTGGCAAAGTGTCTCTTCAAACTGGGAAAGGCCATGCTCCAGCCTGTCTCCAGCCTGTCTCCAGGCGGACCGCTCAGAGGCCAGGGTTTCCCACTTGTTGAGGTCCATCCCCAAGGCCTTCAGATCCCTCTTGCAGATGTCCTTGTATCGCAGCTGTGGTCTACCTGTAGGGCACTTTCCTTGCACGAGTTCTCCATAGAGGAGATCCTTTGGGATCCATTCTCACGACATGCCCGAGCCAACGCAGGCGTCTCTGTTTCAGCAGTGCGTACATGCTAGGGATTCCAGCACGTTCCAGGACTGTATTGTTAGGAACTTTGTCCTGCCAGGTGATGCCGAGAATGCGCCGGAGGCAGCGCATGTGGAAAACTCAATATCAATTGGTGGAAAGAGGCATATTAATATTTCAAGAAACAGTGTCTCAAGCAACTCAAATAATTATTATATCTATCCAAGGTCACTACAAAACTAACTCATGCAATTAAGGCCAGGACACTAGCTTCACAAACAACATTACTAATCTCATGTGTTCTCTCAAACGTCCAACAATGCAATTTTAGGCTTGATTACGCAGAAATCCCACCAGACTTAACTGGATCATCACTGACATCCTTCAGTTGCCAGTTCGAAACAACTGTAAGTACCTGAGAACTGGAAGTACTGGAGAACTGACTACATGCTGATATACTGATGAGCTGACCCTCGGTGGCCATCAAGTGGAGTGTGGGAGGTTAAGGGCCAGAGAGAGACCAGACTGGGAAGGAATCCAGCTGGAACGAGGAGTTCTATGAAAGACTAGAACTATTCAATTGTAAAAATCCCTACAGGGGTTTAGAACAGCCTGCCTATGTAAACCGCCATGGATTAAAGTCTGAGGAGAAATCTGACAACCAAAGAAAAGCGGTATATAAATACCTGCATGCATAAATAAATAAATAAACTTTGTCCTGCCAGGTGATACCAAGGATGCATTGGAGGCAGCGCATGAGGAAAGCATTCCGTTTCCTCTCCTGTTGTGAGCGAAGAGTCCATGACTCACTGCAGTACTCAAGACGCAAGCTCTGTAGACCTCTGGATCTTGGTATGTTCTGTCAGCTTCTTGTTGGACCAGACTCTCTTTGTGAGTCTGGAAAATGTGGTAGCTGCTTTACCGATACATTTGTTTAGCTTGGTATCGAGAGAAAGAGTATTGGAGATCACTGAGCCAAGGTACACAAAGTCAAGGACAACCTCCAGTTCATGCACAGAGATTGTAATGCAGGGAGGTGAGTCCACATCCTGAACCATGACCTGTGTTTTCTTAAGGCTGATCGTCAGTCCAAAATCTTGGCAGCCCTTGCTAAAACGATCCATGAGCTGCTGGAGGTCTTTGGCAGAGTGGGTAGTGACAGCTGCATCGTCGGCAAAGAGGAAGTCGCGCAGACATTTCAGCTGGACTTTGGACTTTGCTCTCAGTCTGGAGAGGTTGAAGAGCTTTCCATCTGATCTGGTCCAGAGACAGATGCCTTCTGTTGCAGTTCCAAAGGCATGCTTCAGCAAGACAGCGAAGAAAATCCCAAACAAGGTTGGCACAAGAACACAGCCCTGCTTCACTCCGCTTTGGATGTCAAAGGGGTCTGATGTGGAGCCATCAAAGACTATTGTGCCCTTCATGTCTTTGTGGAAAGACCTGATGATGCTGAGGAGCCTGGGTGGACATCCGATCTTGGGGAGAATCTTGAAGAGGCTGTCCCTGCTGACCAGGTCAAAAGCCTTCGTGAGATCTATGAAGGGTATAAAGAGTGGCTGTCGTTGTTCTCTGCATTTCTCCTGCAGCTGTCTAAGGGAGAATACCATGTCTGTGGTGGACCTGTTGTCTCAGAATCCACACTGCGATTCTGGATAGACGCTCTCTGCAAGTACCTGAAGCCTCTTTAGTGCAACTCGGGCAAAAAGCTTTCCTACAACGCTAAGTAGAGAGATGCCACGGTAGTTATTGCAGACACCCCTGTCGCCTTTGTTCTTGTAGTCGTTAGCACATCTCCTGGCAGTCTGCTGGACTTTGCTGCGAGCAGCTTGGAGGACCTACAGGTTGCGCTCACTGGGACAGGCTTTGTATGCTGCTAGAGCTCTCCTCTTTTCTTCAATGATTGGTGTTAACTCCTCAGAGTGGGATTCAAACCAGTCTGCCATCTTGTTGGTCTTATTGCCGAATATGAACAAAGCGGTGTTGTAAACAGCATTCCTGAAATGTTCCCATCTGTTGGATGCATTTGCATTGGCTGGGCCTGGAAGAGATTCCTCAAGCGCTTGTGCAAATTCCTCCACTTTTCCCTGATCCCGGGTCTTGCTGGTATCAATGCGAGGTCTGCCTTCTTTTTTCATGTGACACAGTCGCTTTGTTCGCAGTTTCACTCTGCTGCACACCAGGGAGTGGTCAGTGTCGCAGTCAGCACCCTGATAACTGCGTGTGATCTTGATGCTGGGAAGGCTGAAGCGTCTGGTGAGAATCAGGTCGAGCTGGTGCCAGTGCTTTGATCTTGGGTGTCTCCAAGAGACTCTATGTTGGGGCTTCATGTTGAAGAATGTGTTGCTGACACAGAGACCGTGATGACAGCAAAATTCTAGCAGGCGTTTTCCATTTTTGTTCATCTTCCCAGTGCCGAACTGACCTAAGCAAGTGGGCCACGAACTATGATCAGCACCCACTCTAGCAGTGAAGTCGCCAAGGATGAACAATGGCTCTTTCTCTGAGACTTTCTTTATAGTGGTGGCCACGTCGTTGTAGAATTTGTCTTTATCTTCTGCTGGAGATAGCAGAGTTGGTGCATATGCACTGATGAGAGTGACAAGTCCTGCTGATGTGTGGAGCTACAGGGACAAAATTCTTTCACTTCCCGCAGTAGGTGGGATGATGGATTCCAGCAGGGTATTTCTGACCGCAAAGTCAGTGCTATGTTCCCTGGTCTTGTTTGGTGGTTTTCCCTGCCAGAAAAAATGAGAAATTTGTCTCCTTGACAGATCCTGAATCTGGCAGCCTTGTCTCTTGAAGGGTGACGATGTCCATCTGCAGTCTGCTCAACTCCATGTCGATGACTGCTGTTTTGCATGCATCGTCTATTTCTTGCAGGTCGTCAGAAAAGCCAAGACAGAAAAGGTGTCATTGTCCTAACGTTCCAGGTGCCCAGCTTTAGGGCAGGAGTTTTCTGTTGCCTGGTGCAAATTTGTCGATCGCCTTGTTGGTTTTCACCCTAAACCCCACGTACCCCGCGAGGTTAACAGACTGTGGTGAGGCAGCACCTTAGTGGCTGGGGACTGCCCAGCTTAAGGTGGGCGGTAGCTGCCCAATGAGATGCAATGATCTCTCCCTCGGAAGCAGCCCCTGGCGTCGTGCTCTACGCCAATCGAGCGAAGACTTATAACCGGTAAACTGCTGCTTCCCGTGTTGTGCTGACACCGTATGGTGAAGTTGGAGTGTCCTCTCAAGTGCGCCAAGCCTGGGTAAAGAAGGTATGGAGGATAGGATGTTACCCATGCAGCAAATCCCCCCTCTCCATGTTGTTGAAATAGCCCAATGGAAAGGCAGAAGCCAATATGGCTGGTTCCAGCGGCATCACAAGAGTTGCCAGAGCATGACTGTACACAGCTGCAAACTACCTCAGGGACTCCAGCTCCTGATTTTGCCTTGAGGTTAATTGGACCAAAATACAGATACAGAATTGCAAATTTAGCACATTTTATTTATTTATTAAAATCAGAAAATAATTTCATTTGTCTTTTGGTATACATGAAATTATTTTCAAAAGCAAAGTCACATCGATTCTGTGACAGAAACTTTTCAATCCTAACTTCAAAATGCTAGACAGACAATTGTGGTTCAGATAAAGAAGCAGACAGACAAGCAGTTACCTTGACTTCTTTCAGATTCTTTATTGATAGTGTTCTGATCTTCCTTCTTTTGTGCTCTAAAAGTTATTGACTTGATAGATGCTTTTTTAATTTTAAAGGACACTGGGAGAAGAAAGATAAAAAGATGTTCAAACATGCTTAATGGCACAACAATCTCTTCTCCAAAATACACTACAATTTATTAGAACAACTGTATACAACATCTAAATATGTACAATCTAAATACTCCGGCATATGACCTTATATATTTTCAACTGGTGTGCTGTGAATAGGCTTCAGGTGTGCCACAGGACCAGAGGAGAAAGACAGTGGCGTGGAAGAAGCACTGGCTTGAGCCTAGTGCAGCAGCATGAGAAAAGCAAGCAGTGAGGGCAGATGCGCCTATGCTTGTATTTTGCAAAGTTAAACCTTCCACTTTGAAGCTTGTGTTGAATTGCAAAAAGGAGGTGGCTGTTACCTGCTCTGCATGCTGATTGGGAAGACAGAGAAGACTGAAGGTGCTCCACACTGTGGGTGAGAATGAGAAACCGAAAGGGAAGGTAGGTAGAGGTAAGAGGCTAGCAAAGTCCAATAGCCACCCAGGGCCATTGGCTGGCTGGAAGTCCCTTTCCAGGCTGGTCCTTGAGAGTTCCTTGCCACATTTTGTCTGCCTGCAGCGCCCCAAAACAACCCTCCCTGTGTTGCCTTCACTGACAGGATGCTTTTTGACCCTTACAGTAAAGGCATTAGTGGCAGTTTCTTTCTGCCACTTTTTTTCTGTATGAACACAAGCAGGCAATTGGCACATTACCACTCCCACCCACCCCACTCCCTTCCGCATGCAGTTCATCCTAAAATCTGAAAAACTTTCCTTTCCATCCCTCCCCTCCCTGTTACCCACTTTCCAAAGGTCCGTAATCCTTTGCCTCAAATTCTGCCTCTTCTCTCCCCCACCACCAGTTAAACTCCACTCGTTTGGATCATTGCCTCCACCCCATATTTCTCCAGTACACTGTATGCTCAGCCCGATCTCTCTGTGCCAACACTTTTACACATTCTGTAATGATATGATTAAATTATTAATTAAATTAATTCAATTGTACTTATTAATTGTACTGTAATAATTTAATACAATTTAAGGACTGGTGGTGTGCCTCTCAACAATTTTAGTGCCTTATCAGTTTGCCGTGAGCTAAAAAAGGTTGAAAATCACTGATCTAAAGAATCTTATGCGTTTCATTTTGGTAACAAATAGACCCTTTAAAGCTGTCCAATGACAAAAGATGTATAGATTAATCAAGTTATTCTGGCTAATTTCTGGATCTACGTACAATAAGCGGATTTAAGGTTTTTGCAACGTACAGAGAAGGAGAAACGCTAACCCTTTTAAAACTACATTAGGCAAGTGTGGGGGCAACTGCTGCCCCTTCAATTTCTGGTGCCAGAAACAGGAGAGGTGCAAAGTCAGGCTGAAGTTGAGAGAACCCCACTCTGTGGGGATTCTGAGCAAGCACTAGAGCAATTTTAAAGGATCTTGTTGTGGCTCTTCAGGAAATCGAAGTGAACTATTGTGGCAGGAGCTTTTTCCGAACTGAAGCCAATTCAACTTCCACAAATGCTTCTGCTACAATAAAAACCCTATGCGTTTCTACTCAGAAGTAAAGCCCATTGTGTTCAGTGGATTTACTTACTCCCAGGAAAACGTGTACAGGATTGCAGCCCAAACCTGTTACTCTTCTAAGAATCATTTAACTTTACCTTTGGTAAAACGGCCCAAAAAGTGAAACTGACTTGGAAAGTGTTCAGGGAATATTGAGGTTGTAAGAGAGGATTCCAGGCAGGTCCAGCCCAGCCGCTGATCCTTTCTTGGTCAGGGGCAAGCAGGTTTCCAGGTTAAATGCTGGCCAATTCCTTGCCTCGAAGAAGTCCTCAGCTTCTTGGACTTGGGCCTCTGATGCGGATCTGCAGAGCCAGCTCTCAAATCCCCAGGCGGCGGCAGGGCAGGGCTTTGAACACAGGCACGCCTTCCTACCACACTGAGGCTGCGACCCTAGCCACACTTACCTGGGAGTAACCCCGCTGACTGTAATGGACTTACTTCTGAGCACTGGAAGTCAGCACTAGAGAGGCGCTTGCTAAGGGGGAGCAGGCGGCCGACTGGGGCTCCGGCTCGGGCTCAGGCTCACCGCCTCCGTCTTCTCTCTCCTCATCCAGGCCGAAGCTGAGCAGCGGCGCTGCCGCTCGCAACGCCCCAGGACCTGAGTGCGTTTTCCGTCCCTTCATCCTTCCTCCGTCGGCGCCCTCGGCCGGCAGCGCCTCCTCCTCCCCCGGCACTGGGGCTCGGCTTCTTGTCCCGGGCGAGTGCGGCCCTCCCTCTCCTTCCGTCGCCTCGTCGCCGTCGCTGCTGCTGCTGCTGCGCTCCACCCTCCGAACACCCCGAGAGCGCCGCAAACGTCTCCTGAACATTCTGAAAGCCGCAGCACAGCAGAACTCGAACTCACGCGCGGAACGTTAGAGAGACCGCCAGAACCCCCGCGGACCACGGGCAGCGACTGCGCCTGCGCGCGCACCAGCAGGTCACGTGCCTGGGAGAGCGCATCAGAGGCACGTCCCCGAGTAGAATCGCTCGAAGGAGCGCGTGCGCGTGACAGCGCTCTCAGTCGACTGGTGGTTGGCAACCTTCAGTCTCGAAAGACTGCGGTATGAGCCTACGGCACCTGGTATTCCCAGGTGGTCTCCCATCCAAGGGATGACCAGGCCTGACCCTGCTTAGCTTCCGAGATCGGGCGTCTGCAGGCTGACAGTCGATTGACAACTCCTGCATTTGATGACCAGGTTCCCATCCTTTCAATGCCGTTTTTTGGTCTCCCAGAGGCGGCAGTGCGAGGCGCCCGCAAGAAAGAGAGAAGTCAAGATGGAGAAGTCAAGGACTGGAGGTGTCGCCGAGGTTCCTCCCCCCACCCCAAAGCAGTCATCTGTATCCAGGGACGCTCGCCTCTCACTTCTTCTGTTCCAACATGTTTCTGATATTATGATGAGAACCATTTACATCCTGCCTTTCCCCAGTTATAATTCAGTGTTTCTCAAACTGTGGGTTGGTCACGAGCAAATTTCAGATGGGTCCCCATTCATTTCACTATTTTATTGTGACTTGCTGCTCCCATGGTATGCGACTGCATCTGGGGAAATGTTGCAGACCTGTTCTTTTAACAAGCTACTATGTATATTCTTTTAACAGTGATAGTCAATGTCCCATTACTCCTGGGTAAGTGTGGGTAGGATTGCAGCCTCCCCCATTCATTGTTGGCAACCTTCAGTCTCGAAAGACTATGGTATCGCGCTCTGAATGGTGGCTCTGGAACAGCGTCTAGTGTGGCTGAAAAGGCTAGAGTGACAATCCCTTCCACACCGGGAGCAAGTGCAGTCTGTCCCTGGTCTGTCTCCCTGGCTATGGGCCTTCCTTCTTTGCCTCTTTGCCTCAGACTGTTGGCCAAGTGTCTCTTCAAACTGGGAAAGGCCATGCTGCACAGACTGCCTCCAAGCAGGCCACTCAGAGGCCCAGGGTTTCCCACCTGTTGAGGTCCACTCCTAAGGCCTCCTCAGATCCTAAGGCCACTTCAGATCCCTCTTGCAGATGTCCTTGTATCACAGCTGTGGTCTACCTGTAGGGCGCTTTCCTTGCACGAGTTCTCCATAGAGGAGATCCTTTGGGATCCGGCCGTCATCCATTCTCACAACATGACCGAGCCAACGCAGGCGTTTCTGTTTCAGCAGTGCATACATGCTAGGGATTCCAGCTCGTTCCAGGACTGTTGTTTGGAACTTTGTCCTGCCAGGTGATGCCGAGGATGCATCGGAGGCAGCGCATGTGGAAAGTGTTCAGTTTCCTCTCCTGTTGTGAGCAAAGAGTCCATGACTCGCTGCAGTACAGAAGTGTACTTAGAACGAAAGCTCTGTAGACCTGTGACAGTGGGGACAGCCACTGAAGTCTGACTGCAAGCCTATACACTTAGCTGACAGTGAGTCCTATTGAACTCAATGAGATTTGTTTCTGAGTAGCCATGCCTAGGACTGTTGTAAACCAAATCCAACCTACTTAGAGGAATCAACAGGGGTCACATAGGCTACTGACACATCATCCCTCTGACACAGTGGAAATGCAGGGGCGGGGGAGTACATACAACTTGAGCACCAATGTATAATTCTGGCCATCAGGACCTCTGAGAGGAATTTTATCAGGGGGTACAAAGTTTCTTTTGGACCCCTTCCCAAAGGGGGAGAGGCAAAAACAGAGCAAGGGGAGAGTGGTGGCAGGATGGGTAGAATGGGAGTGGAGAGGGGGCAAAACTGTGAGGAAAGTCTTTGGAGCCTAGGTCTACTGGCTTTACCCACCCACTCAGTGTCGGCAGCTAGATATAGTAATACAGAAAACCAAGCACGCTATTAAGTTTCTCTCTAAAATCACAGAGATATAGGAAATCATTGCAGGAAATTAGCATCATTGTATTTAGGCTCACACTAGATGGACAGAATGGATAGAGAGATGCTCTTTACACTCTCACATAACACCAGAACCAGGGGACATCCACTAAAATTGAGTGTTGGGAGAGTTAGGACAGACAAAAGAAAATATTTTTTTACTCAGCATGTGGTCGGTCTGTGGAACTCCTTACCACAGGATGTGGTGATAGCATCTGGCCTAGATGCCTTTAAAAGGAGATTGGACAAGTTTCTGGAGGAAAAATCCATTATGGGTTACAAGCCATGATGTGTATGTGCAACCTCCTGATTTTAGAAATGGGCTATGTCAGAATGCCAGATGCAAGGGAGGGCACCAGGGTGAGGTCTCTTGTTATCTGGTGTGCTCCCTGGGGCATTTGGTGGGCCACTGTGAGATACAGGAAGCTGGACTAGATGGGCCATGGCCTGATCCAGTGGGGCTGTTCTTATTTTCTTATGACAGTGTACTGTGTGCACCAAAATTTACTTCTGCAGCAGCTGTAGTCCTGCAGCTGTGTCCCTGAGTTTCATGGTTAGCAAGATCCACTCCTTCATGGTTAGCAGATCCACAGGCCAAAGAGCTATTGTAGCAGGCTTGTTTCCTCCTGACACTGTGTTAAGGACTGTCATTGTAGCCATTCGTTGGCCCAGTACATATGGCTTGCAGCAGCATCTGCTGCTGCACGCCTGCAATAGCACCTTCCAGCATCCCACTCAGGCAGTGAGTCTGGGTGAGATTGGAAAATGCAAGATCCCAGGAAATTGCTGGGCCCCCTCCTTTGGCTCCTAGACCCATGTACAAATTGCCCCCTTTACCATGGGCCTGCTAGCCACAGTCACTGCACAGATATTTATATGCACATGTGCTAGAGACCAGCTGTATCTACCACTGGAGTCAACTTCTATGGATCCTAAGGAAGTTCTGGACCAAGAATAACAACTTTAGCAACACAAACGCATTTTTCAAAAGGCAAAACTCTGGACAGTGATGTGCCAGACTAAGCAGGCCACAGAAAAATGAGACTGTTAGGGTACAATCCAGAGCACCCCTTCGGGTGGCACAAGTGCCATAAAACACTTCTGCACCACTCTTGGGGTAGATAGGCTGGCGTGCAGATGTGTGCCAGCCTCCCCACACCAACATGAGCCCCGGTAGGATTGCGTGGGCTGATGCGCAGTTTGGGGGTCAAGGGGAGGGAGGTATTTCAGGGTAGTGGGTGTTCCAGGGGACGGGTGGGGAGCCGGAGGCAGGGCCACAATCTGGCACTTACGCTGGATCCTAGCCCCGTTCCTGGGCAGCCTGGAGCAGCTCTGGGCTGCTCAGATTTGCGCCACAGATTTCAGCGGGCCCTGATCCAAGCAGAGAGCCTCTGTTGTGGCTCTCCCCGGGGTGAGGGGAAAAGTTTCCCCTCACCTCCGACAGCCTGAAACTTGTGCTGGATTGCAGGCAGGCCTGTCCCAGCACTGAGGCCCACGCGCAGGCTCGCAGCGGCTCTGCTTCTGACTGGACAGCTGCCCCGTTCAGCAGGTTCACCCTCAGGGTTGGCCTGGGCTTGCGTCGCACGAGCATTGAGCGCCAGAGGCTCGGCACAGGCCAGATGAACAGCACTTCTCAGGGACGCTTCCTCAGGGCGGGCGGCGTGCTGGTGGGGGCCCCTCCCTAGCCGCAGCGCTTAGGGTTGCAGCCCGAGCGCTGCGAACCTGCTGCGTTCCTGAGACTGCCGCGCTCTGGGGCGCTGTCGGGCCCAGTGTGCGGCGGCGGCAGTTCCTGTTTCTCTTCGCTCCGTCTGTGCGCAGAGGCCGCCGCCATGTTGTGCTTTTGACGGGCGACTTTGCCGCCGCCTCCTCAGCAGCAGCAGCAGAGGGGGAAGGAGCTGGGCGGCCGCGTCGCTGCGTGCAGAAGGCAGGTGCCGACAGGAGCGCAACAGGTAGGTGCAGCCGCGGCTTCTGGAGGTCCCTCCGCTGTGGGGAGAGCCTGGCTGACCGGGGCCAGGCCGGGGGTGGCGCCCTTGAACCCCCCCCCCCCCGGTGGAGGAGGCCGCAGCGCGGCTTGCGAGCAGCCCGCGGGGAGAGCGGCAGCACTGCCTGCACACGCCCGTGCGTGCTTGCTCAGAAGCAGGGCAGGTGCCCGGGGACCCGCGCCCCTCTCCAGGCGACGCAGAGCCGAGGCGCTGCGGCTCGTCGGGTGGAGCGTGTGAGGGCGTTTGAGGAAGGGGCGCCTGCTTCGCTTTCCGGGTTGTTTTGCGGGCTCTCAGAAGGGCGGAAACCGCTGGGAGTATCGCTGGGGTTTCGGGAGCCGGGCCGGGGCGGGGCGGGACTGAAGGGCCCCCTCCCGTGCGGAGGCGCCGGGTGCGACTGGCCGTCGCCATTAAGCGGCAGCCGCTGTGCTCGGGCTCCGCCGGGAGCATCTGTCAGGCCCGGAACCCAAACGCCCCTCGTGTCGGGCGCTTCCCGAAATGAGAGTCGGTGAGCTGCCTGGAGACGCAGCAACGAGACGTTGGTGGCTCTTCCGAATCTGACTTCCAGGCACCTTACAAGCCGAAGCCGAAGCTGGTGCCACTGCTTGACAGCCGGCCCGCAGGAGCAGTAGTAGTAGTAGTAGTGGTAGTAACTTTAGTGGTAGTGGTAGCTCCTGCCGGCCTGCAGGAGCAGAAGTA
This sequence comes from Tiliqua scincoides, assembly GCF_035046505.1. Taxonomy (NCBI): domain Eukaryota; kingdom Metazoa; phylum Chordata; class Lepidosauria; order Squamata; family Scincidae; genus Tiliqua; species Tiliqua scincoides. The sequence continues at coordinate 134,973,070 of NC_089821.1, read as the reverse complement.
GTAGTAGTAGTAACTTTAATGGTAGTGGTAGCTCCCGCTGGCCCGCAGGAGCAGAAGTAAATGTATACAACAATTCCAACAATCACACTCTATGCAGTTGCCCACACATTCTATACAACATGCATCATAGTATAATGATTATAAAGTTTTTTTTTTAAAAATTGTGGGAATCTATTATTGGGTTTAGAAATGCAGTGTGGAAGAAGGTCTGTCTTTTTCCAGCTTGCATGAGGACAAACATCATTTTTACTTGTTCAAAATTCTCTTGATTTGTTGGGCGCTGTGCTCGTTGAATATATGATTTCAGTTTTTAATGCGGTCAGAAACATGTCCGATTTCTTTATGAAATTCTTCTGGCATTTTGATTCTGCTGTATCAAGTGTAGACAAGTAGGAGAATTGCTGATCCTGAAACATCTCCATAGGTTTCTATGACAACTGCGGTTCTTTCCCCCCCCCCCCCGGAGGATAGTATCACTGTCTGAAATTAGAAATGTGATGGATGAATAAGACGAAGTTTGTATTTGTTGAACACCTTTTAAATTGTAACAGGAAGAATTACGGTATCATCATCCTGTTTTATTTACAAACAGTTGAGAAGCTTTCAGTTTGATTGTAAAATGGAGCCATCTCCAGACTTTCTGCATGGGAATATCTTTGTAAATTAAAAGTGATAGCCTTGTAAAGGGATAAAGCCTTGTAAAGGGATTTGTAAAGGGATAGCCTGACTTGGGCTTAGTGGCCCAAAGAACAATACAATACAAGTTTCTCTTACCTGTATAGCCAGTTCAAGTGATTGTGCCTATTGTGAGCAAAAGAGGGCACCCCAAAATAAGGTAGAAGCCTCCCCTGCGTCATGCCTCCCCGTCACACCTCCTCCCTGCCTTCTCTCCGCCCCCCGCCAACCTCCCGCTCCCCAGAATGCCTCCTCCCCGCCCGCGTCACAGCCCCCTCCTACAGGGCTTGGCGGTCTACTCCATAAATGAGTGTCCTGATGGCACTGCAGCGATTGCGGCGCCACAGGCACCCAGGCAAATTTAAACATACCTGGGGGGACTGTGCAGCTTCCTAGAGACTCGCAGCCCCCTCTGTGAGCCTCCCCTCCGGTGCAGTGGGCTCTGATCTGCAGTTGGAGCCCACTTCCAGTTTCGGAAGTTCAGCATCCCACAGCTCCGACTGCAAGTACTTACCCCGGGTTTTCAGACTCCCAGAGAGTTTGAGGACCACTTATTTTGAGAAATCCATATTGACTTTTAGCAATCAGTGCATTGATATCCAGTTGTGTACAGACTGGCTGTTTTGTAATTTGTTCTAATACCTTTCCTGGTACTGAAGTCTGACTGATAGGTCTGTAACTTCCTGGGTGTTCCTTTTTCCTGTTTTTGAAGATTTGGATAGTGTTAGCCCATCTCCAGTCTTGTGGCACCTCCCCAATCTTCCAGGATTTCTCAGAGATAATTGACAGAGGTTCTGAAAGTACATCAGCAAGTTCTTTTAGTACTTGAGGATGCAGTTAATCTGGTCTGAATGACTTGAATTCATTTAGAGTTAGACCAGTTAGGTAATTTTTAACTGGGCTGTTTGTTGATCGTAATCTGTAGACCTACCCTGTTTCTGTTCACATTGTTTTTGTGGGACTGCAAACATTTCCCATCCTCAGTTGATGAGCCAGCCTAAACGTTTGCATGATCCCCCTCTTGGGAGAAGACAACACAAAGTAGGGGTTCAGCAGTTCCACTTTTTATTTATTTTCATTTCATTTTACATTCTCTTTCTTTACGCATAGCCTCCCCCTCCTTTTTTATTTTTTGGGGTGGTGGTGGTGGTGGTAGTGTTTTGCTCTTTGCATTTATGGGCTTCCTTTTACATGGATTAAGTATCAGTTTGGTTGCCTTTATCAAGACCAGAACTATCCTAAAGCACTAGTTTAGAGTTTCTACCACTTTACCTGATAAAAACAGAAAGTAGACTGTGGGCATGTTTGCTGATTAATAGAAGTATTAATACATTAATATTAATACATTAATAGAAGTGTTTGAGAACTGTTATTTATTTTACTCAGAAGTAAACCCATTGTGTTCAGTAAGACTTAGGCTGTAATTTTGTCTTGCTTACCAGAAACAAACACCTCTGTACATTAGCTTTTTTTCTGCAGCTATTGTACAGTTGACTTTGCTGCTAGCTAGTGTGGCATAGTCATTTTCAATGTGAAAATTGCCCCCTTAAGTGACAATTTCTTTCATAAGTGATGATGTATATATTTATGAAAGAGTTTCTGGTTCAAACTAAGCCTACCCATGAGGCCAAGTGGCTCATGGCTCAAAGTGGCTGCTTTGAATGATGAAAGGGAGAGGCATAAAATGGTAGGGGGTACCACCACCCTCAGCCTACCACCTGCTCAGCCCCTCTAACCTGCTATCTGCTCCATTCTCTTCACTCTCTTCTTCTTCTTGGAGAGTGAGCAAGAAGATAAAGGAGTCAACTTTTCCTCATTTTTAGTGCCACTGTTGAAGGTCTGAGGCAAAGTTGGTGGCTGCAGTCCTTCCAGAGAGCAGGTGAGAAAAAAACAACTGAACAGGTGGGGAAGGTGCTAGGATCAGAAAAGATCTAAGCAAGGAGGAAGCAAGGAGGAAGCAAGAAGGCAGCGATGAGGGGAGCATGCACGCTGACACACATGAGAGAAGTAAAAGGAGAAAGGAGGGTAGAATTTGGATGCCACTTCAGAATCCAGTTCAGCTTGGATCCAACCTGAAAGCATATTTACAGTGCACTAATTATCATACATGTCACCTGCAAGAAAGATTCTGTAAGAAATGTTGCTCAACAATTATATGTCAACTGTGATACTTCTCTCTCAGTATCCTAGTTATTTAAGAAAGATATTAAAAGGCTTATATAATCTCCTTATGCAAGCAGTGTATGGCATGCAAACCATTCTCCTCTTTAGATTCCTAATGTTCCAACTTTCGTTTTTCAAATCCTTAGTTTCTAGGGCAGCAGTCCTGCACGCACGTACCTTGGAGTCAGTGGCATACCTGGGGGTTCCGGTGCCCGGGGCAACCCCCAGTTTTCTGCCCCCACCCATTTTCTGCCCCCCCACCTGTGACCCAGAAGTAATTGCGGTGAAGTCATCGTCGCCGTAATGGCTTCATGCGGCTACCTCCTCTGTTCCTCCCTTTGGAAAAGAGGGGGAACGAAGGAGGCAGCTGAGGCGCAAACTTCTCCGTTGCAGAGGTTTGGGGCTGCTGGAAGCCCACCTGTCTGGGGTGCTGCTTCCAGCAGCCCCAGACCACTCCAAAGGAGATGCTCCAAAGCCTCCGTTGGGGCCCGGGAAGCCAACAGCGTCAGCGCAACAGGAGTCGCGCTGACGCTCTAGGCTGCCCTCTTACTTCTGAGAAAGCGAGAGGACGGGTGCCTGGGCTAGAGCATCAGCGCTGACGCTCTAGGCCGCCCTTTCTCTTCCGGAGGCCTCTCTGAGGAAGCAAGAGGACAAGGGTGCCTGGGCTAGAGCGTCAGTGCTGACGCTCTAGGCTGCCCTCTCACCTCTGGAGGCAGTGAGAGAGCGAGGCGTCCTGCCTCTCCAGGAGCACTCCAGGGCTCCCCTCCTCTGTCTGGAGAAGGCTTTTCTTAAAGGGAAAGAAGCCAGCAGAGCTGCCGGCTTCTCTCCCTTTAAAGAAAAAAGTGGGCGGGTGGGCGGCAGGGAGGCTTGAGGTGGCACCCCTGGAGGGTCAGAGCTTAGGGCATTTTCCCCGTTTGCCCGCATCTAGGTTCACCACTACTTGGAGTAAGTTCCATTGAACTTAATGTAGTTTACTTCTAAATAGAAATGTATAGGATTGGCTAGATGTTGTACTGGTACAAGTACATGAGAGTGGCATTGAAATCAGTAAGAAGATTGAAAGGTATTTCTCTTCCTATTATGCTTTAAATTGTTTCTAGTTCAAATGATGAGATTGAACACTGATAATATGGCAGGGCTTTTCAGATTTGAGGTCACAACACCCCAGCCTGAGGGCCCTGGCCTCGGCCCCCTTAAGGGGTGGGGGCAGCAAGGAGGCAGGGAGGAGGCAGCAACGCAATCCCAGGACCGTGTCACACAGGGGGCTGCAGGGGCTTGGCTGCACTTACTAGAGCTTCCTGCAGTCCCCGGGGGTGTGGGGAGCCCTGCATGACTGTCTGCAGGGCTCCCTGAAGCTGCAAAAGTGAAATTGGAGCAATTGCTCCAGTCGCTTCCGGTTTTGCGGAGGTGGGGCGTGATCGCTCCACTTTCACTTCTAAAGCTTCTGGGAGCCCTGCAAAAGGTCGCACAGGGCTCCCTGCATCCCCGGGAGGCTACAGGAGGCTCTGGTAAGTGCAGCCAAGCCCTTGTAGCCCCTTGAGCGACGTGATCCTGGGGATCGCGTCACTGCTTTCCCCCTGCCGCTGCTGCCTCCCGCCTGCTCCCACAAGGACTTAGAGCGGCTCAAACTCTCCCCGAGAGTTTGCAAACTGCTGTAATACGGGGTTCTCAGTCCATTGCCCACTATTATAACTTTTCTCCCAAGTGAAAATTCAAACCTTCCCTATACTGTTCAGGAATCATCTGTGGAAGAGGTGAATGCACTGCATCTAATCTATCACTGTGAAAATAGCACTTTCACTGGTAAGAATCTTATCTCTTTACAGTGCTCCATCAGCTGCTGTCACAAAAATTCTGATGATCCATAGGATTTAATTATTATCTAGCAAGAGTTATACTCTGTTTAAAATTATGGAAACAACAATGTAGGTGTTAATTTTTTTTAACATAGCATCATTTCCATAAAAGAGTATAGCTCTGGTTTGGCAGTAATTTTAGTGTTAGGATTACTCCCTTTGTTTTCCAATGGACTTCCTTTGGTACAATATTTGCTTTAGTAACATGAAATTCTGCAAAGGTAGAAGCTGCCTCAGAAATGGAGGAATTTCAGTTTAATTTGTGTTTTGCCCCATTTTAGCTACAGAGTGATTAGTGCACTGGTCCCAATTTCAGTACTGGAGAGAACAAATGGGAGCCTGCAACAAAATATTGCATAAAAACAGTTAGTCCATAAAGTGTGTGTTCTGAGTATTTACTTGTATGAATAGGAGGTATAGATAAAATACCAACTTTGTCCAAGTGCCTGCAGCCTCTCTTTCTCTCCAATTTTTCCCATGCTCTACATTCTCTTTTTCTAATCTACCTGTCACGGTTTCTCTCTCTCATGCACACTCTGTTGGATCTCCAAGGTGGATCCCCTGTATGTCTTTTCCATCTCATTCTCCCTTTCTCATGCTCACTATCTTCACTCTTCAGATGTGAAGTGAGAGATGATATAGCATCGTGGCTAATATTTTGAGCTAGCATACTGAGCTGCAAATTGCAACTTCCCAAGTTTGAATTGTGCATCTTCCATGAACTCACTAGGTGGCAAGGGGCAAACCACTCTGTTAGGATAGGATCCTAATGTGCACTGGTACAGCCAGGCCACAGTGGTTTGCACTGTATCCAGTGCAGGTTAGGAGGCTGCTTCAAAATTGCCTCGGGGTGAGGGAATATTTTTCCCTTTACCCAGTGTTAAGCCCCAGCTTGCCCAATAGGGCTAGTTGCATCTGTACCAGCTATTTAGCTGGCATAGATCTGAGCAGCCCATGTAAGGCTGCCAGGCCTGGGAGTGGGGGTTAGGATATGTTGCTGCCGCTACCAATCCTGCCCCCCTACCTGGCCTGATCCCCTGTTTTATCCTCCCCCTGCCCAAAAATGCCACCTCCCCACCACTTCTGCCACCCTCTCCCACTCACTGTGCTGCCCGATGCAAACATACCTCCTCTGGCTGGCACAGGGTCTTGATCCAGCCTGGGTGATCTGGCACTGGCCTCCAAGTCACTCCTGTGCCAGCATAAATGTGTCTCATGGCATACAGGGGGCCTGCGCCGGCTCAGGTGCTGGTTAGGATTGGACTGCCTGTTTCAGTTGCAATATCGGGATGATAAAACATAGATAGCAGCTGACAGAATGAGTGAATTAAAAGCAAAAAAGGGAAAGTGTGCACACATCTGGGGCTTAAAAACAAAAAAGCACATGTGTGCACACATGTATACAAACACACATTTACGGAGTAGCGAAGACATAATAGGATAATGATCAGGTAGATAAAAAGGGGAAAGTGGGGGGAAAATTGAGCACATACAGAATGGGATGATGGCTGCAGTCTTTATACCAGCAGTCACCTTTCCCTTCAAAATGTGCAATCAACTGCCATCTGAATAATATTAATAATACTGTATTTTTATATACTGTTTGCTAAGTGTGCAGAGTGTTTCACATGTATTACATCGATATTATCCTTATAATGGCCCTGTAAGGTGGTGCCTTATCAGACTTTCTTCTTATTCTTTTATTTTTTTATTACAGTATGCTCAGGGAACCCACTGTGATCCCTGCTAGAGATTATTGGCCCAGGCCTGTATCGTAATGTTAGCTATAGTACAGGTGACAGGAGGCCTTAGATTCACAGGCCATGAGGAAGACTTTTAATCAAAGTAATCATTCCCCTCAATCAGGCTGACTCAGGGCCCGGTAATATCCAACTTTTCAATGGCAATGGCGCCATGCCAATGGGATGTTCACTGCATTCTGTGGTGGAGGGGGCAATCATGGAGGTCTCCTTGAGGTAAGAGAATGTTTGTTTCCTTCCCTTGAGGCTTCATTGCAGCTGCATTGGTTCTAGAAAGTGGGATACGATTGGGCCCTCAGATGGAGCTTTGCCTGTTCTAAAATTCTAATGAATTAACTGCACTTGTTGGAACATCACATTTTGATCTTGTGACAAAAGCTACCTCTTAGAAACTTCCTGATCTTACCATTTCATTCCTATTTCTCTTCCTTGACCATATTTAAGGGAAATCAATTTCAGCACCTCTTTCTGGGTCTATCAACGTTCCTCCAAGGTTCAATAACTTATCATACAGGGAGGTAAAATTTCAAGATAATTTCATGGATTGAATCTTTTCCCATCAGTCCTATTCTATTAAGAATAGTTGAAGTTGGTTTTGTAGTATTTTCTTTTCAGTATCTGATTCATTCACTGTCTTTCTCTCTCCCTCCCACAATAATTTACAGCACCGGTTCTCAAACTCACAGGAAGTTTGAGACCTCAAATAAGTCTTGAAGGAGGCAGGGAAAGGCAATGATGCAGTTCACAGGATAATTAAAAAATGCAGTTGCAACCCATAAGAACATAAGAACAGCCCCACTGGATCAGGCCATAGGCCCATCTAGTCCAGCTTCCTGTATCTCACAGCGGCCCACCAAATGCCCCAGGGAGCACACCAGATAACAAGAGACCTCATCCTGGTGCTCTCCCCTACATCTGGCATTCTGACTTAACCCATTCCTAAAATCAGGAGGTTGCGCATACACATCATGGCTTGTACCCCATAATGGATTTTTCCTCCAGAAACTCGTCCAATCCCCTTTTAAAGGCGTCTAGGCTAGACGCCAGCACCACATCCTGTGGCAAGGAGTTCCACAGACCGACCACGCGCTGAGTAAAGAAATATTTTCTTTTGTCTGTCCTAACCCGCCCAACACTCAATTTTAGTGGATGTCCCCTGGTTCTGGTATTATGTGAGAGTGTAAAGAGCATCTCCCTATCCACTCTGTCCATCCCCTGCATAATTTTGTATGTCTCAATCATGTCCCCCCTCAAGCGTCTCTTTTCTAGGCTGAAGAGGCCCAAACGCCGTAGCCTTTCCTCATAAGGAAGGTGCCCCAGCCCCGTAATCATCTTAGTCGCTCTCTTTTGCACCTTTTCCATTTCCACTATGTCTTTTTTGAGATGCGGCGACCAGAACTGGACACAATACTCCAGGTGTGGCCTTACCATCGATTTGTACAACGGCATTATAATACTAACCGTTTTGTTCTCAATACCCTTCCTAATGATCCCAAGCATAGAATTGGCCTTCTTCACTGCCGCCGCACATTGGGTCGACACTTTCATCGACCTGTCCACCACCACCCCAAGATCTCTCTCCTGATCTGTCACAGACAGCTCAGAACCCATCAGCCTATATCTAAAGTTTTGATTTTTTTGCCCCAATGTGCATGACTTTACACTTACTGACATTGAAGCGCATCTGCCATTTTGCTGCCCATTCTGCCAGTCTGGAGAGATCCTTCTGGAGCTCCTCACAATCACTTCTGGTCTTCACCACTGGGAAAAGTTTGGTGTCGTCTGCAAACTTAGCCACTTCACTGCTCAACCCTGTCTCCAGGTCATTTATGAAGAGGTTGAAAAGCACCGGTCCCAGGACAGATCCTTGGGGCACACCGCTTTTCACCTCTCTCCATTGTGAAAATTGCCCATTGACACCCACTCTCTGCTTCCTGGCCTCCAACCAGTTCTCAATCCACGAGAGGACCTGTCCTCTAATTCCCTGACTGTGGAGTTTTTTCAGTAGCCTTTGGTGAGGGACCGTGTCAAACGCCTTCTGAAAGTCCAGGTATATAATGTCCACGGGTTCTCCCGCATCCACATGCCTGTTGACCTTTTCAAAGAATTCTATAAGGTTTGTGAGGCAAGACTTACCCTTACAGAAGCCATGCTAACTCTCCCTCAGCAAGGCCTGTTCGTCTATGTGTTTTGAGATCCTATCTGATTTTGTGAGTGCGACTCAGACGTGGGTTGTGATCACATTTTTTTTTATTTTGAGGTATGGGAAGCCTTGCAGAAGGCTCTGTGGTTCTCCCTGTGCACCCCAGGAAGCTGCTGTGGGCAGGTTTTTTAAAAGCCCCTGCTTTCCATGCTGCCTTCCCCCTTCCTCACCCGTTAAAGTGCCAGAGACACTCATTCTCAAGCTTGTGAGTTGCAACCCACCAGTTTGAAAACCACTGATTTATAGGTTTCAGCTTAGAGCACTGGCTCCCAAGCTGTGGTCCGTGAAACCCTGAGAAGTGGTCCACAAGGTCTCATGAAAAAAGCTGTCTTCTATGACTTCTAGCATCTTGCCAAATAAGCACTCTCCCATGGACCACTAGAAGTCTTGGCTGCAGCTGTAGGCAGTTCATTTTCCGCCCTCTCTGGTTGTTTGTGGGGGAGTTGCTTGGGAGATGCTTCCCCACAGACCACCAGAGAGAGCGGACAACAAAATACCTGCAGCTGCAGTTGGCAACAAAATCTTCTCTATAAACTAATATCGAAATCGAATATCGAATTTTCTCTTACAAATTTAATTGTATTTTTTGTGTGCAAGGGTGGGGAGGGGGTTGCATGTGGTCCACAACAATTCCCATTTTTGCCTCGGTGGTCTGCAGGATTCTAAAGGTTGGGAACCACTGGCTTAGAGTCTTACTTACAGATTATTCAGGAATGATAAGCCTTGGAAAGCAGTAGTGTTGAATGTACTTATTTTTGCTCCAAGTTATGCCATTCATATTTTGTGTTTGGGCATAACTTGCTGCAGATTTGGTACTATTTTCCTTTAAGAAAAGATTCCCATATTGAAGACTGTATCGTGTAAGAACGTGCCTCCCACACAAACTCACACATGACAGATTCAGCATCTTCAGCAGAGCTCAGAAGCCCCGCATTTTTTGTTGTTGCCAGAACTGAAGGGTATGCAGTTTGCTTTAAGTCTGCAGAGGCTGAGCTGCATTCTGCCCTTGTTGCATTATTAATGGAATAATATTGTTAGGTTGCAGATGGTGAAGAGTTAGTGAGAAATATTCTGGATCATGATGGCTCAGATTCCTACAGCCATGAATGGTAAGTAGCTTGTTTAGGGTATTCTCTGTGTACCAGGAGCTTCTTCCTTGTATATCACAGTAGTATCTAACAATATAGAGATTGATATGCCATATAATTTGGTCAAGTTGCAGAATAAGTTCTGCTGTTGCTTACAGAAGTGTGTGTTTCTGTGAGCATGCAACACAAGCTTACACTGCAGTATAATCTGCTGTGTAAACCTACCGGCAGCAGCTTCTAATTTTGTAGTATTTTAGACACTTGTTAACATGCACACTGAACAACTTGACAATATTCTTAATATATCAGAGGTGCATGACAAAGCTAAGTTGTCAGACATCCCACATAAATAGCATCTCTGAAAAATCATTGATTTGCTAGGACTCAAAGCATTGTGTTTCAGATACTATATAACAATATTGGAGTTAAAAATAATTCAAATATTTATTCTCTGAGGATTTTACTTCTGTGTTTTGCCATATAATGAATAATTGTTTGTCAGTATTACCTAGGAATAACTTTGAAAGCATATGATGCAAGTTCCATAGGCATATGATGTTCATTGGATCTGTCTGTTTATTTAAAAAATGTTTACAGTATGTGGAATGCGACTTTGATAGTCAAGTAGCTTTGGTTTGATAAAGCTTTGTTTGAAGTTCAGACAGAGTGGTAAACTGTGACTTAACAGCAAAAGTGGAACATGTCAATTTCCTACTCTCATATGTGAAGGAGAGAGGGGAGAGTTTACCTAAACTTGTTTATGATAATCTAAATAAGTAGTTCTCAATGTGATCCATATTGGCCCCCAGAAGGCCATACCGTACTTCTAGGGGACCATGTAGAAAAAACAACATTGGGGGCCACTCCAGGCAACTTGCCAGGTGTCTAATGAAGTTATCATAATCCTCACATAATCTCATTCTCTGTACTAATCTCTGTGCTAATTTCAGCAGCGTAAATGTTGAAAATTACCATAGTTTAGAATCACAGTATATAAATATCATTTATTATAGATTGATTTATATATATATCAGTCTATAATAAATGATATTTTATATGCATGAGAAGTGTTTGAAGGTGACTAAATCTAACAACTTGCAAGACTGATACATGCAAGCGAAGTAAGGTGTTAGTCCAGCCATTTTCAACCACTGTGCCGTGGCACACTGGTGTGCCATGAATGGTCTCCAGGTGTGCCACAAGAATTTGGGAGAGGGTCATTTATTAGTAGGGCCAATGGAGAATGTGAGCCACCATTGACAGCATGGTGTGCCTTGTCAGTTGTTAAAAAACTGATGGTATGCCTTGACCATTTTAGTGCCTTGTCAGTGTGCCATGAAATGAAAAAGGTTGACAATCACTGTGTTAGTCACTAATCTACCTCCAACTTGGAGCATGCCATATGCCTTGATTACTCTTTTCTCCCAACTCAGGGTTTGACTTCAATGTTTCTGTTGGTCTGGGAGAAAGCAAAGTTGTATTTTATCGCTTTCCCCACTTGTTAACTTGTTGAATCTAGCTCTAGTCAGGTGGCTCACCTAGTACCAAAAGCTCATAACCACCTTAATATTGTGAAGAGAGATGATCTCCAGAATGTCTCTAACAATGCTCCAGCCAGATATGACTTATGCAAACTTGCAAATTGTTCAATAAAGATCACACTGAATAAAGTGCTAATTATTTTTGTTAACATAAAACCTGCCATCAGCCCAATCCTATGCTACCCCCACTGCTAAAGTGGCTATTCCTGCATTCCTGTAGGGGGTGGGGGTAGTTGCAAGATCTCCTCTGGGAAAGAGCATACATTCCCTTACCTCAGTGGTATTCAAACTGAGGGCCCTGGTCCCTTTCCCCTCAAGGGGCGGAGGCAACCAGAAGGCAGTGAGGAGGCAGCGGCACGATCCCCAGGATCCCTGTTTGGGGGGCTGCAGGGGCTTGGGGACACTTGCCCAAGCCTCCTGCAGCCTCCCGGGGGTGCGGGGAGCCCTGCGCAACCTTCGGAAGGGCTCCCCAAGTCAGGAAAAGTGAGAGTGGGGCGATCGTGCCTCACCTCAGCTAAACCGGAAGCGGAGCGCAATCGCTCCACTTTCCCTTCTGACTGGGCTGCAGGGACGGGTGCACCCTCCAGTTCCTGCAGCAGCTGTCCCTGGGTGTGGGGAGCCGTGCACGAGTGCCTGCAGGGCCCCCCAGGTCAGGGAAAGTGAGAGCGGAGAGATCGCGCTCTGCTTCTGGTTTTGCAGAGGCAGAGCGCAATCTCACTTTCCCTGACCTGGGGAGCCCTGCTGGCACTTGCACACGGCTCCCCGCACCTAGGGACAGCTGCTGCAGGTACTGCAAGGTGCACCACAGTCTCTGCATCCTGGGAATTGCATCACTGCCTTCCCCCTGCCCCTGATGCCTCCCCCCCACCCCCGCAAAGATTTGCTGCGGGCTTCAAACTCCCTGAGAGTTTGAAAACCGAAGCCTTACCTGGTGATAAGCATCTGCATCATGGAGATGTCCTGGTCTACTTTAACCTGCACTAGCGAATTTGCTGGTACAGGTCCACATGGACCTGATCCACCTTCCCCCCTGACTCCATTCTTGCCCCATCCCACCCTCTCCCCACCCCATCTCACCTCTTCCGACATCCTACCTGCCTCAGTGGGTTTTTGCAGCTATCCTCCAAAGGGTGTGGGAAGACTCTGGCCTACTCTGCATGCTGCATAAGGCGGTTTACACCATAAGGCAGTTGCTGGCAGTGGAAGGTGTGTTCCACTGTTGGCTGGCCCCAATAGGATTGGGCTCAGTGGCGTCACTCGGATTCACGTCATTTGGTGCGGGATGCCAGCATGTCACCCCCCATGCAGTGGGTGGGGCAACACCCTAGGTCTGTTGGACGTTTTGATGTACCATCGCTGTTTGGCTTAGTTTCGCTTTCCTTAGGGCTCAATTCACTTGTCTGCTTGGAGGGAGGGATTCCTTCTCATGTGTTTTTGGGAGCTGCATTAGTTGGATCAGGACCATTCTGGTGTCATTGGATTCCTCTCAGCCTGCCCTTTCTGACGAACTAAGGCATGTTTGCCTACCCACAAGTATAGACACTGTATAGCTCAGTTTCACTTTCCATAGGGCTCCATGCATTTTTTGTTCTCTGGTTTTTTGCATTGCATTCTGCTGGAAATTCCGCATCCAACGGTATCTAATATGACGGTATTACCCCAACCACCATGATTTTAGCACGTAACCCCCCCTATGTTCGTCACCCTCCTGTGTGTGTCACCCAGTGCAGCCCGCACCCCCCTTGTGACGCCACCGATTGGGCTGTAAGAATTTTGTTTGTTACTTAGAAATAAAGTATCAATTATAACATACAATGCAGATGATAAAATACCTTTTCTTCCAATTAACTGCATCTGTGATGGGGGCCACAAAGGTGAAAGTGGCCATAACCAAAAAAAAAAAAAAAAAAAAGGTTGAGAAATCCTGATCTAAAGCGTGTTTGAGATTATTGTCTATCTGGACTAGGCAACAATTTCCCACACAGTTTATTTCAAACTGCACAGTTTTTAAATTTCTCATGCACAAAGGAGAGAGAAAGGTCTTGACCAAATCTGCAGCTATTCCATGGAGAACACATCAATGAGTCGCATCTGTGGGTTTCAACTCACATGGGATTTGCAATAATAATAATAATTAATAATATTACAGGTATTTATATACCGCCTTTCTTGGTCTTTATTCAAGACTTTTATTCAAGGCGGTTTACATAGGCAGGCTTATTAAATCCCCGTAGGGATTTTTACAATTTGAAAGAATGTTCTATCTTACAAGAACCACAACATTCAGGTGTTACTTTCTTGATCTGGTTTCACATTCTGGCCTCCATCCTCCCACGCTCAGAGCAGATGGAATAACTGGGCTCAGCTTGTCAGCTGCTTCAAGGTCGCACGGTGCCGGTGGCCTCGAACTGGCGACCTTCAGATGTTATCTTCAGGCAAATGGAGGCTCTACCCTCTAGACCAGACCTCCTGCCCCTGCACAGGCTCCCTGCACAGGCTGCCTGGCACAGCCCTTACGTGAGTAGTAGAGGCACCGCAACCCTGCCCCCCCCCATGGACAGCAGTATTCACAGATTTTGGTATCCACAGGGAGCCCTGGAATTGATTCCCCTGCGGATACTGGGGGCCCACTGTACACTAGCATTGTAGCTTAATCAGTGTTATAGCTTAAGTTACACAGATGTTGAAAGGCTTTTGCTATATCCTATACCACTGTAGCATGGATTTTTGTTTGCTTGTTTTTAAGTATAGTGTTTCACTCTTAGTGACTGATTTGGTATTTCTATTACACAAAGTTTTTAATATGAATTATTTATGAATATGAATCGATGAATACATCGATGAATGAATGAATGAATGCAGTCGATGAATACATCGATGAATGAATTATTCATTTTTTCTTGACTGATAGAAGCATTATTGCTGTTAGTAATCAAAGTACTTTTGGTAGTTAACTACTATAGTTTAATTACGTAGTTTGAACTAATGTTTTTCATCAAGTACCAAGTAGTTGGTAATGGTAATTAAAAATGAAAACTAGTTTACTGTTCATCGCCACTAATTCAAAGACATTTAGCGGGAAAGCAATGATTAAATGATGTTATTAGACTGATTAGGTCAAACATTATAATTTCTGTATATTTAACTGGGATTTTTTTTAGTGATACCAACTTTTTTCTGTCAGGGCTCTAAGATCTTCAGCAGCTGCATAACCGGCTGAAATCCAATGAAGAATCTTTTCTGAGAATGAGGTTTTCATTACAGGCGGGGCCCTGTATCCGCAAGGGGTTCATTCCAAGCCCCCTCTGAGGATACAGAAACAGCTGATTCAAGAGAACCCTACATAAATAATGGCCCCTGTGTGGTCATTACTGTACCTTTTTATATCCCTAGTATTGCTTGCCACATGAGTGTTTCTTGCTTTAGCATTCTTGCTTAACTTAAGAACCAATCATGCAGGCAACTAGTCTGCACATTACAGGAACTGTCCTGCTTGTCACCCTCTAGCATGCAGGTTGATTGCCTGATTTAGTTCAGCAAGAATGTTCAAGCAAGAAGCACCCATGCTTCCAGTGTAGCTACACAAACAATGACCATTTCCATCTGCAGGAATGCGCAAGAAGCAAAATAGAACACATTTGCAGTAGTATTGCAGATTTGTCCTCTTAATGCTTCAACGTCTGCATTATCAGCACCTCACTCTCCCTCAATGATGAATTTTTACTCTCTCCATCCATTCAGCCATTCACCCCTGAGCTGATCTAATGAGCTATGCTTGGCAAAAGTCAAAAAGGCACATTGATGGCTGCACAATCCCCAGAATCCTGTCCATATCCTTGGGCTGAACAAGGTGTAAAGAATCCATAATATTTTGACAACAGATGCAGAGAACCTCAATCAGCTCTACTCATGTAGCATGCAAGTTATGATGGATACAAACAATTTTGTCATAAGCCAACTAGCAAACTGGTCACAGCAAGTGGTCATGTTGCTCTTCTCCCCACTCTTAGAAGTGGAGAGCTGGTTCCACACAACCTGGAAAAACAACTCAGCTGGGCAGTTGTCCATGGGTAATAGTAGAGAAAAAAAACCTCCCATGACCACTGCAGAATAGGCCCTGAAATGGGCTCTAACTGATGTTTGATCATTGCAAATTTTCCACCACTGTCACTCTAGGTGTCCACTCAACCATTTCATTGCACGTAGTTTCCCAGAAAACCAGGGAACCACTTTTGCTCTTTGCTCTGGGGAGGCCTTTGCCTTGCCAATCTCATCTACAGCCTCTGACATTTTCCTATTCCAAATGTTGACTAGATCTGCCAGAAAGTTGTTATCTCTGGCAGCAGGAAATTCCTCCACAGCCACCAGAATACTTGAGGATCTGTAAGCCTCTGGAAGGACCATACAAATTGGTTCCCTTTGCTTGCAAAGGTAAGGAGCCATGACCAGAGGAAACCGCACTGGGTAGCGACCCGTTCATGACAAAGGAGTGATTTTAATAACCTTCACACTCAGATTACCATCTCCCAGTCCAGCAATAAATACAAGGTTCAGAGTGTGTCCCACCACATACATTGAGGCAGAAATTATCCTATGTTGGCCAGAATTATATTCTGCTTTTATTGATCTTAAAGGTGCCTTTGACTCTATTAATAGAAATATTGTGTGGAGGAAATTGACTAAATGGGGGATTGACCCCCACCTCCTCTTTCTGATCCAACAATTGCATTCCTTTAACACCTGCCGTATCCGTTTGGATTGTTCAGGTGTCATGTCTGATAGTATTCCGATGAACAAGGGTGTCCCACAAGGATGTATTCTGGCTCCTTTTTTGTTAAATCTTTATCTTGCTGATCTCCCCTCTTTTCTTCCTTAGGAATTTCTGCCCCCTCTCTAAATGGTACCTCTATCCCGATTCTCCTATACGCAGATGATGCTGTTTTAAAATCCATCACCAAACTGGATCTTCGTAGATTGCTGATCTCCTTCCAAGAATACTGCCTTTCTAACCTTCTGTCAATTAATTCCGAAAAAACAAAGATTTTAGTTTTTTTCTAAATCTTGGATATTGTCCTCCTGGAGGATTGACAATCTAACATTCCAGCAAGTAAGAACATAAGAAAAGCCCCACTGGATCAGGCCATAGGCCCATCTAGTCCAGCTTCCTGTATCTCACAGCGGCCCACCAAATGCCCCAGGGAGCACACCAGATAACAAGAGACCTCATCCTGGTGCCCTCCCTTGCATCTGGCATTCTGACATAACCCATTTCTAAAATCAGGAGGTTGCGCATACACATCATGGCTTGTACCCCATAATGGATTTTTCCTCCAGAAACTTGTCCAATCCCCTTTTAAAGGCGTCTAGGCTAGACGCCATCACCACATCCTGTGGCAAGGAGTTCCACAGACCGACCACACGCTGAGTAAAGAAATATTTTCTTTTGTCTGTCCTAACCTGCCCAACACTCAATTTTAGTGGATGTCCCCTGGTTCTGGTATTATGTGAGAGTGTAAAGAGCATCTCCCTATCCACTCTGTCCATCCCCTGCATAATTTTGTATGTCTCAATCATGTCCCCCCTCAGGCGTCTCTTTTCTAGGCTGAAGAGGCCCAAACGCCCTAGCCTTTCCTCATAAGGAAGGTGCCCCAGCCCCGTAATCATCTTAGTCGCTCTCTTTTGCACCTTCTCCATTTCCACTATGTCTTTTTTGAGATGCGGCAACCAGAACTGGACACAATACTCCAGGTGTGGCCTTACCATCGATTTGTACAACGGCATTATAATACTAACCGTTTTGTTCTCAATACCCTTCCTAATGATCCCAAGCATAGAATTGGCCTTCTTCACTGCCGCTGCACATTGGGTCGACACTTTCATCGACCTGTCCACCACCACCCCAAGATCTCTCTCCTGATCTGTCACAGACAGCTCAGAACCCATCAGCCTATATGTAAAGTTTTGATTTTTTGCCCCAATGTGCATGACTTTACACTTACTGACATTGAAGCGCATCTGCCATTTTGCTGCCCATTCTGCCAGTTTGGAGAGATCCTTCTGGAGCTCCTCACAATCACTTCTGGTCTTCACCACTCGGAAAAGTTTGGTGTCGTCTGCAAACTCAGCCACTTCACTGCTCAACCCTGTCTCCAGGTCATTTATGAAGAGGTTGAAAAGCACCGGTCCCAGGACAGATCCTTGGGGCACACCGCTTTTCACCTCTCTCCATTGTGAAAATTGCCCATTGACACCCACTCTCTGCTTCCTGGCCTCCAACCAGTTCTCAATCCACGAGAGGACCTGTCCTCTAATTCCCTGACTGTGGAGTTTTTTCAGTAGCCTTTGGTGAGGGACCGTGTCAAACGCCTTCTGAAAGTCCAGATATATAATATCCATGGGTTCTCCCGCATCCACATGCCTGTTGACCTTTTCAAAGAATTCTATAAGGTTCGTGAGGCAAGACTTACCCTTACAGAAGCCATGCTGACTCTCCCTCAGCAAGGCCTGTTCGTCTATGTGTTTTGAGATCCTATCTTTGATGAGGCCTTCCACCATCTTACCCGGTATGAATGTTAGGCTGACCGGCCTATAGTTTCCCGGGTCCCCCCTCTTTCCCTTTTTAAAAATAGGCGTGACATTTGCTATCCTCCAATCTTCTGGTACCGTGGCCGTTTTGAGGGATAAGTTGCATACCTTAGTCAAGAGATCTGCAACTTCATTCTTCAATTCCTTAATAACCCTTGGGTGTATGCCATCAGGGCCCGGTGACTTATTGATCTTTAATTTATCAATGAGGTCTGAAACATCTTCTCTTTTAACCTCTATCTGACTTAACTCCTCGGTCAGGAGGGGCTGTTCGGGCAGCGGTATCTGCCCGAGGTCTTCTGCCGTGAAGACAGATGCAAAGAACTCATTTAATTTCTCTGCCATCTCTAAGTCTCCTTTTATCTCCCCTTTCCCTCCCTCACCATCCAGAGGGCCAACCGCTTCTCTGGCGGGTTTCCTGCTTCTAACATATTTGAAGAAGCTTTTATTATTCCCCTTAATGTTGCTGGCCATGCGTTCCTCATAGTCTCGCTTGGCCTCCAGTATCACCTTCTTACATTTCTTTTGCCACAGTTTATGTTCCTTTTTATTCTCCTCATTACGGCAAGACTTCCATTTACGGAAGGAAGCTTCCTTGCCCTTCACAGCCTCTCTAACTTGGCTGGTTAGCCATGCGGGCACCCTCCTGGATTTAGTGGAACCCTTCTTTCTTTGCGGTATACACCTCTGCTGGGCCTCTATTACTGTTGTTTCAAGCAGCCTCCATGCACTTATCTGAAATCCTTCAGATATTTAGGAATTATTTTTCATTATAGACATTCTTGGTTGTACCACCGTAGATCCACTATCTCCTCAGCCTTGTTATCTCAGAATGCGATTGCTCGGTTCCACTTTTATAAAGGTAACCAGTACATCCCTGCTGCCATTCACGCCCTCCAAATACAAGTTTTTCCTCAATTATTATATGGAGTAGCTGTTTGGATTGAAGCAGCTAATCAGGAGATAGATAAGGCAGCTGCTAAATTTCTGAGAAGAATTCTTAGAGTTCCAAACTTAATTAGGTTGTCCACTATGATTTTGGAACTGGGTATTCATCTTCCCACTACTATAGCTTGGACTTCCACTTTTAAGTTTTGGCTTAGACTCCATCTTAATATTCACCCGAATTCCATTCTTCTAGATTTATTAAAAGACCCTTTTTCATCTAATTGGTCTAAATTTATTCATGCTAAATTATCTTCTTTAGATTTTTCTCCTGAACTTTTAGCTGATATGGACCTTCAAAAAGCGCATCATCTCATTAAACTCAAACTTTGGGAGCAAGAATACGTAACACTACTGTCTAATTTAAATCCTACCTGTTCACCCCTTTCTTTGGATTGTCCCCTTCCCTTGGCCGTCCTGCGAATTATTTTGTCCAACTTACTAATCCGAGCAAAAGAAGGGCTTTCATGTTAGCGAAACTGAACATATTTCCATCTGCAGTACACCAAGGGAGATTTTCTAAAACCCCACGTCCAAATAGATTATGTTTATTTTGTTCAGTTGAACCAGATGCTCTGGATCACATCCTTCTTCGGTGCACTGTCCATCATAATCTCAGGTCCCACTTACTTGACCCTTTTCTTTCTTCTCTTCCTGTTTCCCTTGTTGATCCTTTCCCAATTCTCCTTAGTGATTACTCCCCCTCCATCACCAATTTGGTGGCGGAATTTTTAGTGGTAGTTTCTAAGGCAAAGGTCAGAAGCTAATACCTTGTAAAGTTGCATTTATTTGTTATATTTATTATTGCTTGTGGACTCCCAATATGCCAATAAAGGTTATCGAAGTCAGTCTGGTGGCCATGAAATTCTAGGCTTGGAGCCTTGGTGTTGACATTCAAGTCCCCCAGAACCAATAACCAGGATACTCCCCCTGCCAGAGATCAGATTGGCCAGCTCAGACAAGGAGGTTGTTGGGTAGGAAGGTAGGCAGTACACCAAGAGAATCCCAGACACACTCAGTCAGCATCATGCAGAGACATTTAAACCTAGAAAATCTTTGGACTGGGGATAATCTTGCAATAGTCTGTTGTGACCCATTTCCCCACCTCACAGCATTGGCTGTTGCATCACCTGAAAACCTGACAGACAAAAATGCGAGAGATCAACCTTTCCTACTTTGTCCGGCTATGCCTCCATTATGCATGCCGCATCAGAGCTCTCCTTCATGACCAAGTCCTAGACCAGCGTGGTTACCAACCTGGTTATCAGCAGCTTCAGGCTATAGGGATCACTGCTGTGGACACCAGTGGTCCAAAGGGCTTGGCCGAGGACCAGAAAGAGGGATAATCTATCTGTGACTAATCCTCTTTTTCTTAGAATGGCCTGTCCACCCCCCCATTGCTGTACCTCCCCTGACCTGTCAAGATGGCAGCACCATTCCCCCGCTTCCAACCCCTCCCTGTACAAAAACACATTCCCCCTTGGCAGAAACCTCATCCTCCACAAGAAAAATCCAAGTAGGGGAAAAAAGGAAGGAAAAGAGATGGGAAACCAAGCCATAAGCCACAAAAAACACACACAATACCACAGCAGTTTTGGACCACCCATCCTTGCAAGCTGCCAGGAGAAAAGGAAAAACAGGACAGGAGAAAAGGAAAAACCCAATCTCTGCCAAGCCCAGCAGAGGTTGTTGGAACTGAGCCCTGGCATCAATTGTCCTTTACCCCAGGGGTCTTCAACTTTTTTTGTGCCATGACTCTAATAAATAAATAAGTAAATAAAGTATGAGACTGGGGATCCTGCCTCCTCCAGAGACCCTATCCACCCACTCCCTGCCCCATCGCTGCTTGCTCCATACCCTTGTTATGTCTTCCCAGCACCACTGTAACCAAATATTCTTATTAGTGAGAGCAGAAAAAGTTACCATAAAGTGAAAGCTTTATGTGAAAGCTTTTTAGCACAATTTCACTAGTGAAAACTATTTTAGCACAATTGCTAAGAACCAAGCAGGACTGGGACCTAATCTCCTGGTACCTGAAGAAGTACACCAGATGCTTCTCCCTTAACCTGGAGGTGCTATAGTCCAGTGGTCTTTAGCCTTTTTCATTCCTATAAGTTACTGCAACCTCACAACTAAGGCTTTGTGACCCCATTGGGGTCCCAACCCCAAGATTGAAGAACACTGCTCTAGCCTAAAATCACCCCTAAAATTCACCTGTGCTGAATCCCCCCTCCCACAAGGATCAAAGAGGGGGGTCCCACATCCTCTTGTCTTTCCCCAAAGGTTCTATCCAGGAAAATGCTCCCTGCTGGATCTCTCCACGGCTTTCAGTATTATTGACAGGCCTGATAATATTGTTTTGCTTTTCCTCTGCTCCTTCTTGAAGGGCTGGTTTCAGGAGAGGGAACTTCAGCTTAATGCTTCAGCCTTGGTTTACAATATCCTGTAAGGTTCAGTCTTGCTTCTATGCTGTTTAACATTTGCCTGAAACCACTAGGAGATGTTATCTGGAGAGTGGGGGAGGGGATCTCACTATGCTGATGATACCCAGCTTTATCTGTTCATTCCCATTCCCTAGCTGGGGAGGTTGTTCTCAACTGGTATCTGAGTTTGGTTGAACGACTTGATGAGGGCAAACAAGCTGAAACTGATTCCAGTCAGGACAGAAGTTCTCCTGGTCAGGAAACCTACTAGGTGGCAACAGTGTGTCAACCTGTTCTTGATGGGATTGCACTGCAAAGTGAAAGATCAGGCATGCAGCTTGATCTTTCCAACCTGAAAGATCAGGCATGCAGTTCCTAGACTCAGTTTTGAGCCTGGATGTACCTGATGCGTTTCAATGTAAGTAAGTGTAAAGTCATGCACATTGGGGCAAAAAATCAAAACTTCACATATAGGCTATGGGTTCTAAGCTGTCTGTGACAGATCAGGAGAGAGATCTTGAGGTGGTGGTGGACAGGTCGGTGAAAGTGTCGACCCAATGTGCGGTGGCAGTAAAGAAGGCCAATTCTATGCTTGGGATAATTAGAAAAGGTATTGAGAACAAAATGGCTAATATTGTAATGCCATTGTACAAATCGATGGTAAGGCCACACCTGGAGTATTGTGTCCAGTTCTGGTCACCACATCTCAAAAAGGACATAGTGGAAATGGAAAAGGTGCAGAAGAGAGTGACTAAGATGATTACTGGGCTGGGGCACCTTCCTTATGAGGAAAGGATATGGCATTTGGGCCTCTTCAGCCTAGAAAAGAGACACCTGAGGGGGGACATGATTGAGACATACAAAATTATGCATGGGAAGGATAAAGTGGATAGAGAGATGCTTTTTACACTCTCGCATAACACCAGAACTAGGGGACATCCACTAAAATTGAGTGTTGGGAGAGTTAGAACAGACAAAAGAAAATATTTCTTTACTCAGCGTGTGGTCGGTCTGTGGAACTCCTTGCCGCAGGATGTGGTGATGGCATCTGGCCTGGATACCTTTAAAAGGGGATTGGACAAGTTTCTGGAGGAAAAATCCATTATGGGTTACAAGCCTGGTTACATAATGGAAAAATCCATTATGGGTTACAAGCCTGGTTACATGATGGAAAAATCCATTATGGGTTACACCTCCTGGTTTTAGAAATGGGCTATGTCAGAATGCAAATGCAAGGGAGGGCAAGAGGATGAGGTCTCTTGTTATCTGGTGTGCTCCCTGGGGCATTTGGTGGGCTGCTGTGAGATACAGGAAGCTGGACTAGATGAGCCTATGGCCTGATCCAGCGGGGCCGTTCTTATGTTCTTATGTGTCAGCTATGCCCCAGAGTGCTTGTGCCCAGCTTAGACTGGTGTAACGACTGGGCTGTTTCTGTCCCAGTCGAACCTTGCTGTGGTCATCCACGTCTTCATTAACTTGCATATCAGTTATTGTAACACACTGTGTGGGGGACTGCCCATGATGACTCTCCAGAAACTTCAGTTAGTGTAAAATTCAGGTCCAACCTTGTTATACACTGATTTTTGATAAATGGATTTGACTCAACATGAATGGCCACTGCAAATGAGAAGGAATGTGCTGATCCCTGGAGAAGGAGAAAAATGCATGCCTTTAAAATCACAGTTTAAAAAATTGCTTTTCTTACTGCTGTAGAGAGACAGTCATGCAAGTGATTACAGGTATAACCTAATTATCCATGGATTTTTCATCCCTGAAACAAGATGAGAAGGGCCCTTTAAATTAAAGGAAAACAGTCGCTTAAGAATAGCCTTGTTAATGGGAGAGAGGGCAGCTGGCTGACAGTCCATCAGTCATTCTCTCTCCACGCACTTAGCTTCACTTGCAGGCAAGCGACCTCTTCCTTCCCCCTGAGCATATGAAAGAAAGATAATCACTTTGCTCTGGGTGAAGGCAAGGTCGCTGGCTGGGAGTGAAGCCTTTCTAAGTGCCTGGAGAGAGACTGATTGATTAATTGTCTGCTTAATGACTCTGTCTTATATCACAAAGGTCAGTAAGGCTGTTTTTAAATCAGACCCTCACGAATAATGAGACTCAACCTGTGTAACCTCTTAGACTGACAGGCTCCTGCTTATATGACCATGTAGCACCATTGTTGATGCCGCTACATTGGCTACCAGCATGTTTCTTGGTATGATTCAAGATGCTGGGGATGATTTAGGCCGGAGGTGTCCAAAATTTTTGGCAGGAGTCTCTCTGTCACTGTGTCGGGCCAGGAAAAAAAAATAATTTACATTTCAAATTTGAATAAATTTACATTAATTTGCATTAATGAATATGTTAGAGATAGAATTTATATGAATGAATGAAGGTCTTGCAATAGCTCAAGGCCAGCCTTTCCTTCGCTGCCACTGCTGCATCACACAAGTGAAACAACAAGCAGTGCAGGGAGCCCTCAGCGCACAGCTCACGCAAGAGGTCGAACAGTCACCCTCATGCTGAGAGCATTTGCGTCGGGCCAGCATGGGCTACAGCAAGTATCTGGAGGGCCAGAGGCTCATTGGAGACTGGGGGCTCCCCACGGGCTGAGTTGGGAGTCCCCGAGTTCCACAAGTGGCCTCTGGGCCAGGGTTTGGGCACCCCTGATTTAGGCTAAGACTACATGGCTTAGGACCAAAGTGTCTCAAGACCTGTCTCCCTTCATAGGCATTTGTTCATTTTGTAAGATCATTAGGGATAAAACCCTCTTGTAGGTTCCACTTCTTAGGTGCAGTTGTCAGTGACTTATTAGAGGGAGAGGTGGGAAAACTGAAGCAGAACTAGTGAGAGATCCCTGAGAGACAAGGGCAAGAGGCAGGGCTCCAAGGCAGGAAGGACCTTGGTGGCTTGGAAGACAGAACTTCAAGGAACAAAGCAAAGACAAGTAGAGGAAAAGGGGGAAGAAGAAGCACTTGAGAAAGTACCCAAGTCCCCCAGCAAGCAACTGACCTGTACTCCCAGGACTATGCTAATATTTATCAAGGGCAGGGTGGGCAGTCCTTGGCCTCATGTACCCGCACCTAAAAAGGGCCCTTGAGGAGGGCATCAGTTTTACTCCACACCCATTCTACTGGTGTGAAGAAATAACCAGTAGCAAGAAAAGCAAGTTGCCCTGTAGACCTCTCCTCTGTATACCCTTATATACTGCATTCACAATAAACTGTTCATTTGAGCAGCACTCTTAAGTGATCAAAGATTCATTGCCAGCAAGAGTCACTGTGAGGGCAAGCTAAATCATGAAAATACTTGATTTAATTTTATTACTTAAAAACATAGGATGATACTTTTTTCCCAATTTATCTTATCTGTCTTAAACCTTTTGTCTTTCAGGAAGTCCAAACATGTGGGCTATCACCTCTGAGGAAAGAGCAAAATATGACAAACAGTTTGACAGCCTTAAACCAGTTGGGGGATACATTACAGGTTGGTGTGTACTTTTTCAGTAAACTGCCTTTTTAATTATAATTTTAAGATTTAATTCACAAATTTGCTTCAGGACAAAATTTGGCATAAAACAGCTTTTGAAAAGCACCCATATTTGAGGACTGTTTTTATTTCTACAGACGATCACATGGTACTTATTATCTGGTCCAATTTAATATATTGTGTGAGCCTTCTTTCATACACTACAGTTAACGGTTTTATTGGTTAATTGTTAAGGGAAACTTTGAAAAAAAAATCTTGTTTTTTCGAGACTGGAGTCTCAGGGCATGTTAACTTCTATAATACTTATATGGAATTCTGAACTTTACAAAAAAAAAAGAGGACTGTGCTGGTTTTGTAGTTACTATGTCCATGTCTTTAAGACAAATCAGAAATTGAAGCAATTGATTTTCCCAAGACAGCTGATCATATAAACCTTTATTATTATTTTTTTCTGTGTGCACTAATTTTCAATTATGTATACCATTCTATAATATGTTGATAATGCGATTGCATTGCTCAACTAGTGAATGTACTAATGTATTCATCACAGTGAGTAGTGCTAACAGTAGAATTTCCTGGTGCTTTTGAAGTATTTCAGGAGTATTGTTTGGACTTAAACTGTGTGTACAGTATATACACCTCTGAAATATTCATGCATGGAAACAGCTATCTTTATAGCATAGAAATACTATGGTAAATCTTTAATTGGAGTTATATTGAGGCCTATATAATCTACAAAAATGTTTGATTAATACGTACTAGTGTATTAAGCTGAATGTCTCTTGTTAAAAATATTTTAAATTATATTTCTTTTTTAATTTCTATGTTCTGTCAGCAGTAAAGACTCTGTAGAGTCTCATATTATGCTGGCTTTTCAAAGCAGGTTCCAGTCAGCCATCATTTGTCTTTGTCTTCCAGCTTGAGATTGGGTTGGAGAGTGATACATCCAGGCAGAAGTTCAACAGGTGAATTTCACCTGCAAAATACCTGAATGAATATTTGCCTAATGCAGTGATTTTCAGCCAGTGTGCCGTAAATGGTCTGCAGGTGTGCCATGGGAGTTTGGGGGAAGGTCATTTATTAGTAGGACCTTTGGGGTATACGGCCCCCCTACTGGCAGCACAGTGAGCATTGCAAGTTGTCAAAAAACTGATGCTGTGCCTTGACAATTTTAGCACCTTGTCAGTGTACCAAGAGATTAAAAAGGTTGAATATCATCAGCCTAAATGCTTCTCTGCACATATACTGTATGATATTGATGGGTCATTCTTAAAGCGGTCTATTTGTGGCAAATGACTGTGGATTCTGTTCCAGCAGAATTTTTGCCTGGACAGTTACTATACAGGAATAACCTAATTATCCACAGGTTTTTCACCCGCAGCTTTATCGCAACATGATGAGAAGGGCCCTTTAAATTAAAGGAAAAAAGTTGTTTAACAGTTGCTTCCTTAATGCGACAAAGGGAGCCGGCTGACAATCCATTAATCAGTCTCTCTCCAGGCACCTAGAACAGCTTCACTCCAAGGCAAGTGACCCCTCCCTTCCCCCTGAGTGAAAGAAAGATAATCACTTTGATTCTTCCCAGTGTTGTGCTGTGGGTGAAGGGCGGGGTCCTTGGCTCTAGTGAAGCCTTTCTTCACAGAGAAAGACTGATGAAAGACTGATGAAGCACAGAGACAGACTGATGGATTGTTTGCTTAATGACTCTGTCTTACATCATAAAGGTCAGCAAGGCTTAAATCACCTAGCAAAGGGACATTGCTTTTTTAAATGGATTTGCTTTAATGTGATTTTTGCCATCACACTGAGTTCTGGGAATGGAACCCTTGCATATAATGAGACTCAACCTGTAGTAGTAGGTGGCACTTTGAGGAAGCAGTGAGCCTTGTAAACATGCAAAAGGCAGTCATTCATCAGGTGTATCTCTATGAAGTGATTAGGGAAGCTTCATCAGTTGAATTTTCTCCCTGATGAATCCCTCCCAGTCCAGTGTCTAGCTGTAAGACCAAGGCAAAGAGTGGGTGCCTGAAGCTTAATATTTTTCTATAAACCTGATGCCTTTGCAGCATGTCTGATTACTGCCAAACATCTACAGGGAACTGTGTTGCTTCAGCTGAGCAGGGAAAGAGCTGGGCAACATTTGCTAGGCAGCTGTGGCTATCTCAAGCACATTGCCTTCACCTCCTCTCTTCCTTGGACCAAATGTGGTATGGTCTAGCAGGATGGCCACCAGAGTAATTTCCACCCTCTAAAAAGTACGTTTTTACCTTCTTAAAAGGATGAGCTTTCACATATTGTATAATGGTGATTTTAAACTCAGGCTGTTCTCTTTTCAGCAGGCGTCAGCTCTGTATATTGATTAAAGATTGTTTAAAGATATAAACATTGTCAACCCCACCAACCCCACCATTTGTTTATTTCTTAAACAAATTTGCCCCAAATTTGTTGGCTTGGTGGAGGCTGTGATTGAGATACTCTTACCCAGATTTGGGGTAGAATGGATTCTGGGCTTAGATTATATGACCAATAGAATGTTTGGGGTTTATAGTGGTGGAACCCTGTTTTTCCACATCACTTCAATAATACAGGCACTGCTGTGCTTGTATAATTTGTACGTGGAAGAGTACAGATTTGTACATGCTTTCCCCTATGTTTTAGGACAGTGGTTCTCACACATTTAGTACCAGGACCCACTTTATAGAATGAGAATCTGTCAGGACCCACCAGAAGTGATGTCATGATTGGAAGTGACATCATCAAGCAAGAAAAATTAACAATCCTAGGCTGCAATCCTACACACACTTGCCCAGGAGCAAGTCCCATTTACTATCATTGTTAAAAGAATATACATAGTAGCTTGTTAAAAGTACAGTAACATTTTCCCGAATGTAGTCACTTACCAGGGTAGCATCAAGTCTAATATATTAAAAAAAAATTGAAGTGAATGGGGACCCACCTGAAATTGTCATGTGACCCACGTAGTGGATCCCGACCTACAGTTTGAGAAACAGTGTTTTAGGAAGTTTGGATGGCGATGGAGGGAGCAATTAAAGAGCTTCATGAGGCCTGATGGCAACAGTATCAACTTTTTCATTCCCTCTGGGGGAAAGAGATGGCTAGAGGGACCATGGAGCTCTCCTAACCTACCTGCATTATATCCCCATTTTTTCCTCTTTGAATTGCCAGGATAATCATGCAAAAGCATTCGTGACTTATTTGCACACTACAGCAGTTGTTCACTAATATGTACATTCAGCTAACTAATATGTACATTGTCCTTTCAAAGTTCTCGCTCATTAATTTTCAAATTGTCAAACATCTGTTAAAATGTCTGAAACAGTCTATACAGGTCCAGCCTTTATATCCACTGATTCAGAACCCATGGATTCAACTCACCCTGGATTCTGAACCAACAGTGGAGCTCCCAGACCTGAGGTTCCAGATGCAATTGGTGGTGTTCTCCAGTTGCATTCAGGAGCCTTTCTGAAAACCATAGAGGCCTCTGCGGGCTTCCGAACACTTCCGGACAGTGACCAGAGAATATCTCTGGTTGTGTTTGACTGTCCTATGGACCAGTTCTACAGATTTGTTTATCCACACGGGGGGGGGGGGGCGTGTGGCGTGTGGCGGCGGCGGCGGCGGCGGCGGCCAGTGGGAGGCCTGTAAGTGGATCCCCCATGGATACCAAGGTCCAACTATATAATAAATGTGTGTGTGGCAAATAGCTATGGTACATTGATTCTTAGAAAGAAAGAAAGCAGACTTGAAAACCAATTGATTGTATAGAATTGCATTATATTCTCTCTACTTGTTACCTTCCTTTTTTTTTCTTATAGGTAATCAAGCTCGGACATTTTTTTTACAGTCAGGTCTGCCATCTCCAGTCTTGGCTGAAATATGGTAAACATATTTTTAAACATGTATATTCTTAGAATGAATATCTTATGTATTGATTTGGAGGTGGCTTACTCCAGGGGTGTCAAACTCATGCTGCAGGCCGAATACCTGCTGAGGGCCGAAAGTGATGTGATGTGACATCATTAAGCAAGTGATGGCCAGAAATAAGCACTTTAATCTCTCCTAGAAACCCATTAGTTGCAATTGACAGATAATATGCAAATCTTAATCCATCATAAAGTAACTGCAAATCAGCAACTTGATGATGCCTCAAAGAAGGCAAATTCTGCTCTGCATTGTATGATGTAACAACTCCCCGTATAGTTAGGGAAATATATACACACACTTCACAACCTTTATTGGCATATAACAAATAAACAGGATAAACAAACAAAATTATAACAATCACTAGAGAAAAACATAGTGAGGCAGGGAAGAGGGAAGTGGTCCAAGAATAGATAAGGGAATGAGAAAAAAAGGGATTTTTAGGAAGGGGGGGATATTTTAATAATATGAGACAAAAAACTGGCAACTGCCTTAGTAATATTTACTTGATTATCGCTAAGCAGTACAAAAAGGGGATCAATAAATGGACCGACAGGATGGCATAAAAAAGGCTCCACGTACAGCTTTCGAAGTGTACAGTGCGCTGGGCAATAGAGCAAAATATGCTCTAGCGTATCCGGTTCAAGATGACAAAAGGCACATAATCTGAGGTTCTGAGAAATATGGGGAAATCTGCCAAGGTGATACGAAGAAGGGAAAATATTGAAACGCGCAAGCATAAAAGTCCTTCGAAGGGAGGGGTTTATTAGGGTAACAAAATATTTGGGAGGCTGACCTGGTAAGGGACAGTAACCAAAAAAAAAAGGGGAGAACATACTGGATTCATATCAGCGGAAAGGGAGGCAAACTCTGCTTCCCAGAGCCTAGTTCGAACGGGAAATATATTAGAAGTGGGTAGTGTTCACTTACTAGTGCTTATGTCTGAAGATGGTCCTTGAAGTTTTGTAAATTCAGCTCCTTAATCTGAACTATTAAATAATGGTGTGGTCACAATATATGTTCTTATTTTTGTTTTAAAAGTGGTCTTTTTATTCTTTAAAAAAAAAAAAGCATGTCTAGAATGTAGGATGTTCATACTGTCACTACAGTGATTCCATTATCCCTCATTTCTCTGCATGCTAGAAGATGTATCAGCGGTTACTCTGAACAGGTGAATGAATGTATGGGTGAACCACCATCTCAGAATACTTCAGTGCTGCAGTCCTATACGTATTTAGTTGAGAGTTATATCCCACTGAAAGTAACACATTTTGGTCTCCCACTGAAAGCAGAGAGCATTTCAGTCTCCTCAAACTGAACATTCTGTGTAAAGGTGCCATTCTTTAATAGGAGAGATTTCAAATAATTCATGTGCATTCATTCAAGATGTATCACTAAGCTGGTAAATTGGACATCATTCATAGGTCTGACCTAGTTAACCTGATCCTGAATGCACAGGCACAAGCTCACAAATTGCCATGCACCTCTAGTCTTAGCCACTCTCACTTGTGAGCTAATCCCACTGAACTCAGGGGAACTTTACTTCCCAGTGAGTTAACCGTACAGTACATAGTGATGGTTTCATACAGATTGTTTGGCTTCTTCTTTGTAAGACACAACATAGAAAAGTTAGTTACTGAACAGCAGGAAGCAGAACAAAAAGTGATTTTTTGTTGTTGTTGTTGTTGTTGTTGTTGTTGTTAACAGTATTTATATACCGCTTTTCAACTAAAAGTTCACAAAGCGGTTTACAGAGAAAAATCAAATAACTAACTAAATAACTATATATGTGAATTAATACAGTATCCTCTTTCCAGAATTTCAGTCAGCTGGAGGACACTGCAATCCATATGTTCCATATAATTTCCAAAGCACAAAGTCATACAAATAACATTTTCTTCACCCTTCCACAGAAGCTCAATTCCCAGAAAATTGTTTAATTAAAATCAAGAATGCTCAATCAATTTGAAGCTCTCGAGAGACTGTCCAGCATCCAGTGTCTTTGATCCACCTCTCCCCCTTTTGCTATTTTTTACTCAGGCTGGAGGCTTTGATGCATGGGCACAAAACAAGTTTGCTCAGGTTGCAGTCCTATACTCACCTGAAAGCAAGTCCTACGGAAATAGTGGGCTTACTTCTAAGTAGATATGCATAGTGCTGTCAGTGACCTATCCAGCTTCCTATCCAATTCCTTGCCAGCTCTTTAAATGACCCAACACTACTTGCTTTTACTGTGTACTTAGCAACCTTTGTAATCGCCATTATGCAGCCTGACATTTTTTTTGAACATATGGATGGGAGCTCTGACCTGCCCTCCACCACGCAAAGCTTTTTTGTAAACATTTGCTAAGAAATGAGGCAGGTAGAATGGGATGGGGATGGCCATTGCCTGGCCCAGGGAAGGGCTGAGCTGAAGCCGGTTGCTTCCCATTGTTTGTATGGCTGGCAGGGAGAACCAGGGGGGTGGGAGGAGGTGGAGCTGTGCCCAGCAGCCAGGCACATCTGAAGTGAATACACATGTGTAGGCCATTTCTTACTAAAGCAGCATTGGCTTTGCTTGCTTTGCATGCCTGTGCTCTCGCCTTCCTTTGTACCTTGGCTGCTGCTGGGAGCTTCATTTCCTCCTCTTCTCCCTTTGCCTCCTCTTTGGCTCTCCCTGTCAGCTGCATGGTCAATTGTTATCATTGTGCAAAATTGGAGTTTGCCGCTGCTGGCTACGAGGCAAGGCAAGCACCATGCAGTCCAGATGAATAGCTTCTGCAGACCAGAGCCAGCCTGTAGGTCTTATGTTTGACACCCCTGGTTTACCTAAATAGTACTGTTCTTCACAGTCGTTTATTCGTCTTGTCTTTATCCTGCATAATTGTTATAAATACTTTTGCATTGTTTTATTTTTTTTTATCTAAATTTTAAATTTCAGCAGAAGAAACGAAAGACTTGGATTGGATTCTGAATATAGGTTGTTGTTGTTAAAAAATATTTATATACCGCTTTTCAACAAGAGTAGTTCACAAAGTGGTTTGCTTAGTAAAATCAAATCAATAAATGGTTTCCTGTCCCCCGAGGGATCATAATCTAAAAAATACAGAAGAGATATCAGCAACAGCCACTGGAAGAGATGTTATGCTAAGGTGAAGAGGGCTAAATACAGGCAAACACCACTTTGCCATAAGAACAGAAGAAGAGCCTTGCTGTTTCAGGCTGTAAATCATATTGTATTTAATAGGTCTTACTCCCAGGAAAGTGTGCATAGGATTACAGCTTTAGTCCAGCTTCATATTTCACACTGGTCACCAAATGCCTCAGGTAGCACTCAAGACAACAGACCTGTATCTTGTTGCCACTCCCTTGCATCTAGTATTCAGAGATAGGCTACCTCTGGAGGTTTGCGTACAAGCATTACTGTATACCTCTGGTGGACTTTTCCTCCATAACTCTGTCTACTCCCCCTTTAAAGTAATTTGGTGCCAACACAACATATTGTGGCAAGGAGTTCGACAGGTTGATAAGTGTAACTGATATATAAACGATTCTGAAGAACTGAGAACTAGCTACTGTTTCTAAGAACAAACTGAAACAAACAAAAAAGTTAACATTCATGGCACCCAGTCCTATCCCTCCCTGGCACTCAGTGCTACAGTGGTGCTGAAATGGCCATTGCCGTATCCTGTGGAGCCAGGGAAGGTGCTGCTGGTCTCCTCACAATAAGGGAACCTCGGTCCCTATGTTGAGTGCGGCTGGCCTATGGGTCAGACCTATGAGTCTGTTCAGGTCTGTGTCAGCCCATGAGCTGGCGCAGAACCAAGGAGACCTGTGTTGGGTGGCTCGGTTCCTGAGAGGGGATAGGATCTGATGGCAGCCATCCCTAGCCCGATCCACCCTCCCTTCCCTCCACCCAGTTCCACACCTCCCTGCCTTCCCCCTGCCCCCAAAGCATCCCCACCACTCAATGTGGATACTCACCACCAGGTGCTCATTGTCCGCAAACTTCTGGCACTGATGCCAAATGCCAACGGGTGCTGGCCTCTCTGCCAGCAGCCAAGTGCCTTACTTTTCCGACAGCTGTTGTTGGGGTAGCACACTGGCCGCCAGCCCAGCCCAGCCCTGATCAGGCTGTAAGACTGCAATCTTGTGCGCATTTGAACTCAATGGTACTTCTGAGTATACATACATATACTTGTTCTCTAAGGCAGCAGGCTCCAAACTACGGCTTATGGACCATATCCAGCATTTGAAAAAAACCTTCCTGGCACAGTACTTACTATTCCATGCTGCTGCCTCTTATCTTTCCCTGCAATCTTCTCACAAACTTGTGCCCAGCAGCTGCGTCTCCCCAGAAATTGGGGTACAGAGCCCGCTGGGGCGACAGGCAGTAGAAGCGGCTGCCCAGTGTGGGTTTGTGGGTGCTGGGGGCATAACTGAGTCATAAAATTATGCATTGGGTGGAAAGATTTTTCCCTCTCGCACAACCCCAGAACCCAGGGGACATCCACTAAAATTGACCTGCAGGATAGTTGGAACAGACAAAAGGAAATATTTCTTTACACAGCGAGTAATTAATCTGTGGAACTCCTTGCCCTAGAATGTTCTGGTAACACCTGGACTAGATGTCTTTAAAAGGGAATTGGACAGATTTATGAAGGAAAAGTCCATCACAGATTACAAAACCATGATGACTATATGCACCCTCCAAGTTTTAGAGGTAACCAGTCTCTGAATGCCAGATGCAAGGGTGTGGCAATAAGGTACGTGTATCATATTGTCCTGATTGCTCCCTGAGGCCTCTAGTGGGCCACTGTGATTTATAGGAAGTTGGACTGGATGGGCCCTTGACCTGATCCAGCAGGGCTCTTCTTATGTATCCACCTGCCCCTTGCCCAATCCGGTGGCTCCTGCCACTGATGTTTTTCCCTCCTCCCCCAGGTCACCCTGACACCAAAGACAAAAAGACCCAACCATTCTCACAGCTATCGTACTTTACAGTGACAGTTACCTTGCAGCCATTTCCAGTGCAAGGCAATTTTGAATCACCATGGCAACCAGTTGCTTGGAATTTGTTGAGCCCTGGTGTATATTAACATTGTCTGTTCATCATAAGCACATCTGAATCACTTGAATAATGGTATATTTTGAAAGGGAATCGTAGTGATTTTGGATCAGTCTTATGCACTTCATGCAATCTCTAGGCTGAACCCTGCTCAGGTCATGAAGAGCACTTGGTTGAGGTCTGACAGTGGTACTACATTAAAAGAAAGGAAACTTGCATGCTATTTCTGAATTGGTGGAGGGAAAGAGAGGCTGATCCACAGCAACCTTGAATTACCTCAGGATGCTATTCTTGGAAGCCATTTTCCTGTTGCTAGAGAAACCCAAAGTGCTTTGTGAATAAATCCACATGTGAACTCCCTTGGCAGATCCATAGGCAGTCATGAAAAAGTGAACGTCTTCCTTCTGCGTTGTGTACAAAACTCATGTCTTCCTCTAGTGAAGAGTTTGAAATTATGAAAATTCCTGAACACTGTTGTATTTGTGTGTGACTGGTGACTTGAGCTTTCAATACACTTTATCCTCCCACTGCTGCTTGATAAACAACTGTGGCTAAAAACTCATGCTGGGCTGAGATCTGTTGTATCTTCCAGGAGAAGAGAACAATTACAGAAGTAATAAGCAACAGACATATATAGAAAAAAGTAAATATGAGTCATTAGCCAGAGTGAACCTTGACTACTGTTCAGCTATAGAATATATACAAATATAAATCATGGATTTGTCTCTTTTCTTTAAAGGGCTCTTTCAGACCTTAACAAGGATGGGAAAATGGATCAACAGGAGTTTTCTATTGCTATGAAACTCATCAAGCTAAAACTACAAGGCCAATCCTTGCCTGTAGTTCTTCCTCCAATTATGAAGCAACCTCCAGTGTTTTCTCCCTTAATTTCGGCTAGATTTGGTAATCACAATTATTTAATAAATGTAAATGTGGTTAGAGACTTCCCTCAGACATTTATTGATGAATAACTATAAATAACTATGCAAATGTATGTTAGTTTTAGGTCATTAAAAAAAAATTACGTACTGTCCATACAGTAGGTCCCCTATATGCACAAAAGCAGCACCAAAGGATGTACTATGTAGACTTAGGGCTCAATCCTAACCAGCTTTCTAGCACCAAGGTAAGGGTGATGCACCTCCGAGGTAAGGGAACAAACATTCCCTTACCTTGAGGAGACCTCTATGACTTCCACCCAACTGCATGATGCAGCACATATCCCATTGGCACAGCTATGTCAGCGCTGGAAAGTTGGTTAGGATTTGGGCCTTAGATGTCCATGACTTGGGAACCAATATATTGCTATCATAGAGTTGAAAAGCTATCATTTTAGCTTTCTTATATAAAGCCCTTGAATACAGTAAGGAATGTTGTTGAGATGATCTTGTTTTTAATGGCATAATAATAACAGTCACCACACCATGTGTGTCAGACCACCTTCCATGCTTCATGACACACTGCTTTTGAAAGTAAAGGGAGTTTCAAAAGCATTTTCTGATGTGACAGGAGGGCCTACTGTTCAGAGGAAAAGTGGAAACATTGTGTTGGGCATGCCCAAACCTTTCTGCATGCCTAGAATAGCCCTTTGGATCCGGGCTAAAACTTGTTTTCTTTTTCTACAGTGATCTTGTAAAGAATGATCTTAAGCTTAAAACTATTCTTATTGCTTAAATATTTATTTATTTA
This sequence comes from Tiliqua scincoides, assembly GCF_035046505.1. Lineage (NCBI taxonomy): Eukaryota > Metazoa > Chordata > Lepidosauria > Squamata > Scincidae > Tiliqua > Tiliqua scincoides. The sequence goes on along the minus strand of NC_089821.1, from coordinate 134,937,670 downwards.
TTTATTTATTTATTTATTTATTTATTTCGATGTACTGTCTCTGGCTTGTTGCATACCATGTCTGGCATGTATTATGACGTTCTAAAATATTAGGTGAAAAACTATTTATCGTAGAAGGACCAAGGCTGGTGTCAGAGGTTGGTCAGGTTGAACAATGGCTGAGGGCCTAGACCTCCCTTGACAGTTCATCTGGCTGACCCCTGAAAACTCTTAGTACCTAGGTAGGGCACAGGAAGCATGGAAGAGAGCTCTCCTTGGTCTCCTGCCCAGTTTCTGGGCAGCAAATAAAGGACAGTTCTTCTTTGTGCCATTACAGCAGTTGCTGCTTCCCCCTCTCGTTGCCTAATAAGTTTCCCTGTGGCTTGCTTGATGATGGAAGAGGAAAATGGCAGCTACAGTGGTCCTTCATTTGGCTATTGTGCTTTTCCAGAGAGCCCCTGAAAAGGTGGTGCTAAGACTGAGAAGATCCCAAAAATGAAGTCTTATGTGGATGTAAACGGGCCTGGCCCAAATTGAACCAGCACCTGAAGTGGTGTGCACTATTTGTTTTGTGTGCACGCCCTCGCAATCTCCACAACTTCTCCTGAAGTGATCAGGTGGGAAGTATCCTGGGAAACTTCCTGCCTGGCTTGTTTAGAGGAAGCAGTTGCAGAAGAGGTGGTAATAGAGGGACAGGGTGTGCACACTGACATGCACTCTCCCACAAAAGGGGACAGGTTCAGCATGGCAGCTACGTCCTTCATCTCTGCTGCTACAACCTTTACTAGAGGTGTGGGAGGCTACCACCCCCACCCCAGCTTGCCTAGTCGCTGTCCCTTCCTTTGTCCATGCTCTGTCACTCTGTATTTTGAAATAGAGCAGCAAAGTGGGGCCAGAACATGAAAACCTCCTCCTGACCCCTCCTAACCGAGGAGTTAAGTCAGATAGAGGTTAAAAGAGAAGATGTTTCAGACCTCATTGATAAATTAAAGATCAATAAGTCACCGGGCCCTGATGGCATCCACCCAAGGGTTATTAAGGAATTGAAGAATGAAGTTGCAGATCTCTTGACTAAGGTATGCAACTTGTCCCTCAAAACGGCCACGGTGCCAGAAGATTGGAGGATAGCAAATGTCACGCCTATTTTTAAAAAGGGAAAGAGGGGGGACCCGGGAAACTATAGGCCGGTCAGCCTAACATCCATACCGGGTAAGATGGTGGAATGCCTCATCAAAGATAGGATCTCAAAACACATAGACGAACAGGCCTTGCTGAGGGAGAGTCAGCATGGCTTCTGTAAGGGTAAGTCTTGCCTCACGAACCTTATAGAATTCTTTGAAAAGGTCAACAGGCATGTGGATGCGGGAGAACCCGTGGACATTATATATCTGGACTTTCAGAAGGCGTTTGACACGGTCCCTCACCAAAGGCTACTGAAAAAACTCCACAGTCAGGGAATTAGAGGACAGGTCCTCTCGTGGATTGAGAACTGGTTGGAGGCCAGGAAGCAGAGAGTGGGTGTCAATGGGCAATTTTCACAATGGAGAGAGGTGAAAAGCGGTGTGCCCCAAGGATCTGTCCTGGGACCGGTGCTTTTCAAGCTCTTCATAAATCACCTGGAGACAGGGTTGAGCAGTGAAGTGGCTAGGTTTGCAGACGACACCAAACTTTTCCGTGTGGTAAAGACCAGAAGTGATTGTGAGGAGCTCCAGAAGGATCTCTCCAGACTGGCAGAATGGGCAGCAAAATGGCAGATGCGCTTCAATGTCAGTAAGTGTAAAGTCATGCACATTGGGGCAAAAAATCAAAACTTTAGATATAGGCTGATGGGTTCTGAGCTGTCTGTGACAGATCAGGAGAGAGATCTTGGGGTGGTGGTGGACAGGTCGATGAAAGTGTCGACCCAATGTGCGGCGGCAGTGAAGAAGGCCAATTCTATGCTTGGGATCATTAGGAAGGGTATTGAGAACAAAACGGCTAGTATTATAATGCCGTTGTACAAATCTATGGTAAGGCCACACCTGGAGTACTGTGTCCAGTTCTGGTCGCCGCATCTCAAAAAAGACATAGTGGAAATGGAGAAGGTGCAAAAGAGAGCAACTAAGATGATTACGGGGCTGGGGCACCTTCCTTATGAGGAAAGGCTACAGCGTTTGGGCCTCTTCAGCCTAGAAAAGAGACGCTTGAGGGGGGACATGATTGAGACATACAAAATTATGCAGGGAATGGACAGAGTGGATAGGGAGATGCTCTTTACACTCTCACATAATACCAGAACCAGGGGACATCCACTAAAATTGAGTGTTGGGCAGGTTAGGACAGACAAAAGAAAATATTTCTTTACTCAGCGTGTGGTCGGTCTGTGGAACTCCTTGCCACAGGATGTGGTGCTGGCGTCTAGCCTAGACACCTTTAAAAGGGGATTGGACGAGTTTCTGGAGGAAAAACCCATTATGGGGTACAAGCCATGATGTTTATGCGCAACCTCCTGATTTTAGAAATGGGTTAAGTCAGAATGCCAGATGTAGGGGAGGGCACCAGGATGAGGTCTGTTGTTATCTGGTGTGCTCCCTGGGGCATTTGGTGGGCCGCTGTGAGATACAGGAAGCTGGACTAGATGGGCCTATGGCCTGATCCAGTGGGGATGTTCTTATGTTCTTATGTAAACCAGGAAAGAACTACCCAACTTCTTTAAAAAGAGGGTGGCACCCTTTTAAGGAAGAGATGGTGCATCTTCCAGCATCCTTATTCTAAAACAGCTCTCTCAAAACAGAGTGGCAGAGCAAAGAGGAAGAGAGATGGAGGCAATGTAAGGTGGGCTGGCCCTAGATGTAGAGTCGTAATCTAAGATTACTGTAGATACTCGCCTATGTCGATTTCACAGATAAGCCAGTTTTTTGAGTCAAAATAATGGAATTTTCTATGACCCTCAGATAAATCGGGGTTAAACTTAGGGGGGTATCTGTCTATAGTTTTGTCTGATTTTACCTGAGGCCAAATCCTTAAAAATAATCTACCACTAATGGCTAGTTTTTGGTGATCAATTCATGTATGAATCAGTGATTGAAAACCAGCACAGTAAAAAAATCTGAAATATAATATGGAAAGTGATCAATCATCAAGAATTTCTCAGGACATGTCTGGTACAAAACAGTGTAAAGGCATATTCTTCAGTTCTTCAAACAGATAAAGGGAGAAAATAGTGTGATGAATACATGGTATGTGTTTTCATGTAGAGATGAGGGCTTGTATTAATATTAGTTGCAAACATTTAGCTAATTTGAGAGTGCAATTTATGGAATGGGCTGCCAAGGGGTATGCAAGTGAAAAAGGTTGGGAACCACTGCAGAAGAACCATTAATCAAATCCTTCTTTAAGGTACCTGGTGTGTTAAACCAGAGGTTCAACATATAACATTCAACTTATAACACATAACTGGGAGTGTGCATTTCAATTCACAGCAGAGAGACAAGCAACAAGAAATTACTGTAAGTGCAGCTGCACATAGTTGCAACCCTGTTTACTCAGAAGTAGATCCATTGCTTTCCATGGGTGTTATTGTTAAGTAATGGTGCACTGAATTGTAGCCAGGGACTTTGTTTCAAATAGAAACAAGGATTACATCCTGGTGTTTAAAAAACAGCTCTAAATGCAAGCATTTGCAAAATGGAAGGAGGCCGCAGCAGCTCTGCTAAACTTAGAGAAGGAGGCTGGCTTCAATTCAGTGGAAGTTTCAGGAGCAGTGAAAAGGTTAACTTTGGCTGGAGCTTTCCAGGGATTGCCTTGGAGATTAATGGCCCTCTAATTATCTCTGCATTGCTGGTGCTGCTTGAAAAGCAACTTCTCAGGAGTTGAAAACTTCTGCCCCCTGAGTGACTTCAGAGATAAGGCGAGGTGATTATCTAAGCTTGATTTATTGGCAGAAATTTCTCGCCCTGTAGGCAAGTAGCATAGTTTATATAGTGTCTACTGAGAAAAGTTGAGATTTGAGTTTTCAGAACTATGATTAAACTATGTAATTCTTCTTTTAGGCATGGGCAGTATGCCCAATCTGTCTGTTCCAGCACCTGTTCCTACAATTGCGCCTTTAGCTCCAATGTCATCTTTTACATCCATCCCCCCTCTGGTTATTTCTGCTCCCCTTTTGCCTTCTGCCAGCACATCATCTTTGCCAAATGGAACATCCAGTCTTCTTCAGCCTTTATCTGTATCATACACTGCAAGTGAGTATAATCAAAGTATTTTCAGTCTTAACAGTCTGAGTCATGTGCAAGTTAGTTTCTTAGTTTTAAAATCAAAAATAGTCCAGACTGAAAAAATCTGTGTTTCTCCTATTTCTTCTTCTAGTAAAGATACAATTGCCAGTTTTTTCACCTAAAATCCCTGCCCTCCTTTACACAAAACATTGTGTGCCAGAGATGCTGTCATCTCCTCTGTCTGTGAGCCAAGTTACACATGACACTCAGTTGTGTCATTCACTCCCTTGAATGTTTGGTGTGTTTAGTTAAAAGCAACCTGGGAGACTCCAGTTGAGATCAGGAAAAGTACAGGGTTCCTTTCCAAGCACTCACGTGGATTAAAAAAATACCCGCTATAGCAAATAAATTAAAAAACAAAGTTTCTTTGCTCCAGTGATTGAAGAACAGCCTTGCAGACCTTTGGACTCTAAGAGAAGAGTCATTAAGAAGACAGTCCATCAGCACTTCACTCAGCCCCTCCCTTCACCAATGCAAAGTATCTTTCTTTCACTTGCTCAGGGGGAAGGGAGGGATTGCCTGGAGAGAGAAGGATTGATAGATTGTTAGCCTGCTGCCCTCTCTCTCTCTCTCATTAAGGAGGCTGTTGTTAAAGAACTGTTCAGTTGTTAAAACTGATTTTAAAGGTATGCATTTTTCCCCTTCTCCAGGGATCAGCGCATTCTTTCTCATTTGCAGGGGCCATTCCTGTTGAGTCAGATCCATGTATAAAAAATCCATGTATAAATAGGCTGAACCTGTATGTGGAATGGGGAGGGTACAGAGAGAGAGGGCTGTTTAGTCTGTTCCCCTTCCTAGTGTTTGCCCACTCAAAATCACACATGTGCAGGCTTCTTTCCCATCCACAGGAAAAAGTCATAGGAACACGTATGTTCTTCTCTGCAGGTACGAAAGTGGCTTAAAAAGGGTTTGTTTCAAACAGACAGATGTTAGGAAGGGGAAAGGTTGTCCAATCTCTTCCTTAACCATTCCTTCCATTGTCAGTCACAGCTTCTGAAGCTCTTCAGAAAGCAAGCAAGCTAGTTCACACAAATTTGGAGGGAAATGTAGCAACTCAGCATCTCATTAGAAGTTACAAATTGTGACTGGTCTGGTAGCAAGCATTATTTTATGCTAACTAGCTATGAATAATATCGCCACGGTATTGCAATAGTATTGCATAACTGATTTATTAATTGAAAGATGTTTACTTAATTAGACTAATTGTTCTACTATTAACTTTTTTTTAAAATGTTGATTTTCACAGGTAGAAAGTGCACATCTTTGGTGTACTTTAAGTACAGCTGGTTAGGGTATAAAGGAAAAGAATGATGATTTGTAGAAAGAGAGAATGAGTGAGAATAGGAAAGGGGGTGGTTGGTGTGTGTGCATTAGAAACTTGAAATCAGAATACAGGAATACTTTACACCAGGGGTGCCCAAACCCCGGCCCTGGGGCCACATGCAGCCCTCGAGGCCTCTCAGTGTGGCCCTCAGGGAGCCCCCAGTCTCCAATGAGCCTCTTGCCCTCCGGAGATTTGTTGCAGCCCACACTGGCCCAACACAACTGCTCTCAGCGTGAAGGCAACTGTTTGACCTCTTTGCCTGAGCTGTGGGATGAGGGCTTCCTCCACTGCTTGCTGTTTCATGTCTGTGATGCAGTAGTGGCAGCAAAGGAAAGGCCAGCCTTGCTTTGTGCAAGGCCTTTTATAGGCCTTGAGCTATTGCAAGACCTTCATTCATTCATATAAGTTCATCTTTAATATATTCATTTATGTAAACTTATGTAAATTTATTCAAATTTTAAATGTAAATTCTTTCTTTCCCTGGCCCCCGAAGCAGTGTCAGAGAGATGATGTGACCCTCCTGCCAAAAACTTTGGACACCCTTGCTTTACACCAATGGTTCTCAAATGTTTTGGGAGCTTTACTCCCAAAGTAAGTCTTTGCGAGGGAGGGGCAAGGGGGTGCAAGGGAGGGGTGATCCCCAGGATTGTCTTGCTAAGGGAGACGGGGGGGGGTGCTCTGATTTACAGTGTGTTAGGGCAGGCAGAAGGAGGTGCAGTGAGCCCCATGCAGTCCTCTGCAGAGCTCCCTGATGCTTGGAATCTTCAGAAATAGCAAGCCACTTCCTGACTGCGCTCACAAACCAGAAGTGGTTTGCGCTTGTTATTTCTGAAGATTCCAAGCCTCGGAGAGCCCTGCAGAGGTCTGCATGGGGCTCCCCACACCGCCTGCTGCTTGCCATAACACACTGTAAGTAAAAGCACCCCCTCGCCCCCTTAGCAAAGTGATCCTGGGGATAGTGTTGGTGCCTCCCCCCTTCCCCCACCTCTTAAAGGGACGGGGGAAGTGTTACACTTTTGTCTGGTTAGGGACCAGAGCCTGGATGAAAGAAATGGATGGATGTCAAAACATAGCCTTATTTAGCTTGCAAATTTATTTTGGCTGCAAAAAAACATAAATAACCATATAAAACATGCAAATGCATGCAAAACCTAAATAAACAAATAAAACAAAAACAAACACAAGAGCACCGGAAAATGTTGTGGAAGGTTAGATGAAATTAGACGAAAGAGGAAAGCAGGTAGACAAAATTTGAAGTGTGGTTGTAATTGAAAATGATTGAAAGAGCAAAGCAATGAAAGTCAAGTGGGTGAAAGTCACAGTATTACTGTAGTTCAAAATTGTCCGACTTCTATCATTCAGTCAGATCCATATGACAAAGTCAAATGTCATTCATACAAGTACACGTGTCATGCAGATAGTTTGATATGTGTCCTCTGTTGTAGACTTCTGAACATAATCAGTTCATGAGTGGATAATAGGAATAATTCTCTAAACCAGTTGTTCCCAAATTTTTTATCATCGGGACCCACCTAAAAAAAAGAAAGCTTTACCAACTACTCAGACTTCAGTGGCTATAGAGGTTATTTGGCCATTGTGTTTTAACCTTGATGCACGTAGTCTAATCTAATTGTCTGATCTACTTATAGTCTAGTCTAATGGTAAGTTTTGTGACCCATTCAATTGGGTCAGGACCCACTGTGGGGCCACAGACCCACACTTTGGGAACTACTGCTCTAAACTGATTGGGGAAGCGAGAGAGTTCCAGAAACATGTGTTTCAGTAAGGGAGGAACTCAGTAGCACACTTGGTTGACAGCGAGGATGTCTTTATCCACACAGTAATTGAGAGACATGGTGTTGCCTTCCAGTGCTGAACTAGTAATTCATTATATTAACTTGAATTTACTTTTCTTTCAGCTTTGCCTCATTCTAATTTATACAGTCCCATGACAGGAGGATTTGGTGGCACCAATATCCAGAAGACTCAGTCTTTGATAGATTTAGGATCTAGTAGGTATGGATCTTCAGGTACAAACACTTGGGTCATAGTTATAGCTTTATACCTATAATTCTTTTTGGTGATCTAATTTTCTACAAAATGTGTACTTGTTTAATTACTGTTTGGAATAGCAGAAATCATTTATTCATGTAGCAATCATAATCTGACTTGGCACAACAAATGTAGAACGACTGTCCAGTTTGAGTGTTGCTTTATATTACCTCAGATTGCTTGAAAACATGGCCTTGTTTTTATATTGCAGTTCAAATTCTTCTTCTACCACTTCACTAACTGGGAATTCACCAAAAATTGGATCTGCAGATTGGGCGGTTCCTCAGGCTTCCAGATTAAAATACAGGCAGAAATTTAATCTCCTTGATAAAGGAATGAGTGGATATCTATCAGGTTAGTCTTACATTTAAGCTTATAAAGTATGGTTTTTTTTAGAAGAACTAAAATAGTTTTTTCCCCAGAGTGTATACTCTTCAACTCTACTTGTTAGTTTCTTGCAGAGAATATAGTATGCATATCTTCCTTGTCCTTCCCCAGTTTTACTGAGGATCAGGATTGTGAAATTTGGAGTTTATGGATATGTTCATGAGCTAATTGACAGTTGCTCTCGTATATTTATGTATTGTGCTCTGAAAGGGAGGTCATTTTAAAGGAAATGATAGTTTCAGTTAGTGAATTTCAATGACAAAAGCCATTATTTATTGTGTAATAAATAAATTTCCAAATCTAACCATTAGCAGACTTAAATTGGACAGCAAAACCATTTTATTAGTGTTAGCCATCTTCAGGGACAGATAGTATCTCCTTTGTAGAGCACATGCTTTGCATGGAGAGCATCCCAAGTTAAATCCCATCTCCAGGTGGAGCTGAGAAAAGACCCTGTCTAAAACCTGGATGAGCTTCTAGTGATTAGAAAGAACTAAATGGACCAGTGGTCTGACTCAATGTAATGCAGTTTCCTTTCTTATTAAAATGCATTTTTACTTTTGAACCACCTTCACAAATATGTAAATGAGTGCCTTTTTGCAAGGTTATGTTTCTGTGAATGAGAGGTAAAACAATTTTTATTAGCCTGCTTCACTAGTTCTTTAGTCTAACTGAATTTGCACATTAACATTCCTAGTAAATTTTAATATTTGTTTTACTAAGGATTTCAGGCAAAAAATGTCCTTCTCCAATCAAACCTTTCTCAGACCCAATTAGCTACTATTTGGTAAGTTTTATTCCTGAATTGATATGACCCTGATAGTTCTGTATGCTTTGTAAGAGACTAACAGCCCGATTCTAAAACCAGCAGCTCTGCCGTGTTCAGCAACACCAAAATAGCAAATGCTGCATCCAGTGGCACCACCAAGGCTGCCAGAGGTCTTCTCAGGGGAAGACCCAAGCCTTCCAATGGGGTTTCTCAAGTCTGCACTGGCTATTTCAAGTCTGCGCTGGGATTCTGTGTTGGGCCTTCTGGCTCGACATGGAGTTTAGGATCTGGCAAAGCAGAGCGCAGCCGGTCCCACCCCTTCCCACCCCGGTTCCTCCCCCTCTCCGCCCTGCCTTCCCTCTGTCCCATTTGTGTGTGTGTGTGTGTGTGTGTGTGTGTGTGTGTGTGTGTGTGTATGTGTATGAGAGAGCGAGAGAGGTTATATAACCTATATATAGGTTAAAATATCTTTGAAACATTAAAAGCATATTGGTTTAAAACATGTTTTGCTTTTTTGACATTTCAAGGTTGGTTCACCTGATAAGATCAGGCCCCTGCCTCCTTGAAGGTACTGTGCTGAAACAGTTGCTGTTCCCTCTGATCTGTTAATGCCCTTCTTCTGTCTTTCCTAGGTCACTAGCTGATGTTGATGGAAATGGACAGCTGAAAGCAGAAGAGTTCATATTAGCAATGCATTTAACTGATATGGCCAAAGCAGGACAACCACTTCCATTAGCACTTCCTCCTGAATTAGTTCCACCTACTTTGAGGTGCATAATGCAAGGTGATATTGCTGAAATTGTATAATAAATGCCAAATGACATAAATGTAGAAAACACAAATTGTTTCTTTCCTTTAGAAGTGGAAAATGTGTTGAAAGTTCTAATGGTGTCATGCCAACATACCAAAAAATGCAAGAAGAGGAACCTCCACAAAAACTTCCAGGTAACAATGGGATTCAGTTATTCTGTTGGTCTTTCAAAAGGTACTAGAATCACATGTAAATGTTCAAGTTCAATTTGGTTTTATTAGAAATCATTTGAACACTTTCAGCTCAATCCTGCGTAGTGGAACCAGCACGGGCTGTGCTGCACCGTGCGTGGGAATTTTACAGAATGGAAGTCCCCTCCAGGTAAGAGGACATTTGTCCCCTTGACCCAGGGAAAGACCCAGCCAGCCCAACATATCTACTCAGACCTGAAAGAGCTGTATAGCTGGCACAAGTCCAGCTATACAGTGGATAGGATCTGGGAAGCAGGATAGGATTCGATACGTGCCACTGCCACCAATTTCACTCCACTCCTGGCCCAAACTGCCCACCTTCTGCCCCATCTCTACAAATACCACACCATCCCAGCCCCTCCTCACCCAGCCCGCAACCCCTGCCCCTGCACATCTGGCTCAGGCTGGATGGTGACAGGGTGGTGGCCTTGAGTACCGTTGGTAGAAATGTGATATAAAGCATTTAAAGTAAACACATAACTATTTGTTGTTTACAGCAGCAGTGGTACATGGACAATGCTAGTGAGGAATAAAATGAAAGCAGAAAAACCTACTTCAGCAAACCAGTTCAGACTTCATGGTGTTTGAAAGAAAAATTTTATGATCTGATGCTATTGACCTACTTTATTCTAGTCACATTTGAAGACAAGAGGAAAGCCAACTATGAGAGGGGCAATGCGGAACTGGAGAAACGACGGCAAGTGCTTTTGGAACAGCAGCAGAGAGAGATGGAGCGTAAGGCTCAGAGGGAAAGAGAAGAAAAGGAACGAAGAGAGAGGGAGCAGCAGGAACAGGAGCGGAAGAAACAACTTGAACTAGAAAGGCAATTGGAAAAACAAAGACAGATAGAGAAACAAAGGGAGGAAGAAAAGAGGAAAGAAATAGAAAGACGGGAGGTGATTGTCCTAAATGTGTTTGTATTAAATCTGTGGAAAAAGTGTTAAAATTTAACAGTGGTGGAGCTTCTTTATCCACAAATTTGGCATCTGTGGATTTGGCTAATCCCAGGTGCCGAACCCCCAGGTTGCCCTTCTAAAGATCTTCCAGACACAACCGGAACCTTGTGGTCATGACTGGGAGATTTTCTGAGCCTTGGAGAGGTTCTGCAATCTCTCTGAGGCTCAGAGTGCCAGCCAGAGCCTTTTTTCGGCGACTTCCGGTTTAATTAAGTCACCCCCCCCCCAAAAAAAGGCTCTGGGCAGCATTCTGAGCCTCAGAAAAAGGCCGCAGTGGTGCGTGGCCTCTCAGAGGTTCAGAGTGGCTCTGCATGCAACCAGAGCAAAGTTCCAGTTGTATTCAGAGCTCCAATGGGTCCCCAAAACTGTGAATTTCATTATCCACAGTTTTCAGTATCTGATGGTTCCAGGAATGGAACCCCCATGGTTAAGGAGGCACCACCTGCATTTTTTTTTCTGTCTGGGGACTTTTATATGCACTCTGGTCTTACCCCCCCCCCCCCAAAAAAAAAGATGTTACCATAGTAGACCAAAGCAACCAAGAAACTGAGGTTTTGTTTTTTTTAAATTACCTTAGCTTTAATGCTTACTTTGTGACTCTTAACAATCAGTTTGGTTGGGAATTCTATGTTTCTGTGGTTTTTCTATGCCACAAGGTCAGAGCATGCATATTGTAAATGGGTCCGTTAAAAAAATCAAACCATGAGACTAGCTGTTGTGGCAGGGGTGGGGGGGGCAGAATCCTTCAAACAACCATTTGGGTTGAGGGGAAATTTGACTTATAAACACCATATGAACCAACAGTTTAAAACTTGTCCAACAAACCAATAAATTAAAAAAAGACATGCCAAGTAAGGCATGGCCAGCATAGGTAACCTGCAACAATCAGGTGAATGAAGAATTATTCTGTATATAGCAACCTCTTGAATTCAAACATTGCAACTTTTGCCCAAGCAACATACAGGTCCAGTCTTGTTATACACAGATTTTTTATACATGGATTTGACTCAACGCGAATGGCCCCTGCAAATGAGAAGGAATTTGTTGATCCCTGGAGAAGGGAAAAAATGCACCCCTTTAAAATCAGTTTTAAAAACTGATTTTTACTGTTGTAAAGAGACAGTCATACAAGTGATTACAGGTATAACCTAATTATCCACAGATTTTTCTATCTTGAAGCTGATGAGAAGGGCCCTTTAAATTAAAGGAAAACAGTTGTTTAATGCCAGAGAGGGCAGCCAGCTGACAATCCATCTATCATTCTCTCTGCAGGCTTCACTCCTCCCTTCCCCTGAAGCATGCGAAAGAAGGCTAAATGACAACAATTATCACCCTCCCCCTTTTTTTCCTCCTTACTGGGGCTTTCAGCCCTACCCAGTGCCCAGTTCAATTTAAGAACTTCTGTTTAAACCAGATCACTGTCAGGATCCACCTGGCTTTGCAAGTCTCAAAAAGTTCACCTTATCAGCTGAAGCCTCTGTTTTGATCCTTTTTAGTGGGGGAGGGGGACTGCCTTCTGGAGCATTTGTTGAGCATCAGATCAGGACCATTCTTGTGGGCTCAAATTCCCCTTTCCTGGCCTGACCACCAGCCAAGGCACGTTTGCTTACTAGTGAGTAAACGCGACCGTGAGGCTTAGTTTTGCTTTCCATAGGGCTCGATACATTCGTCTGCTTGTAGGGAGGGACTTCCTTCTCAAGTGTTTTTGGGGGCTGCATTCATTGGGTCAGGACCACTCTGGTGTCGTTGGATTCCTCTCAGCCTGCCCTTTCCCACGGACTAAGGCAAGTTCACCTACTCATGAGTAAACGCGCAATACGGCTCACTTTCCATAGGAATCCATGCATTTTTTGTTCTCCGGGTTTTTGGCCATAAGATTTGGTAGAAAGGAGATATTTCGCTCTGTTTTGTTGCATTGTATTCTGCTCGAAATTCCGCATCCAACAGTATATAACATGATGGGTTACTCCTAACCACAGCAATGTTAGCATGTCACACCCCCAGTGCATGTCAGCCCCCCTTGTGCGTCACCTGGTATGGCCCGCACCCCACTATGGGCACCACTGGGGCACACATTTGATTACTTTAGATTTATTTTCTTTTGAAATCAAGAATTCCAAGATATATGGTTGCTTTTGCCTAATATCCCTTCTAATTTAACTTTCCTCAATCACTTCTTTCTTGTTAAAGATTAAGGCAGCGTTTTTCAACCGCTGTGCCAGCCTCAGATGTGCCATGGGACCGGAGGAGGCAGGCAGCAGGCAGCAGCCTTGGGAGAAGCGAGTCTGCTGAGGCCACCAACCTAAGAATGGGCTGGCTGAGGGTCCATGAAAGTCCCTTCTTCTTGCCACAGTTGCCTGCAGCTCCCCAAACAAAGGCTAAAAGGCAGTGATTATCACCTTCTCCATTCTTTCCTCCTTGCTGGGGCTTCTGGTGAAGGGAGAGATCTGCCTCCTAGTGAAGCCTAAGTGCCTGGAGAGGCCCTGATTGCCTCTTTGTGCATTACAAAGGTCAGCAAGGCTGTTTTTAAATCACCAGAACAAAGAGACTTTGTTTTTTAAATTGATTTGCTATAGTGCATTTTTAACCATTCACATGAGTTCTTGGAATGGAACCCTCATGAATAATGAGACTCAATCTGTACTGCCTTTGCATTATAGCTCAAGTAGCTCTGGAAAAATGTATATGCATAATAATTATGGGCTAACTTAGAATTGTCAGGGGGAAAAACATGTAGATTTTTCCAGCATACTCTGGGGCAGTGGTTCCCAAACTGGCGGGTCACAACTTACAAGGGGAATTGGAAGCAGGGCATTCCCTCTAAAGCTGAGTGGCCCTGTTCTGATGGCAGTGATACTGCCACTGGAATCGAAGTGCTGCTGCTCCAAGGGGCTTTTTTACTTGCCTGGGGGTCATCATTGGCCTCCTGTAAGGTCCTGGAGGTTCACAACCGCCTCTGAACTCCTCTGCAGCTGCAGTAAAAAACCCTTATCTCAGATCTAAAGCAACTTCCTGTTTTCACAAAAACTGGAAGTTGCTTTAGATCAGAGATAAAGGCAATTTACAGCAGCCACAGAGGAAATCACAGCTTGTGAGCCTCCAGGACTCTGCAAGACGCCAGTACTGCCCCCCCCCCCGGTAAGTAAAAAATCCCCTTCGAAGCAGCAGCGCCACAATCCCTCCAGCGCTGGCACTGCCCCGTCCCTGCCCACACAAACGCTTACCTGGTTTCTAACTCTCCTGTAGGTGTTTGGGAACCACTGCTCTAAGGGGGTGATTGCTTAGAAAAAATTTTCTGGCACCAAAACAACTAAACAAAATGCAACTTAGTTATGGGAATCAAAGAACCCTCAAAAGGTTCTTGCTGTTCCTCAAAATAGTGAGCCCAAAGGTAGCCAGTTGCTTCCAGTGGCAAGACCAGGGACAAGTCCCCCTTCCCAAAATGAGCAACCTTAGCTGCTGAGTCAACAATGGTAGCAGCCAAAGGTGGTGGGGTGCAATGATCAACCAGTTCAAATTGCTACTCTTCCAGATTTCTTTGTGAAGCCTGTATTAAGACTAATGAAAAATCACATTCCTGGAAAATTTAAAGTGTTATGCTACAGCATGTGTATTTATTATGTGCAAGTAGATACAGGAACATGTTGCTTAACAATGGGGATATGTTCTGCAAAACCCATCACTAGGCACATTTGTTGTTCGAGTAATGTAGAATGGCAGCCAGGTAGAACCCAGAATGCTTTGTGGTGGAAAAATCTCTTCCATGCATGCAGAGCGTGGATGCTCTGTGTTTAAATGAGAGCTGTACTTTACACCAGTGACCAATTTTCCTGACCCACAATTTGGGAACTGTTTATTGCTTAAATGATTTGACAAAGATTTGACAATGCTTTTTGCATTCTGAAAACCCCATAAATGCAGTCCCACATTGACCGAAAGGTAGTTATGTGATGCGTACCTATAAATACCTTCTTTCAACAATTTACAGGGACTTGCAGATCAATTATTTTCTTTTTTTTCTCCACAGGCAGCAAAGCAAGAACTTGAGCGCCAACGGTGTCTAGAATGGGAGAGAATTCGACGTCAAGATCTTCTTAATCAACGTAATAGAGAACAAGAAGAAATTGTTGAGCTAGCTTCTAAAAAGAAGAGCCTTAATCTTGAACTAGATGCACTGGTGAGTCATATACTGCAGAGTATGCATTATGTTACGACCATGAGTTATTTTTTCAAACCATTAGAACCAGTAGTGTAGGCGGAGGCACACAGTCCACCTCCAGTGCCAGGCCGGGGGAGGCACTGAGTGAGTTCCAGCCAAGATGGTGGTGGCAGGAGAAGCAGCAGCAGCACCAGCCTTTAGCTATTTTGAGCCTGGCTGCCACCACCTCCTTGTGTTTTGGCAGTGGCTTCTTCACAGTCTTGCTTCTGGCCACCTTTTTCCTCCTCTGGAGACTCAATGAGCGCCTCCAAAGGAGAAAAGAGGTGGATGGCAGCAAGATCGTGAAGCCATCACCTTCTCTTCCAGGAGAACCTGTTAGTGATGTCACCTCTCTGAGTTCCGCTGCCTTTGACGGTGTCTCTGGTTAGAACGTCTTCCTACATGTAAGAGTGCAGGTTCTTCCATTTTCCTCAAAATATTTTGGCTTTGTATAGGTTTTTAAAAGAAACGAAACCAACGCTAAGCATTTATTACAACTATAGTATTCCTATAAAATACTGAAAGTCACTGTTTTGCTGCTTACTATCCACCACCCCCTTATTCACAATGAATACTTACACATTCAGCCCCCCCCCCATGGGTATCTGTGTGATATTCTGCATCCTGTTTAGAGAGGAAAGAATAGTTAGCCAATATGTAGTTGACAGTACTAAAGGGGGATAGGAGTAGGTTGGGAAGACATGGGAAGGTATTGGCAGTAATCACTCTTTGAGGCCTGGTTTCTTCCCATGCTTTGCTTGCTTCTGTGAATTTATTGACCTTGCCATCCCAGTTTGGGGTAGTGGAGTTAGACGTGCTCTTGAGCGTGGACTCCTGAGGCAATGTGTTCTTAAGGATTTGAGAATATAAGAATTAGCAATTAGTTCTTCTTATCTGCATTCTGAACCATCCTTGTTTTTACAAAGTGCTTTTTCTCCACAGCTACCACGACCAAGTTCATACTTGCATTGATATGCATTGATGCATGGCCAAAAGATGTAACCCCATGCTGTATATCCTGACATCTGAGTCATAATTTCCCTCTCAAAAGTCCATACCCTCTTTTCCATGTGCTGTGATTTAGGGGCAATGTTAGTTTGAATTTTATGGTCCATTGCCATGCTGTGGGCAGAACAAGCAGAGGTAGGGAGGAATACATTTTGATTCTTCATTGAGTTTTATGGAAGTGCTTTTATTTATACCAACTTTTTTATTGGAGTAATTTTACCCTTGCATAAGAGCCAGGAGTGGAACAGGAAGGAACTGAGGATTCCATCTAAACTTCTTGTTACCTGATGTGTCTTCAACTTCATCCATTTTTAACTTTGCACCAACTGTATTACACCAGAATAACTTTACACTGATGCAGAGGATATTTCCTTAAGCTCTTTGGCTTGTGTAAATAAAAGATATTTACTAAGTAGTTTTTGGCACAGTCCAGCAGCTGAGTCAGTGCAGCCACTCCAGCACCAGCTCAGAGTGTTGCAAAGTGCCATAAGGCATGTTTACACCTACTTGAGAGCTGGCTGGGCTCAGTTCTGAACCCTGTGCCGGCTGGCATATGTACATTTGTGCTGAGCAGTGCAGGGCGTAAGAGAGGGTTGCAGAAGGGCATTGTGCAAGTGGGGAGGGATGTTTCTGGGTGCAGGAGGCTGGAACAGGAGGAGTGGGAATGATGGTGCATGTCGTATCCTAACCCCCATTCCCAGGCTGGGCAGCCCTACATATTAGAGAAATGTGTTTGTGTATATTTATTTATTTATTTATTTATTTATTTATTCTGTCTTTCTCTACAGAATAGTAAACACCGGCAGATCTCTGGGAGATTGCAAGATGTTCAAAACAGAAAGCAAAAGCAGAAAAATGAATTGGATATTCTGGGCAAGAAATGTGATTTGGGACTTTCAGAAATAAAACAGTTGCAGCAACAGCTTCAGGTATGTGATCTCTCATTAATCTGGACATTTTTGCCTGTTTGATTCTAAAGAATGAGGAACAAATGGGGAAACTTTTTTTTCATTGTCATTATTTCCTCTTTAATTGACCCTTTTCACACATCTGTATGGAGGTATTACTACATGCAGGCGTGCCCCGGTATCTGTGGAGGTTCTGTTCTGGAACCCCCTGTGGATACTTGAAACTGTGGATACCAGGGATGCCCCACCCACCCTCCAGAACCAAAGGGAGGGGAGCCCAAGCTCTCATAATACCTTTTAAAGGCATAAAAATATCACTTCCAGTTTTGCAAAAAAAACCAGAAGTAACTTTTTTCACTGTAACAGCCATTCTGAGGCCCGCAGAGGCCACGCGCAGGCGTGTGCAGCCTTTGCTGCGCTCAGAAGAGCCTCCAGAGGGTGCAGGGGGCATGGGGGGCCCTCCTGCATCTGTTGTTAAGTGAATCCGTGGATACGGGATTCGCAGATACAGGGGGTTCCCCTGTATTAGTTAGTACTTTGTTTCCATACAATCTCCCATAGATAAAGGTTCACAAACATAATTTTGTATGCAATCTATCAAGGTGGCTTGTTTTTGTTTTTTTACCGCAAAGGACTAATAGAGTAAAGGTGTCAGTGATGAAGTATTAAATCTACAATGCTGTATTTCAGTTTGATTAACCTCTGTGAGCAAAACAGATAGTCTTTTACACACACATCTTTAAAGTATTCTTTCAAGTTATCTTGAGCTTTATCAAACATTACATCAAGTTCCATTGAGCTGTAGTCCTTGAGGTTTTAAATCTGTCTCCATATTTACTAGACCCAGTATAGCATTAGAAACCTGTGACATAATTCTTCATTTCATTTTCCTTTCAACAATAATGTTTACATTTCAGATTATTCCCTTAGCTTATTGTTTTGATGCAAAAGTCTCGTAATAAAGTATCCAAAAGTTGAAAAATAAGATTTATATACCAACATCTTTTGGATAATTATCTCATATAATTATCTTCCACTCACACAAATACATGGTTGTTAAATCAATAATAATCATATACCTTGGGTTTCAGTGAAGAAATACCTAACTGAGCCTGACCCTATACTTATTCCAAGTTTTCATAATTTCCGATGGAAATTACCTTATTTTGCGCAATATCTCTTCTTATCCAATATCTCCTCTTATCCATTTCAAAAGGGACTATTCTGGCAAATCATGGATTATTTTTAACAATGAAAACCATTTTTTTAATCCATGTTAAATCTCATAAAGTAAGGTCAGATTTGATACTGCTAATCCTTTATATTGCTTCTTTTGTGTGAAGTTGAAAACCTGATTCTAGACTTTTTACAGCCCTGTATAAAGGCAGTCAGAATCTGTGGGAGTTAGGTTCCTAGAAACCCCAGCAAATACCGAATCCATGGATACAATGGGATCAGTGGGGTTAGGCGGAAAATCAAATGGCACAGACACCCTCAGAATGACCCAGCTGACTTCAGAATGAACACAGATGGCTTTCAAATGGCCGTCTGCTAAAATGTCCATTTACTACTATCCTAGCCTATGAAAATATCTTGTATAGCAAGGAGAGGAAATGCCAGCACCACTTTACCAGATCCTTTTATTGGCTGGTTTAAGTCCCCGCCTTTTATTATTTATCTGTTTGGATTGGCATGTTGTTATCACCTCTTGTTTCTTCATGAGCATTGCAATTGATCAACAGAACTCAAGTCTCTTATCTGAGACTGTGCTGTAGTGGGAAAATGGATCTCACCATGTATCTTCTGTCCTTTGATTAACCTGATGAAGAACATACAATGAATGACACAGGTGGTCACCATTATAATTCTCCCGGTTGTATATTTCCTCTTAGGCCCTCAACTTCTTGAGGAACATTAAAAAACCTTGCTTTTTAAGTCCTTTTTGTCATCCAAGCCATTGCCACACCTCCATGGTCTTTGTCGTTCCCCTCCCCAAGCTCTTAAAAGTACAGAAATGTTGGGGGTAAGACTTGATTTTGTTACTTGTTTTGCAGTACAGTTATTAGGGTTGGGTTTTTCATTTGGGATAGAGCTCATATACATGTGTTTGGAATAATAATGTATGCGGAGGCATTTTTGGCTTGTACAGACTGCCTTTCAGTAAACCATGATTTAGAATTCTTAATAATATTGCTTAGGTTCATTTATTTCATGTGAAAAAGTTTATGAAATGCTTATATTGACATAAAATTCTGTATGAGGTTAATTAAAATTATTACTGATTCAGGGCTCTATCCTATCCAATTTTCCAGCGTCAGTGCAACTGTGCCAGTGAGGTGTGCACTGCATCCTGTGGTGGGTGGGCATTCACAGAGGCCTCCTCAAGGTATGGGAACATTTGTTCCCCTACCTTGGGGCTACATTGCAGTTGCTCCAGTGCTGAAAAGTTGGATAGGATTAGACCCTCAGAATGGTGTCAGTGCTCTGGGTTGTTGCAAATGGGTACAGGGCATTTACCAGTCTATATGGGTTCAGGACAGTGTGCTGCTCTCTACAGTCCCTACTACACTATTCCATTTTTTCTTATGGGAGAAAGATCTACTCTTATGTCTAGTGTAGGGCATAACTATACAAGTGGTCTGTATTAACCCCAATTTGCATTATTGCTTATGGGGAAAATATCCCCTGTCTATATATTTTTCCTGTAAGTCCAAGTTTTTTTTATCTCTAAGCTTGTCATATAAAGGGGACTCCCTGCAGCACTTGTCTTCGCTTGAAAAGCTATTCCTTTGAATCTCTCTGTTAAAGCAACAACCCTGTTATCCCATTTGGAAGCTGATCATGATCAGTTAAACCTGTTTTTAAATCTAGATTGAATTTGTAAGAACAAAAGGGATCTGCAACAAAATGTTGCTTTGCCCCTCCTTCCAATGCTAACTTCATAAGAACAGCCCTGTTAGATCAGATTAACCCACAGTACTTCATGTAACACTTTTATGTAGAGACTCTTGACTGCCTGTCAGGCCTTTGGCATCTCTCAGGCCTTAGGTTGTTATGAGCAAGGATGAGGCAGGGAGGCCTTGATGTCCAGGCCTGGTGAATTTAAACAATGTAACTGCAGCACATCTGATTATTATAACATGCACCTGTGCAAATTGGGAGCCATGTTACTCAGGGTATGTGTGCTGAGTGACATAGCCCATGGAGAAATGGCGCATTGCACCACTGGGCAGCCAATCAGAGCAGGTCACAAGACTGCCGCAAGAGTATGAGGTGACTGGTGCAGTCACCAAGTGTGGGTTGATCATGGTGGATGTTCTAGGTGAAGTGTTTTCTGTCTCAGAGTGCTTATCATTCCTCTGCCTTGCTGTATTCCTGACCTCTGGACCATTTGACCACTCTCCTGCCTGCTCCTTATCTGTATGCTTCTGTACTCAACAAGCCTGTGTCTGTGGCTTTGTTTGTCTGTGGCGATTGCTTCCTGTGCTGCGCCACTACGCTGCTGTTGTACTCTACTGCCAGGGAGACCAGGGCCACCACCCCCCACCAGCCTGACAGTGCCACTCCACCTTAACGTTGCCTCCAAGTTCAAGGGCAGTATATATTCGACTGTCAGAAGGTAAAGAGCAAGAAACACTGGAATGCTGTTGCCTCTTTCGGGCTTTCCAAAGAAACCTGGCTGATGAATCCAGAAAGGCAACCTGTAAGGACCTTTAGTCTGGCCCAGCAGGTCTTGTTCCCAGGTCCATATAAAGTGTGTTCATTGCCATCTGCCCAGTTTAGCATCCCAGTTAGGATGCTAGAAGATGATCTTAGCCAGGTTCTCTTTGTGGATGATTTTCCTGAAGATGGTATCTCCACCTGCCTGGGCCACCTGAGCTTTGCTGATCTCATTGGCCATCTGTGCAGTGCCCTTCTATATCCCGAAATAATAAAAATATTTATTTATTTATTTATTTATTTATTGTGTAAATAAAAGATTTACAAGTAGAAATGGAAAGGTTGTGGCAAAAGAAGACCAAAGTGATCCCAGTGGTGATTGACGCCCTCAGTGCTATTCCAAAACACCTTGAAGAGCACCTGAACAGCATTGGGGCCTGAGAAATTTAGTGTTCCCAGTAAAGCTGCTTTTTGTAGTTGGTGGATTACCATCCACCAACTACAAAAAGCAGCTTTACTGGGAACAGCTTACATCTTGCAACAATATTTATAATAGCAAAATAGAAAAACCAGGCATCCCAGGTCCTTGGGAAGCACTCAATGTCTGGATAAAACAAACCAGTGAATAACATGTACCTGACTATGTGAAAATCTCATAATTATAATAATAATATCAGTATTTATATACTGCCTTTCTTGTCAATGAATTTCTCCTCTGACTTTATTCAAGGCGGTTTACATAGGCAGGCTTACTAAATCCCTGTAGGGATTATTACAATAGCAAGTTATATTTTTCAAGAACGCCTCATTCCAGGTGGTGTCCTTCACAGCCTACTCTCCTTCTGATAGTGTTCACCTTCTCCACAAAACTGACCACTTCACTGTCACTGGGGGGGAGGGTATCTTTGCTTCTCTCACCAGCTGGGATGACTCATCTCATTAGCACTTCCTGCAGTTCTTGGACACTTCCGGCTGTTTTGAACTGCATTCTCAGCTGTTTTGAACTGCATTCAGGCTTCATAGGTGGCAGTTCTACCACTCAGCTAGACCTCCTGCCCAATACTGACCTTCTTGGCTAAGCGAGTGACCCGCCAGTTAGTGAAATGCAGCTCATGAGCATCCACCATATTGGTTTTCTCTCCTGTCATCGTTCTTTTCCTGCCTTTCTTCTCATTTTTCAACTGGAACAAATCAAGCAGAATAGCTGTGGCCGCCTTGAATGTGTCCACTGCAGCATTAGAAACTTGGGGATGTGCTGTGTAAGGAGTAGCAAAAAAATCAAAGAAGTAGCAAAGAAGTAGCCTTGGGTGCCCTTTGGGGAGAAAGGCGGAATACAAATAAATAAATAAATAAATCAAGCAAACTGTAAACTGCTGTGGTGGTTTGTTATTATTTAAATGTTTTTCAGAAATATATGGCAACTTTGTATGTGCCACTTAGAAATTATCTGCATACCACTAGTAGCACATGTGCTGCAGATCGGCCACACTAGCTTCCCATGTTTCACAATGGCCCACCAGATGCAAGATACCTGTTTCTTTTTAGCTTTCCCTTGCATCTGGCATTCAGGATATTTCTGAAATCTCCAAGTTTGCATATAGTTATCATAGCTTGTAACCTGTTCTGGACTTGTCCAATCCCCTCTTAAAGGCATCTAGGCCAGGTGTCATCATAGCATCCTATGGCAAGGAGTTCCACAGATTAATTACACACTGGGAAAATAAATATTTCCTTTAGTCTGTTCTAAAATCTCCTACCAGTCCAATTTTAGTGGATGGCCTGGTGTTGTGTGAGAGGGAAAAGAACTTTCCTTTACCCATCACATTCATAATTTTATAGGTCTCAATCATGTCCCTCCTAAAGCACGTTCTTTCTCGACTGAAGATCCCCACCCTTCTTATCAGCACATAAACCTTATTTTAGAAACACTTAAAAATGTTTGCTAGGAGGAAGTAATAGTTGTTCAAAATGAATTGGCCCATCTACTTTAGTTTGCATTATCATGTTGCCTTGGTGATGCCACCTAGAGATTACTGCTCTAAAATTTGCTTCATATCTCTGCAGGAATATCAGAATAAGCTGATTCTCCTTGTTCCTGAAAAGCAGCAGTTAAGCGAGAGAATAAATCACATACAGCTGGACAATCCCACTAGTAAGTATCTTCAAAAGAATTTTTCTTAATCCTTTCTCCACTCTTGCTTACTGGAAGGAAGTACAAACCATGATGAGAAGGTAGGGACAAGTACAGGTAAAAGGTTGAGAATGACTTGGTGCTGAGTTTATAAATAATCCAGAAGACCAAAGTAGGTGATTGTCTGGTTGAGAATGCAAAAAAAAGGAAGTTATTGAAGTATAAGCCCCGACTTACCTGACGAAGGGACCCAGGAGCCAGAGTGCAGCAACAGACTGTAGCAGGGTTGGGAGGCTCTTCCCACTCTAGCGCTCAGCCTCCCCAAAGTGCATGGGGAACAGCAGGGGGCCACCAAGCACCCGTGTCCCCGCTTGCTCTCGGCGGGGCGGTTGGTAGGGGAAGGACCAGTGCGGCTGGGGTCCCTCCACGGCCCAACAACAAGGGTGCACATAGCTGGCTGAAGTGACAAGCCCCAGCCCTGCAGGAGTGGCGCCCTGTTGTGACATCACCAGGCAGCGCCCGGCTTTATGGGTGATCAGGGCGGGGCAAGCCGTGTGGCTCGGGGTCTGCCGCCCTTCCTGGGGTGCCTGGGGGAAGGCACAGCTGCAAGGTTTACATCCCCAGGGGTGGGTGCCCCACAGACAAGGGGGGGAGCTGGGCAGACCAGGTCCATCCTGGGAGGGCAGGATGGAAGGGGAAGTTCCTGAGGGCAAGCAGTCACCAATAGGCTGTGTATTTCACCTCCCCAGGGAAGGCAGGGGAGGGGCCAGAAGGGTTGGGAGGCCCTAGAAAGAGCAGGAGGCCCGTGCTGACAGACAGACAACCGAGAGAGGGTAGGCAGGAGGCTGTGCAGTCAACAACTCCTGACCGGGACCCAGACTCAAGCGGCCCCCAAGGGAGGAGGACCCGGGTGTCTTAACCCCCTCCCCCTGAAGAAGTCTGAGGCCTCCCACATGAGGACCCCTCAGATTCAATAGGAAAGAATTCTCTGAGACTCTTTGAAATCAGTGTCGCTGCAGAAAGACCATGTGAACAAGCAGGCAGGTTGTTTTCCAAATTCTGTGTTATCTGTATCTAGACTGGTATGCACCAATGAATTAGGGTCCATTTGATCAGGTTAGAGAGCATCCAGAGAGGTTCAGGTAGTGTTAAGACATCCAGTTGGATGGGACAATAACATAATCAAACTTAAACCTAGTTGCTGCCTGTCATTTTCTTTTTGGTTTCTTGTTAAATAATTACTACACTATTTCTACACTATTTAACCTCACAGGGTTGTTGTGTGAGCAGAAGGAGGGAAGGAACAGTGTACACTACCCTGAACTCCTTTGAAGAAGGGTAGTATAAAAATGTGAATAATAAATAAATTCACAAGAGGGGGCTCTTCTACAAGTGTCTCCTCTGTCCCAAGTGAGAGAGATGGGAGCTCATGGGCAAACCTTCTCTGTAGTGGCACTACTACTATGGAATTCTCTTCGATGGAAACTTAGATCTACTCCCACATGGCTTTTCGGCGAGGACGCAAAACATACCTGTTTCATCTTGCATTTGGTTGCTGAGTAGATATTTGCCCTCTGAGCCTCTATTTGTTTCCCTGGACTAATGTGTTCCCCATTGGTCCAATGATACTTGTTGATTTTGCTTTGTTTTTGGTTTATGTCTTAAAATGTCATGTTAATTTTAACATTTTAATGCTTCATTTAATGTTTTTACCTAGTTATACTTTGTACTTTATTATAAAGCTTTGTAAGCCACCTCTGGCATTTGCTTTGGCGCATATATATATATATATATATATAAACCAATTGAAAGAGGGTAAAACTATTAACATTCAAGGAACTGCTATAGAAGCAAAGGAGGCAGACAATCCAAATGCCAAACGAAGCTAAAAGGTTTTGAGTCATCACCAAAACACCATGAGTTTATGAGTAATGGTCCTTATGCCATTGTAACTCTGTGAGCACAGGCATGTGCTCAAAAACTGTCATAGGGCCAATCTGTGAATATATGGGAAGAATTTAAGGTTTGCAGAGATCTGACACTAGTCCATCTTATGTACATTTGGAAGCGATTAGAGGAAAAAAGGGAAAATGTCACACCCCAGGATGTCTATTGGTTGACGTTTCCTTATCAAGGTATTTAAGCATGAACCTGATATTGCCTTTCCTTTAATGCCACTTTTTCCTGTCCAGTTGTATGTTGGGGATTGAGTTCAGATCTCTGTACAATGGTATATTGTCAAATTCAAATTGAACTGTTGAAACACTTTGGGCACAATCCTAACCTGTGCTGGAACAGACAAGCCAGGAGGCTTGCGTTGTAACAAGTGCAGGATAGTGGTCATAAGTGGCTTAGCCAGAGGTAGGGGTAAACATTTCCCCTTACCTCCAGGTAAGAACCGCTAGCCCCTATGGGTCTCCTCGGACTTTTGCCACCTCTGGCTAACGCAATCAGGCCAATTTGCCTCTGGCCAATTTGCCAATCAGGCCAACGCAACACGCAAGGAGGAAGCCGGTGCGGAGGCTAGCATCAGTCTCCGCAGGCCGGCACTTCTCTGATTACCAGCCTAGCTTCCTCCTGAGGAGGCGCAAATGTGCCTTATGGCATGTTTGCGACCCTCTTGGGCGCCAGCCCAAGTCAAGGGCAGGATTGTGCCCTTTCTGAAAAAGTCCTGTTTTCCTGTGTGAGGGGCATTCAAGGAGCCAAAAGTCACCACTGCGATTCAAATTCCCCTTTTGATTCAGTGAGTATTTTTGAACAAAGTAACTTTCAGTCACAGATCCCTATTTCTGAAATGTAAATAATAATGATTTAGCTGTTGCAGGGATGAGTGAATTCAAATGTAAAACTTCTTATGTATTACAACAGCTATACAGGTGTGCACCAACAGCCTCTTTGTTGTGTAAACAGACATTCTGTTGCAGGCTATGGAAGGCCTGATTGCCTCATTAAGAACCTCTATGTTAAGCAACATACACCTGTATAAATGAAAAAAAAACTAACTGAAGTGTTCATAAATAAAGATAAACATTGAATCTTTCATCTGTTTTTTACCTACAGATGCAGACCTTAATTCAGTATACAGGAAGTCCTCAGAAAAAGAAGAATTATGCCAAAGACTTAGAGAACAACTAGATGCACTAGAAAAAGAAACAGCTTCCAAGTTGTCTGAAGTGGATGCTTTTAATCATCAACTCAAGGTAAAACATTACTGTAGACTTTTAATTGTGAATCAACAGGGTTTCTTTTGCTGTAAGGTCAGCATTCCACCAAACTGAATTTAACATCTTTGAGAGGTTGTCTCACTTCTGGTTTGTATTTCACTTCATTTGGCCTAGTTCAGTATTCTCAGCCTGTTAAGCACTATGAACAGTAATTTCTTGCATATCACTTCTACTGATCCCAAATTTAATGTTAAAAATGGAGAGTTGCTTGCATCAGCATTTGTCAATCAGGAGCCCTGTGGCAGTATGATTGATGGGGTGCCATTTTGCATATGTGTAAACTGAATTAATATTACTGGACACTGGTGTATTTGAAGCAAAACCTGACATGGGGACATGCAAAATAGTCATGTTTTAAGGTAAGAATTACAGAAAAATGTAAAAATAAACCTCAAGAGCTTAATAAGGCGAGGCCATCTTTTCTCACACTTTCCTCCCTGTATGACAATAGCCAGGACAGCTCTCACTTTGCTTTGCTTTTTCTCACTTATGCACAGTAGCATAGAGGTGAATCATGTGATTAGATTTGGTTAGGAATATTTGTGTTAGGATTATACATTTTAGTTTGTACATCTGATGAGAGCCTAATGGGAAAATGTAAACAAATGTGGCATACTCTTCAAGAAAATGCGTTAGCATGATTAATGTCTTGCATATACTTAACTGAGATTATTTCAGATAGATCCAATTTCACCATAAGTTCCCTACAAATGCAGTGCAAAGTGTAACAACCTTTTATCTGCCTTATCTTGCAGTATAAGACTATGGATGATTCTGTTCTTCAGTGCCTTTTATGTCTGCTAAGCTGTCTCAACAACCTCTTCCTCTTACTTAAGGTTATTTTCTAATCTTTGCTCTAATAATTCACAGTTCTCTATGATTTTGTTTTCTTTAAAATTGTGTTGCATTTCTTTAGCGTTTAACTTAAAAGCTTGCTTATTCAGGAATCTGTGCTGTATGCATGTGGGCAGACTTCAGGCTTGCAGGATCTACTTTTTTCCTCTAGAACTCTGAGGTCCACCAGCCAAACCTAGGTACAAAACATTGTCTCAAGGAAGCAGATACAAAATGGAACACTGAGAGGAGGCTAACAGCTATAGCACCTTATGAGCCATACACTGGGATAACACTCAGTTACAAAAATCTGCATCTGAGTTGTCACAGATCAGGAATTCTAGTCGGCTAACTGGGGTGGGGTATGTGTGTGTGTCATTTAAATAATTTGGAGCCAGAAATCATTGCTGATCTACTGCAAGTCGTCTTGTGACCTATAGATTCCAATCTATCTTTTGCCCACCTATGCTATGCATTGCGAATATCACTTTTCTTTTGCTTTTTTCTTGCTTTTAGACATTGTCTGCTCACTGAATGCTTGAAATTATGTAAATGCAGTGGAAATCAAAGTACAAATATGAACCTTTCCAGTGAATTGGCTCTAATACAGGAGGGCCCTATGTCCACGGATCCCATATCTCCACAGATTCAGTTATCTGCGGATTGAGTTTACAACCCCTTCCAGAGGTGAGGGGAGTTCTGCTCCCCTTGCCTCTGAAGGGTCTTCTGAGGGCTTCCCCAGGCCTCCTAATGTCTTATAAGGCACTGGTTTCTTTGTGAGACCAGAAGTTATGTGTTTTGAGCTCTAGAGTTCAGTCTGAGCCTGGCAGAGACTGTGGCCTCGGCTGAGCTCAGAAGCTCCTCTGGAGGGGAGGGGAACAGGGTTCTCCTCCCCTCCAGAGAGTCCAGACCACGGGGACAGGCATTCACCCATATGCATGATTCCAGTTATCCACAAGGAGTTCTGGAACGGAACCCCACAGATAAGGTGGCACACCTGTATTTAGTTGATGGCTTGGATATTTCACTTTTTTGCTTTTTAGGTAAGATTTGAAAAGCAAGCAAAATGTGTTGCATGTTGCTTTTCAAACTTCCTTTCACTCTTACTAGTTCATCTATAGTGAATACAATCTAGCCTGTCAGTGTGGTCGAAGAAGTAGAGCAGCGGGAGGGAAAGATTGTCACAGTGCCTAGTGGTTAGCAACAGCCCTTTCTCCGTAGCTCTCCCCTTCCAACTGTCTTACTAGTAAAACAGGTTCTGATGGGAATTAGTAGTATTCCACTTTCACCATCCAAGGCTATGGAGTCCACCTTAGAACAGCCGTGCCCTTGGAAAAGCCCTTTGGTGGCCCTTCCACCTCCCACCAGAGCCTCTTACTGGCATTTATGGGGTCACTGCAGGCCTTTGAACCTTTGAAGTCTCCTCAGGGGAAGGAGACTTTTGTCTCCTTCCCCAGGGGATAACCCCAGGCCCCAGAATAGGATTGCTCAAGTCTGCACCGACTGTTTTGCCTGGCATGGAGGATAGGATACAGCGGAGCCAAAGTCTGCTTCTCAGGTTCTGGCTTTCAAGCTAGGAATCTCCAAACTTTTCGGCACATGGGTCACATTGTATATCTGATATGGTGGTGAGGGCTGGAAATAAATAATTTAAATAAATAAATACATTGGAGACAAAAGGCGGGATGGATTTTGAAAAAGGATTGGAGGAGCAGAGGACAAAGTTGATTTGCACAGAAAGGGGAGAATGGATTTTGAAAGGGAGAATGAATTTTTGAGAGGATGAATATTATAGAAAGTCAATATTTTTGGGAAAACATTTTTTGAAGAGGAAATTTTTTGGAGGGATTGGGGAGAGAACTAATGGAGGGATAACGAGTTGGAACAACTGAGTAATAAGTAAAGTTGGGAGAAATCTGATAAATAAATTAATTTGTAAAGAGAAAACATGCTTTTAGTATGTGTTGGATAGATGGGACTGATTGGCCAGCAGTCTAATCAAGAGACTGAATGGGTATTGAAGGTATCTGGAACTTCCTCTTTCAGCTTTCCAAAGGGTGTGTTTACTTGGGCAGTTGGGATCAGGCAGAAGGTTACTCTTATAATTTGAATCTGTGTGTCTCACTCTGTACGTGTGCATGCACAAAGACGCACACACAGTGGGAGAGAGAGAGAGAGAAAGAGAGTTATTCTAGGAAGGGAGGAGGAGAAAACAGATCTTCTTGTCCTAACAGCCTGAAACTTCCAACTGAGAGGGGTAGAGGAGAATGACGACAAATGAACTGAGCACTGTGCAAGATAACGCACAAGTCTCCTCTCTCTCTCTCCACATACCCCCATCTCTGCCACCTTCTGTCTGCCTCACAGACCCTACAGCACACACACAAAATACAGCCGAACTATCTCTCCTTTCTTTCACCACTGTGTGGCTTCTAAGAAGGGGAAGGGAACAAGCTGCTGGAGCAAAGGCGAACTGGAGGAAGCAAGGGCGTCCTTGACCCGACAGCCTAAAACACTCAGCCACGAGAGAGAGAAGGACAAAAGGAGCATGGTGCAAGTCTCTTCTCTCTCGAAACACATGCCCATCTCTGTCGTGGATACTCCTGTCCCATATGCTGTACATTCCTTCATTTTGTCTCCTGGTTGGTTCAGGGCTGCTTATTTCCACTGGGTTTGAAATTCTGCTGCTATATGTGAGCTGCCTCCCCCACCAGTCTCTCTCTCTCTCTCTCTCTCTCTCTCTCTCCCTCCCTCTGAGACACCTGCACAGGCCTATTCATGATGCTGAAGTTCATGATGCTGAAGCTGAGCTGCACGCTGTACTAAGCAAAGAGAAAGTCAGAAGCAACTTCTGTTTAAGTATGTCTCTCCCACTAGGCAAGAGCTTCTCATGACCTTGTAGCCTGCTTAGGGGCCAATGACCCTACAGCCTGCCCAAGTTGCTGCAGGCCAGATAAAATCATGGGTGTGGCCCACAGTTTTGAGAGCCCTGAGCTAGAGGACTGAAACACTCTGCTCACAGGATTTGAAGAAGATATGCCAGGCTTTGTTTTATAACTAGGATGCTTGATAAAACCAGGTTTTTAGGAAAATGGTACAGCATAGTGGCTAAGAGACTGGCAGCACACTCCTATGCATATCTACTCAGAAGTAAATCCCATTGTGTCCAGTAGGGCTTACTCACAGGAACATGTATATAGGATTGCAGCCTGAGGGCCCAATCCTAGCCAACATTCCAGCAACCGAAAGGTAGCCCTGAGATAAGGGAACAAATGTTCCCATACTTTGAGGAGGCCTCTGTGAATGCCTCCCCACCACAGGATGCAGTGCACACCCCATTGGCACGGCTGCACCAGCACTGGAAAGTTGAATAGGTTTGGGCCCTCAGTTACCAATCTCACCTTTGCCGTAGTAGCTTTAGGCAAACCACACTCTCTCAGCCTCCCAACTGCAATATGGGATAGTACTTACCAAGGTTACAACGTTATTGTAATAATTCTAACAAGATAATGTAAGACTGCAATCTTATGCACATTTACATGGGGCTAAGAACTTCCCGTTGAGGCAACAGCTGATACAGAAACTAAATGTGAAGCACTGAGGGCTCAAGGTTTATTTTTTATTTCTCTCCCCTTTAAAAAGCTTGTGAAGAGGTCCCCCCCCCTTGTTAACTGTCAAGTGATGTCTTTCAAGATCCAGACAGAGGAAGAGACCAGAATGACCTTGAAACAGGAATAATAAAGAAAGCAGTCTGCTGCTATTTATATTCACTTGAAGGTTCTGTGGCTTGACATAGATAATTGTAAGTCACTTCTAATTGAAATTAATGAGATAAAATAATCATGGGATGAAAAAGAACCTACTCCCAGGAGGATGAAAATCTGTCTCCAGCAACCAAGTAACCTAGGACAGAAGACTTCTTCATGCCATCAAAGACGCCATTAAAAACACAGAGTAGTCTTTGTTATCACACACACACAGACAGACAGACAGATAAAGTTCACATTAGTAAGACATGGCTAAGCTGGAATGTTACATTGAAGATCTAATTTTAGACAATTCAGTAGACCAGGTTCAGTTTTAACAGACAAATTTGCTCAAATGACTACTTGAAAGGGAAGGCTGAAGGGCATGTTGCAGAACAAGGCAAAGAACATACATGTTCTCGTTACCCACATCTCTCTAAGAATAGTAAGGTTAATTTTGCCAGCTCCTGTTTAGTAACAATGGCTAAAAGTCTCAATTTTCACTTCTTGAATGGGTCCACACTAGGGGATTACCCAGAAGAATTTATGGCTGGAGCAAGGTGCAGTACCATTGACTATATTTTGGTCAGCAACAATTTTGGTTAAAAGCCTGCAGGTACTTCCTGACTTACAGAGCGAACATTTACCTCTTCTCTTGTGGATGGACTTATCATCCAAACAAGTTTATCTTAAAAACGTATCTAAAATATATATTCAACCTTTAAAACAGGTGGGTTGTCACATCAAATTGACCTCCCATCTGGAGCAAAAGGCAGAGGAATTCCTAGTGGGTGAGAGTATCGTACCTTGCCGAAGGTCTATCATGAATAATTCTGTGGATAGTGATTTCTTGCCCCCTACCCATATGCGAATTATACAGGGACTGAAATCTGTATTGGTGCAGGAGGTTAGTTTGCAAGTTAATTATGTACAAAGTGCTCCAAAGGGTGTTTTGAATGTCTTAAACCAAACAGGCTTTTAATTCTGCCTGTCAGGCTTACAGAACAGTCCATTTGGGCTCATAGGGGCTAGGAAGAAGAAAGCAGGTCTAATGGCAACATGGGAACATCTAATACAAGCAGCCAAGGAGAAAAATTTTGCCTTCCTTTTGGAAGATGATATTCAATCATTCATTTAAGGACTCCTCTCCTTTAGATTCCCCCATATCGGCGAGTACCTAGGAATTTTACTTCCATAAGCTATATGCAGACACCTTCTGCAATGGCTCATTGCAAAGGATAGATGACTTACCTCCATGGCTCCCTGTCTCAACAGATGAAGTGATATCACTTATTAATCAACTTCAAAAAGGCAAAGCACCCAGCATTGATAACATCCTTCCAAAGCTGTTAAAAAGGCAATGTGGGCTGGTGGACCCCACTTTTAGCCTCCCTTTTTACCAACATTGATTCTACAAGACGTATATTAGAGGATTGGGGGCTGGCAGTCATAGTCCCGTTTTTTAAAGAAAGGCAGTAGGATGATCCAGCCAGTTACAATAAGCTGGGTATTATTAGCAAACTATATGCTGGTCATTTGATAGGAAAAAAAAAACTTAAATGCTGGATTGTACAAGAAAAGCTAATTGCAGAGGAGCAAGCTAGATTCAGGGAAGGAAGGGCTACATTATGCCGTAATATGCCATAATATGATTATGCAGCTTTTGTTTGAAAAATATTCTGCTAATATTGTCATCATCACCGCAATTACTTCTGCACAGCTACCTCCTCCATTCCCCCTGTGAAAACAAAGGGGGAACGGAGGAGGCAGCCAAGGCCCCCATCGCCACTTGTAAGCGATGTGGAAGGCTCTGTGGGGGCCGGGAAGCGGCACACATCTCCTCCAAAGTCAGAGGGGGCGTGTGCCACTTCCCCTCCACCTCTGAGGGACATGCTCAGAGGCAGAGGAGGGGTGCTCCGGAAGAGCGTTCCGCGCCACTTGTAAGTGGCACGGAGGTCTCCTCTGGAGACCGCTCTAAGGGAGACCTCCGCGATGCTCCACTGGAGCCAAGGAAGAGGCACGCGTCTCCTCCAAAATCAGAGGAGGTGCGCGCCACTTCCGCTCTCCCTCTGAGGGACACCCTCTAAGGGATGCCAGCGCCATGGCATTCCTGCTGTGCCTCTGAGGGACGCCCTCAGAGGCAGAGCAGGGATGTCCTGGCGGTGTCGGAGCCTTCCGTGCTGCTTGTAAGCGGCACGGGCGGAGGTCTCCTCTGGAGTAATAGTCAAGTTCCTATGCACCGAAGGTGGCCATTATATACCAGTGGCACTTAAATTATATCAAGCAAAAACTTTAACCCAACTTCTGTATGGGGCAATTTTGGGCCCTTCTTTCTATAACTTTGCCCCTCTAGAACATGTATGTCAGTGAACATGTAGAACGGTGTAGAACATGTAGAACGGTGTATGTCATATATATAGTCACTCTGACCGCCTTGCTATTCGAGCCCCTGAAGCATAGGAGGGCTTTTTTTCTTTTGGTAGATGTGAAAATGTGTCCTGTTGGCCGTTGACAAAGGTTGCGATAAAAGGATTCCTATATAAGAGAGGGTTTGCCCTTGTGGCTCAGGAGAAGTGGAAGCAATTTCACATGTTTTGTTCTACTGCTCATTTTATCAGGGGATTCGTGGAAAGTTTATCTCTTTCCTGATTAAAAATTTTTTAGACCTTTCGAATGTAGAAGTGGCCAAGATGCTCCTTGTGGGAGTCAATCCATGGGTCACAGTTTGACGCTCAGGTTTCTTGGCAACTTTCTTGTAGGCATTGTTAGCCTACAAAAGGGCATTGTTAGCAATGAGCAAAAATTTTAATGCTCATGTATCCTTTGCTTTCCTGTTTTTGTATGTCATGTGTATTTTATCTACATAGAATTTAGATTTTTAAATTATAATTTTGACACTCAGTAATAGGGTTTTTATTATTGCTATTGATTTGATTATGCTGGTCTTTTATTAATAAACTGACTGACATGGGGCTAAGCTCCACTGAACTCATTGGAACTTACTTATGAGTAACTATGCACAGGATCAGACTGTAAGATGCTGTATGCATTTGCTTAATGAAGGCATCTCTTCCAACTGTAACTTGTTATGTGAAGGAAAACTTCCTTAAGTCAGTGCTGAACCTGGCCCCAAGTTGTAGTATTATAGATGGGGATGGGGAATTCATGAACACATGCCTGGACTCACCTAGCACTGGGTGCTGCCCAGAGCTCAAGTACTACAGAGGGAGGGAGACCTCCCAAGCAAGGAATGAAATTGACAGGGATTGGGTAAATGCTTGGATTCAAGATATTTAGCTGCTGTTACAGCCATACCTACATACCTGCCTGTAACAGGTATGTTACATAGCTTTTCTCATTTTCTTCTTACCTTTCCACTAAAGACAGGATATTCGTATATACGAATTATGTATATTCGTACATAATTTTTTAGCCAAAATTTCAGTGTTAAACTTAGTTATTTTCCAGTGTCCTTTTTTTTTAAAAAGCTTCCCCTACCTTTTTTTTTGCTTATGTTATCATCAAGGTATTGTTGGAAATATTTCCTATTTGGTGATGGGGAGAAGCAGAGTAGAGTAAGCAGCAGACCCCCTTTTTGGGTATCACCCCAGGGAACCTTCCTCACCTGGCTGACCACTATCAATAAAAGACAAAGAGGCAGAGGTTTGTTAAAGTTGTAAAAAGAAGTTGTTTACTCATGGTTCCATTGAATGCTTATTTACAGCAACTGATTAGGATCAGAGGTTCAGCTAAAACTTAGAGATAGCAAGGCCCTAGAGCTGCCTCGCCCTGCAGGCCTTGTACTTAAGATGGCATGGGCATCAGAGCCCCTGGTGTGCACATCTTAACAGGTTGGTGGTCAGAGGTCAAAAGGGAATGTGCTCAGAGGGGAAGGGAAGGATAAAGGGTTAGGGTCATACACCACAAGAATCACAGAGAGAACAGTTAGAAAGATCTGGGCCATTGGGCAATGGTTTGACCCCTTCTGGACAGCATCCTGCCCCCCTCTGGACAGCAGACGAAGTTGTGCCAACTCCAACAGGTATGTCATTGGTATAGGAGAATTAATTGTTTTTGTTCTTATTTCCAGTATAATATCTTGCTGCCTTTAGTAGTGAATAGAAAGTTTTCAGAAACAGTTGCAACTCTCATAATTAAATTTAAATCTGTCTTGTCAACTTTATTAGGGAGATGAAAACACCAACATTTAATTGGTGTTTTGTATCAAGCCTTTTGTATCAAGCCTTGGATTGCAGAATGTTAGATCATGTTACTTTTCTATAAAAACAGTTTCCTTTTTTTCACTTGCCCTATTTTGTATTTTCTTATTAGGAGTTAAGAGAAACCTTCTACACACAACAGTTAGCCCTAGAGCAACTCCACAAGATCAAACTAGATAAAGTCAGAGAACTAGAAAGAAAAAGAGCTGAACTTGCACAGAAAAAGAGATTGGAAGATGAGGCTGCAAGGTAATAATATTTATACACACACACTTCTGAGACTTTTACTGAACTTGAGATAGCAGAGTTAAAATTGCACTGCTGTACACATCTGATAGTAAGTTCCATTGACCTCAATGGGCCTACTTCTGAATAGACACTCAGAGGATGCACTGCATTAACTCTAATTTAGGGGGGCATTATGGGGTTTAATTTTTTTAGTGGCAGCTTGAGCTGCTTTAATTTTAGTATTTTTGTTGTATTTGATGCTGTTTTAATATTATAGCATTTAACATTATTAATGTTTTGGGAGTTGTATCTTTATCTTCTCTTCTGCAAACAGAAGGCAATTCAATTTGCATGTTTGTGTGTGGGTGCTGAATGATCCTTACCGGTCTCCCCCCAACCACAAATCCCTCTATGCCCCACGGAATCTTAGTCTGGAGGTATCTAATCCCCAGAGCAATTTTTCAGGAGGGGCAGAGGACTATTAGACCCTTCCACACATGCCCCTTATGATACAACCACTTGTGAACTAACTTGAATGGTAGTGGAATAAAAGAAATAGATAACTTGTTAGCACAGGTGTTTTTAATTGCTTGCAATTCACAAGACTGATAAATGTACATAGATAGCTGGTACATAGATAAGCTGGTGAGAAATAGTTGAATTTGAATTGTGACATTGCTAACTATGATAAGAAGTTTATTGCTTTAGATCACTTACAATAAGTCTAAATAACAAAGTCTGGTGACATCTTAAAAACATCCAGTTTCATAAACCATAAAGTTTCACAGACTACAGTCCACAAAATCAACCTGTGTACAAGTGGACAAGCACTTAACTCAATATAGTAGCATGTAATTTTTTTTAAAACCTTCAGAAGTTGTTCTGGAAACTCCAGGCCATTGACGTAACTTCACTGTATGACCACAAAAAATACAATTTATGAGAATCCTAATGAATCATTTCAGCCATATTTCTGAGATGTCAATAAAATAAGTATACTTCTTTAACACCCAGCATATGGATGCATTTATGAAAAGTTTAGGATCCATTTTGGTCATTTGTATATGTTCATGACTGTTACAATTAATTCAATGCCTAACTAGCAGAACCATTAAATTGCCCTAAAACCATCAGTATTATAAAAACAGAGTAATGTAAATCAGGGACACTTGCTTAATAAATGTCAGGTCTTTATTATTCAGCCTAGCTTGTCTGCATTGATAAGGTTATTTTATTGGTGGTGCTTTTCTACTTTCCTTTAAGAAAAGCAAAACGAGAAAAAGAGAATTTTTGGCAAGAGAATATCCGGAGGGAAGAATTGGAGAAAAAAAAGCGACTACAGGGAGAGCGGATGCAGGAAAAAATCAATGAGGAAAAACAGAAAACTGAGCAGGCAGTTGCACAAGAGAGGGAAGCCAAGCTGCAACAAATGGCAGAGAAGCTTGAAGAGGAAAAAAGGAATGAACAAGCAGAAATTGTAAGAGGTGCTGAACAGCAAAGGCAGAAGCAAAAGGAAGAAGAGAAGAAAAGGCAGGAGCAGATTGCAAAAGAAGCTGAAGAGAAGCTTAAAAAGTTTGATGAAGAGAAAAGGAGAAAAGATGCAACCAACCTGCAAGAGTCAAAGAAACTCACTTCTCAGTTAAACTTTAATGAGAAATTTGCAGATGTCCTTTTGCAGATGGAAGGTCAAAGTCTTAAATCATCGTTGAAAAATGAAGGTATCTGTGTTTTGTGAAAATGGTTATTTTGTAGTTTGAAACATTATGATGTCTACAGTCCTATGCTAGATGTTAACAGCTGTTTTGTGAACCACATACTTAACAGGATTAGTATGTCCAATAACTATTTTCCCTCAATGTCCAATAACTATTTTCCCTCAACAACCAATAACTATTTTCCCTCAACTTTTCAGAGCATGCTGTTAGTGCTTCAGATTCTAAGAGATCGGTTGATTTTGTAAATTACAGAGCTTTATATTCATTTGAAGCAAGAAATCATGATGAAATGAGTTTTAATTCTGGAGATATAATTCAGGTAAGTAATTGAATTTAATCTACCTGCAACGCTAACTGGATGATGGGATATTTTCTGAATTCTAAATAGGATATTTATTTCTAAACAAAGCATATTTCTTCCCTACAAAATACCAAGAATGAACACAAACAAAGATGTGAAACAGTATTCCTGTTGATAAATTGGTAGGAATCAATAACTTAATATTTTGTTGGTCAGTGTTCTTCATTGACTTGATGTACTTTTTTTTCCTTTACCCAGGTTGATGAGAAAACAGAAGGTGAACCTGGTTGGTTATATGGAAGCTTCCAAGGGCATTTTGGCTGGTTTCCATGCAATTATGTAGAAAAAATACCTGAAAATGAAAATGCTTCTTCACATCCTAAGAAAGCCTTACTTCCTCCTACAGTATCTTTATCAACTGCCTCAGTTTCTGTAGAGTAAGTATAACTTGATGGTACACCGTCACACAAAATATATAAAAGCTTTAGAATTGTGAAGTTCACAGTGTATCCCTTGTGCATCATGTCTTGCATGTATTTGAGAGGGCTTGCTGCATCACACAAATGACTTGTTGTATTGAACCTGCAGACCGCTTTCACCAAGTAAACCAGAAGAGGAATCCACTTACCAGAATACATCTTTCTCAAATCTAAATGTTAACACATGGCAAAAAAAATCTGCTTTTACTCGTACAGTATCCCCAGGATCAGTTTCTCCCATCCATGGACAGGTATGTTCTGTTAATATGAGACCTGATTATGTTTTTGTACTCTTGTATTCTATACTGTGCTACCAGCAAAAAGAACCTTCATATAATGTTCTTTTGCTCTTTTGTCATAAATCATTGTGCTTCAAGAAATGCAAGAAAAATGACCATTTTTCCTTCTGTTTTATTATCTGTTTTGGCAAATATTTCCACTCCCCCACTCATAAGCACCCCCATGGAGAACAGCACCCAGGGTGGCACTTACCTGCTGCAGCTCATCGTTCTGGACATTTGGGGGTGACATAATGATGTTACAATGTCACTCCTGACCTGCTGGTTTTTTGCACTGGTTTAAATACGACCTCCCTTCAGCGATCTTTGGACCAATTCGGCCTCACCATTAAGCAGCAAAAACATCATTGGTGGTGAGGTGTCAGGCATCTTGGCCCGAAGATCACCAAAGAGAGGCTTTCACGCAGTATTGCATCACACAGCCCCATGGCAATTCTGGGGGGGGGGGTGGCCTGATGCCACTGCCCCTACTTACCTGAATATGTGTGCCAGGCAGTAAACAGAAACCAAACTTGTGGACAGTTAAGGAAGTGGATTTGTCCTTATAAGGCCAGCTATCCTAGTTTGTTCACAGAGTTGAATATAATGTACAGTACTTCAGTATAGAAAGAGAAAATTCATTTATATACCCTTGGCTGTTTTAAGTAATCTGTACGCAGAAGATGTTCTACCTCTTCCCTAAGCAGAATAGCTCATTTGTTTCAAATTGTCAAGTATAAGTATTTCTTCCAGAGAAGGATTCTGTATAACTTCTACCTTTTAAAAAAAACCCGTTGAACTTGGACAGAAAACTGACACTAAAACATTATTTTTTTTGACAGGGTCAAGTTGTAGAGAACATAAAAGCACAAGCACTATGTTCCTGGACTGCTAAAAAAGATAACCACTTGAACTTCTCAAAAAATGACATAATTACTGTGCTAGAGCAGCAGGAAAATTGGTGGTTTGGAGAAGTAGGAAGAGGAAGAGGATGGTTTCCCAAATCATATGTAAAAATTCTGCATGAAAATGAATGCCAAAAAGAGGAGTAAGTGAAGTTTCTGGAATTTTTTGTACTGAGCAAGTTTGACAAATGTATCTACATGCAAAAGTACATATTTGTCCTATGTCTGAGGTTTAGTAACTTCAGGGGGACCAGATTGGGATTGGGATCTGTGAAAGGGGTTGTTTAACCTTTATTTATCATATTGCAGTTATGGCAAAAATGCGCCCTCCCTCCAAAAACTATTTGTTTCAGAAGGCACCAATGGAATCTTCCCTCAGGGCTAATATGAGAGTTATTTGGAAAGTAACCTCCAGCAGACTGTTAAAAAAAAAAAAAAAAAACTAGAATGAGGGAGAACAATTCTATTATGCACCAAAGTTACTTACTATACGACACTGCCTCTTGACATAATCATCACCCAAATCATAGCATGGCACAAACTTTTATATGCCCTTGTCAAAGAGCATCAACACAGACTCCATTTGCTGCTTTTTGTAAATGCCCATGAGGTTTTTGGGCATCTACATTGTATAAAACCTGTGATAGCTTAGTTTCTTAGTGTTAGCCAGGAGAGCAGCTGGTTCCAGAGCTGGTGTAGCATAGTAGCTAAGAGACAAACAACCCAATCCTCTGCCTGGGCAGTGCCGCTCACTCGCTCGCACTG
This sequence comes from Tiliqua scincoides, assembly GCF_035046505.1. Lineage (NCBI taxonomy): Eukaryota > Metazoa > Chordata > Lepidosauria > Squamata > Scincidae > Tiliqua > Tiliqua scincoides. The sequence goes on along the minus strand of NC_089821.1, from coordinate 134,898,345 downwards.
GTCAGGAAATGGTGTCACAAATAAGCCATAGGGTATGTTGCGGCAGATTCATGGCACCTGCGGATAGGCCAGCACTACTTGGCATTGGGCCTCTGCGCCAGCAGGAGAACGCTGGGCACCCACAAGCAATGAGTGCCACGCTGCTTGGTGGGAAGGCATTCTGGTGTGGGGAAAGGAGGGAGGGGGCAAAGCTGGGTGTGGGGAGGGCAGACCAGAGGGTGGTTTAGGCCCAGGAGGGGGTGGGATGGTGGCAGAGCAGCCAAATCCTGCTGCCAAATCCTACCCCCTCCCAAACCTTAGAGCCATATACAGGTCTCTTCAGTTCTGCGCCAGCTAAATAGCTGGTGCAGATCCAAGTAGACCCATCACAGCTGCCACAGCTCTACGCATGCTCCTCTGGCCCCACAGGATACACCTGCAGCTGTTTGGGTGCTGCTGTACTTTGTAGTGCCAGGCGAGTGTAGGATTACGCCCTAAGTTGCAAATTGGGACTTTTCTAGTCTGACTGTCACTTCTGCCATGAATACTCAACAGCTGAAGTTAGGCAAGCTGCTCCCTTCCAGCCCCACTTGCAACATGAGGATAATATTACTCACCTTACCCAGTAGTTGCCAGGGCAAGTTTGTTAATACATGTGAAATGTTTTGCATACTCAAAAAAGCACTATATTATTGTTATCATCATCTGTTAAACACTGAGCATTAGTTTTTCTTCTGGGTTTCCTGTTAAACAGTTATTGCATTTATTCCCCAAAGTACTTTCTAAATTTAGGGAATTGGAAGATACTCTGGAGTTGGGGGATACATTTTGAAACAGAAGTAATAGGGGAGGGAATTGAATGTGCATGTACGTGTCACCTATAGATCAAATGTCAATGTAGGTGGCATTTTTGACCTTTAAAAATGCTAGAAATTGTGAAAGTGTTCTATCTAAACCTCATGGATTCAGTAGAGAATGCCGTGGAAGGAGAACATTAGAACATAAGAAGAGACCCGCTGGATCAGGTCAAAGGCTCATCTAGTCCAGCTTCCTGTGTCTCCCAATGGCCCACCAAATGCTTCAGGGAGCACACAAGACAAGAAGACACAACCTTTGTCCAGGTGCTCTCTCCTGCATCTAGCACTTTGCAGTAGTCTACCTCTAAAACCAGGAGCTTGCTCAAACCTATCATGACTTATAACCCTTGATGGACTTTTCCTCCAGAAATTTGTCGAATCCCTCTTAAAGACATCTAGGCAAGATGCCATCACTACTTCCTGTGGCAGGGAGTTCCACAGTCTAATTACATGCTGGTTAAAGAACTATTTTCTTTTGTCTTTCCTAACTCTCTCAACACTAGTGGATGTCCCCTAGTTCAGGTGCTGGGTGAGAGAAAAAGAGCATGCCTCTATCCACTCTATCCATCCCCTGCATAATTTTGTATGTCTCAGTCATGTCCCCCTCAAGCACCTCTTTTCTAGACTGAAGAGCCCCAAATGCTCTAGCCCAGGGGTGCTCAATAGGTGGATCGCGATCTACCGGTAGATCACGAGGCAAAATGAGTAGATCGCGGAGTGCTGACCCCCCCCCTTCAGGTGCCTCTGGGAGGAAACGCCGGGAGTAAGGCCCATTGTACTCAATGGGGCTTACTCCCAGGTAAGTGTGGCTAGGATTGCAGCCTCACAGCCTAATCCTAGGCATGTCTACTCAGGAGTAAGTCCTGTTATACTCAGTGGGGCTCAAGGTACACCAACATACATTGTACACATAAATGTTATATGTTATGATGGAGTGAACATTGTAAAAAAAACTCTGGTAGATCTCTGGGCCTTGCTGGGTTTCAAAGTAGCTCTCGAGCCAAAAAAGTGTGAGCACCCCTGCTCTAGCCTTTCCTCGTAAGGGAGGTGCCCCAGCCCAGTAATCATTTTGGTTGCTCTGCATCTTTTCCATTTCCACAATATCCTTTTTCTAGATGCTATACTCCAGGTGTGGTATCAATTTGTACAACGGCATTATATTAGCCATCTTATTCTCAATACCTTTTCTAATGATCCCAAGCATGGAATTAGCCTTCTTCACTGCCACTGCACATTGGGTCGACACTTTCATTGTGCTGTCCACTAGTACCCCAAGTTCTCTCTCCTGAGCTGTCACAGACAGCTCAGAACTCATTAGCCTATATGTAAAGTTTTGATTCTTTGACCCAATATGAATGACTTTACATTTGCTTACATTGAAACGCATCTGCCACTTTGCTGCCCAGTCTGGAGAGATCCTTCTGGAGCTCTTCACAATCTCCACTGGTCTTCACCACTCGGAAAAATTTGGTGTCATCCGCAAACTTGGCCACCTCGCTGTCTAGCCCTGTCTCCAGGTCATTTTTGAACAGATTGAAAAACACCAGTTCCAGGACAGATCCTTGGGGCACTCCACTTTCCACCTCTCTCCAGTGTGAAAATTGCCCATTGACACCCACTCTCTGCTTTCTGGGCCTCAACCAGTTCCTAATCCATGAAAGGACCTGCCCTCTAATTCCCTGACTGTGAAGTTTCCTTAGCAGCCTTTGGTGAGGGTCAAACGCCTTCTTTGGTGTCCAAATCCTTCTGAAAATCCAGCTATATACCATAGATACTCGCCTATAGCACATAAAATTTTTGCCAAGTAATCAGGCTCCAATTATCACTTTGCCTTATCTCCGGGTCAGTCAGAGGGCAGAGCCTTTCAACTCTGAAAAGTTTCATTTCTTTCTCAAGCAGTAGGCAGGCACTGCTAGATGCAGAGATAATTTGTTTCTATAGTAACTTTCCTGGGAATTTCGAGCCAAAGTTAACCTTTTATTCTCCTTCCTTCCTTCCTTTTTGCAAATGCTGCTGCAACCTGGTTCTGCTTTGCAAATGCTTGCAAAGCAGGTCTATTTTTTTCAAAACCAGGATGGGAGCCTCCTTTCCATTTGAAGCAAAGTCCCAGGCTACAATTCAGTGCACCATTATTTAAGAATAACATCCATGGAAAGCAGTGGGTCTACTTCTGAGTAAAAAGGGTTGCAAATCTCATCTCTCTGCTGTGAATTGAATTGCACACTCCCAATTATGTGTTATAAGTTGTATGTTATATGTAGAGCTTCTGGCTTAACACACCAGACACCTTAATGGTGGATTTGATTCATGGTTCTCCTGCAGTGGTTCCCAACCTTTTTCACTTGCATATCCCTTGGCAGCCCATTTCCATAAATTATACCCTTCATATTAGCAAAAGGTTTGTAATAATACAAGCCCTCATCTCCTCTATATGAAAGCCCAGACTTCATGTATTTATCACAGTGTTTTCTCTTTTTATCTGTTTGAAGAACAGAAGACTTTGCCTTTGCACTGTTTTGCACCAGAAGTGTGCTGAGAAATTCTGGGTGACTGATTGCTTTCCATATTATGTTTCAGCTTTTTTACTGTGCTGGTTTTCAATCACTGGTTCATACATGAATTGATGACCAAAAACTAGCTATTGGTGGGGCTTTCACAGCCAACTAGCTACCTGCCTTGCTGGTCCTTACAAGGCATTCCTGCCTTGCAAGGCATTCTGGAATACAACCTGCCTTTTTTTGCCATTATTCCATTTTTTTTCAAGTAGCCCTAAAGGTCCTGTTGAGTGTCCCTGGGAGTACATGAATACCAGGTTGGGAACCACTGTTTTACTAGTATTTTACTGGTATGTTGTTTACAGTGCACTTACTCTGATAGTGTTTACAAAAAGGTGATGAAGACCAGAATTTAAAAAGAATAACAATGTATCTTACGATCTTTTACTAAGTTTTTAATAAATTAAAGACTACAGTTCTTAGGTAACAATTAGTGGTAGGTTATTTTTCAGGATCAGGCCTCGGGTAAAATCAGACAAAACTATAATCGGACACCCCCCTAAGTTTAACCCTCAACTTAACTGAGTGAGGGTCCTGGAAAAATCCAAGATTGTTGGCTCAAACCCTACCCTCAACTTATCTGTGGGATTGACTCAGAACCTGCCCAGACACTGCAGATAGGCGAGTGTCTGCGGTGATATCCATAGGTTCTCCTTCATCCACATGCCTGTTGACCTTTTCAAAGAATTCTGAAAGGTTCATGAGGCAAGACTTACCTTTACAGAAACCATGCTGATTCTCCTTAAGCAAGATTTGTTCGTCTATGTGTTTAAAGATTTTATCTTTGATGAAGCCTTCCACCAGGAGGACTGCTGCTTCTGTTGTTGCTCTTCACCATCTCTTGTAACTCAGAGGTTGTTATAGCTGTTGCTACCACATGTTTGCCTCAGCTGATGCTGCCTTTGGCAGATGGATCTTCAAAAGTTGATGCAGAATTCTGCAGTGTGATTCCCACCTGTAGAGAGACACTGCTTTACCATATCCAGGCCATTCAGGCTCATCCACACCTGAACCATAAGAGAATGGGGAATTTGAGCTTACCTGTTAATTGTTTTCTCTCCAGGGTGATTCAGTTTACCTACCCTGGATGGATTGAAGTGCACAGTTTACAGCACTTGTGATGGGAGAGGCCACTAATTTGGTTTTGGGCTTTGGCAGCTCAAATCCTGTGGGCATACACTTCTGTCCTTCTCATGTTTCTCTTATTGCTGAGGTTGAGTTCATGTTGCTGGGTGGGAGGGGGGGTTCCAGGTTCTCATTTTGACCTGGGGATCAAAATCAGAGGGGCCCCTCCCTCTGCTATTCTTCACCATGTGATCCTGCCTGTCTACAAAGAGGAGGGGTTTTCCTGTAGCTCAGGCTGACCCACCCCAGAGTAAAAGAGAAGGGGAATTCTCAGGTAAGCTCAAATTCCCCCATTTCCAATTAGACTGCTACCAAAATCTGTTTATGAATAGAAAATGCAAACATTTGACAATGACCAGTGAGCAGGAGAGGTGCTCAGGGGTGAGGAATGAGGGCTGCTGGTACTCTCCATTCTCTCCAGTAGCTCAGATTTCCTGACTTTGGTACTCATCCCAAAGTCCCTTTGCAAATGCCTGCAGCTGGGTAAGAATGTATGTCTTAATGCATAGATACTTGAAAGATAATATTGAAAGAACTGAGGTACAGGGATGGTAAACTGCTTCTGATGTCTAGTAGCTGTGGTAACAGATGTGTTGCTGTGATGAAGAACAAGAAGCTACACATTCCCAAATGTACTTTCTTGGTGCTTTAAGTGCTGCATAAAGAAACACTGTATCTTATGGTTGCCAGAATAATTTTATGTTTTATTTTGTCTGCAGACCAGAAGCTGTTTATGCAGCTGTAAATAAGAAACCTGCAGCACCTCTGTGTACATTGGGAGAGGGTAAGATTTTAAAACCATCTTAACCTTTAAATTTGTGCTGGGGGGAGTGGTAGGAGGGAAGAACCTTATAATTTCATATAAATTGTTATTGGCTTTTCATATAACAGCATACTGATCTCCTATTATAAATAACTGTTGTGATATCTGTGCCCTCAAACTAGCCTGCTTGTTAACTGTGTGACATTATAAACATGTAGAAAGATAATACAGTGAGCCTGCTGTATCCCCGTTTTATGGGACCTGCTGATTTCACTATCCGCAGATCCCGAACCCGCAGGGTTGGCTCCATTTGGATCCTCTAGATGTGACTGGAGCTGTGCTTCAGTTGCCTGGAGCGTGTTCTGAGACACGTGGAGGCCTCAGAACTGAGGTGCATGCCATCTCCACAGGTATTCTGAGGCATATGCTGCCTCCATGGGCCTCAGAACATCTTCTAAGGCCTTCAGGAGGCCTTCCCTGAAAACCTGAAGTGACATTTAAAGGCCTTTAAAAGGCCCTCTGAGAACCAGGGAGGGCTTCCCGAAGGCCTTAGATGGCGCTCTGTTACCGGAGAGGCCACACATAGCCCTCCCTGGCCCTTAGAATATCTTCTGAATGTTCTGCCTCCAGAGGATTAGAGGGCCCCAAGACTAGCGGAATTAATCATCCATGAGTTTCAGTAGTGTAGGCCCACCTGTACTTGTAACAAGCTAGTTAGCTGAAGGTCTGTTTTCTGGTTTGTATATAGTCCACTTGAAGCTCTTTTATTTCAAAGGCTTAACATATTTGAGAAGAAATGGGGACTGTGCAAGTTAATGTGGGAGGAGGTAGAGGGTAAAGGACCTTGTTGATGGAAGGCACATGGAATTGTGGGAAACAGGACCTTGGCTAGTGGCCATGTTAAGTAAAAGACATGCTTGGCCTTGAGGTACTTGTTCTTTGTGCTCTCAATCGGAACTGAGAGGCAGAGGAAAGCAGGACAGAGGCAGAGGAAAGCAGAGGAAAGGTTTTTCACAAGAATTCTGCAGTTTCTCGATATGAACGTGAGAAGAGGATGTACATATTCAGTTAAGGTATCTTACAATCTGAGCATCAGCTTTCAGCCCATGAATTTGGGGAAAAAAATGACCAGAGATATAGTGCATTTTTTTAAAAAGTTCTCATTAAAAAACCTGCAATTTCAGAGTTTGAGAAATTTTATGAGTAAATGTGTTGCAGTTCCCAATGTAACTAAATTCTCTTTACTTTTTCAGAGTATATAGCACTCTATCCTTATACAAGTTCTGAACCTGGTGATTTAACTTTCACTGAAGGTGAAGAAATATTAGTTACACAGAAAGATGGGGAATGGTGGACTGGAAGTGTTGGTGGTAGAACTGGAATCTTTCCTTCAAACTATGTCCAACCAAAGGATCATGATGTAAGGCTTTCTTCCAGCTTGTTTTGGGGAGTTTTGGAGATATAGTATCCCAAGTTAAACACTGAGGTCCTGATTCAGAGTTAGTTAACCCCTGCTAACTGGTTAAGAGGCACTTTTTTTCAAGTGGGTGCTCCTCTTTTATTTAGCACAGGGAGAGTAATTGGCCCACCTCACCCCCAGCAGTGTCTTTTCTAGTGGCTGTCTGCTGGTGTTGCATCTTTTTAGATTGTGAGCCCTTTTGGGACAGGGAGTCATTAGATTTATGATTTTCTCTGTAAACCGCTTTGTGAACTTTTTGTTGAAAAGCGGTATATAAATACTGTTGTTGTTGTTCAGAGATACTTGTATGAAACACCAGGCAGACTTACTGTAGGGAAACTCTCTTCTCTCCCCACCTCAGATTACCAGCACTGTCAGCTCTGATAATATTGGCCACGGGTGGGGGTGGGGTGATCCGTACATGATGCAGTAGTGATGGTAAATGCACTCAGCTGTCTGGAAGGAACACTGCATGAAGTCTGAAAAGCACAGTGTATTGGTCATTGTGTCAAGAAAAGAAGATGAGATAGAAAAATAAAACTAATGTTTATAAAATAGAAAACATATTTTCTTGAAAAATAGAGTGTTGGCTAAACAGAATTTGGTTAAGTTATGCCAGGCTACAAACTAAAGTGGATTGTGTTCTCTCTTCTTGTAGAGTTCTGCTACTACTTGCAAAACAGGAACATCAAATAAAAAACCTGGTGAGTGTCACCAATTTCATACTATGTTGATGTACCGTAGTGAGTGATGAATTCCCTGCATTTTCCCTAGTTTCCTCATTTTTTTGCCTGCTTTTCTCTATTCTTAGACAGTTTTTAACTCCCCAGAAGCTTCTGTGCTTCTGGGAGTTACTTTGCAAACAGCCTTTGCGTGAAACTTCATTACTAGAGAGATGAAGAGTACAAAGGGATGTGGATTTGGATTCCATCCTATCTGGGGCAGCTATTCTGCTTAGCAACAGAGTTACCTTGTCCATTGGGTGGTAAACCTGTCCATCTAGGTCAAGAGGGTGGGACAAGTAGTTTCCAGTCTTCCAGTCAGACAACCCAATGACATCATTATAGCCAGAATACAAAGTTGTCTAAATGATACATTTGTTTGGGAGTTCAGTGAGGAGCAGAAAATACCCTGCTGAAATCCATCATCCCACCTACTGCGGGAAGTTAAAGAATTTTGTCCCTGTAGCTCCACTCATCAGCAGGACTTGTCACTCTCATCAGTGCATATGCACCGATTCTGCCATCTCTAGCAGAAGATAAAGACAAATTCTACGACGACCTGGCCACCACTATCAAGAAAGGCTCAGAGAAAGAGCCATTGTTCATCCTTGGTAACTTCAATGCTAGAATTGGTGCTGATCACAGTTCTTGGCCCACTTGCTTAGGTCAGTTTGGCACTGGGAAGATGAATGAAATTGCCAACACCTGCTAGAGTTTTGCTGTCATCAAGGTCTCTGCGTCAACACATTCTTCATCACGAAGCCCCAACATAGAGTCTCTTGGGGACACCCACGATCAAAGCACTGGCACCAGCTCGACCTGATTTTCACCAGACGCTCCAGCCTTCCCAGCATCAAGATCACACGCAGTTATCAGGGTGCTGACCGCGACACTGACCACTCCCTGGTGTGCAGCAGAGTGAAACTGCAAACAAAGCGACTGTGTCACATGAAAAAGGAAGAAAGACCTCGCATTGATACCAGCAAGACCCGGGATCAGGGAAAAGTGGAGGAATTTGCACAAGCGCTTGAGAAATCTCTTCCAGGCCCGGCCGATGCAAATGCATCCAACAGATGGGAACATTTCAAGAATGCTGTTTACAACACCGCTTTGTCCATATTTGGCCATAAGACCAACAAGACGGCAGACTGAATCCCACTCTGAGGAGTTGACACCAGTCATTGAGGAAAAGAGGAGAGCTCTAGCAGCATACAAAGCCTGTCCCAGTGAGCACAAGCTGCAGGTCCTCCGAGCTGCTCGCAGCAAAGTTCAGCAGACTGCCAGGAGATGTGCTAACGACTACTGGCTCCAACTCTGTTCCCAGATACAGATAGCAGCTGACACGGGCAACATCAAGGGGATGTATGATGGTATCAAGCAGGCCCTAGGTCCAACACAGAAGAAAATTGCCCCTCTGAAGTCTGCCACAGACAAGATCATCTAGGATCGGGTGCAGCAGATGAAACGCTGGGTGCAGCACTACTCTGAGCTGTATTCCAGAGAAAATGTAGTAACCCAAGAAGCGCTGAAAAACATTGAGTGCCTGCCTGTGTTGGAGGAGATTGACAGTGAACCAACCCTAGAAGAACTTAACGTGGCCCTGGACTTGCCTCTGTCAAGGCACCCGGAAAAGACAGCATCCCTGCTGAAGTCCTAAAGTGCTGCAAAGAGATCATCGCCACTGAGCTGCATGACATCTTCTGCCTCTGCTGGAGAGAAGGTGGAGTACCACAGTACATGAGGGATGCAAACATCACGCTGTACAAGAATAAAGGCGACAGGGGTGACTGCAATAACTACCACGGCATCTCTCTCCTTAGTGTTGTAGGAAAGCTGTTTGCCCGAGTTGCACTAAAGAGGCTTCAGGTACTTGCAGAGAGCGCCTATCCAGAATCGCAGTGTGGATTCCAAGCCAACAGGTCCACCACTGATGTGGTATTCTCCCTTAGACAGCTGCAGGAGAAATGTAGAGAACGACGACAGCCACTCTTTATTGCCTTCATAGATCTCACGAAGGCTTTCGACCTGGTCAGCAGGGACGGCCTCTTCAAGATTCTCCCCAAGATCAGATGTCCACCCAGGCTCCTCAGCATCATCAGGTCTTTCCACAAGGACACGAAGGGCACAGTGATGGCTCCACATCAGACCCCTTTGACATTTGAAGCGGGGTGAAGCAGGGCTGTGTTCTTGCGCCGACCTCGTTTGGGATTTTCTTTGCTGTCCTGCTGAAGCATGCCTTTGGAACTGCAACAGAAGGCACCTATCTCTGGACCAGATCAGACAGAAAGCTCTTCAACCTCTCCAGACTGAGAGCAAAGTTCAACGTCCAGCTGAAATGTCTGCATGACTTCCTCTTTGCCGACGATGCAGCTGTCACCGCCCATTCTGCCAAAGATCTCCAGCAGCTCATGAATTGTTTTAGCAAGGCCTGCCAAGACTTTGGACTGACAATCAGCCTGAAGAAAACACAGGTCATGGTTCAGGTTGTGGACTCACCTCCCTGCATTACAATCTCTGCGCATGAACTGGAGGTTGTCCATGACTTTGTGTACCTTGGCTCAACTATCTCCAACACTCTTTCTCTCGATACCAAGCTAAACAATGCATCGGTAAAGCAGCTACCATGTTTTCCAGACTCACAAAGAGAGTCTGGTCCAACAAGAAGCTGACAGAACATACCAAGATCCAGGTCTACAGAGCTTGCGTCTTGAGTACACTTCTGTACTGCAGTGAGTCATAGACTCTTCGCACATGACAGGAGAGAAAACTGAACACTTTCCACATGCACTGCCTCCGACGCATCCTTGGAATCATCTGGCAGGACAAAGTTCCAAGCAACACAATCCAGGAACAAACTGGACTCCCTAGCATGTATACACTGCTGAAACAGAGATGCCTGCATTGGCTTGGGCATGTCGTGAGAATGGACGATGGCCGGATCCCAAAGGACCTCCTGTATGGAGAACTCATGCAGGGAAAGCACCCTACAGGTAGACCACAGCTGCGGTACAAGGATATCTGCAAGAGGGATCTGAAGGCCTTAGGATTGGACCTCAACAGATGGGAAACCCTGGCCTCTGAGTGTCCCGCTTGGAGGCAGGCTGTGCAGCATGGCCTCTCCCAGTTTGAACAGACACTTGCCCAACAGACTGAGGCAAAGAAGCAAAGAAGAAAGGCCCATAGCCAGGGAGACAGACCAGGGACAGACTACGCTTGCTCCCAGTGTGGAAGGAATTGTCACTCCGAATCGGCCTTTTCAGCCACACTAGACACTGTTTCAGAGCCACCATTCAGAGCGCGATATCATAGTCTTTCGAGACTGAAGGTTGCCAACAATATGCTTACAAGTCTCTGGTTTAAAGCACCCTATCATCCAGTAGCATCTCAGCTCCATCTACTGGGCATTAATGATTATTGCATCCTTTTGGTAAAAACATGCTTTCCTGTTAGGCATTTTTCATCATGCAGCTGTGATTTTTATTACCCACCTTTTTTCTCATTATGTTTAATCACTTTTGTTTAACGTTTAATAAACTAGTTCCATTTTGACCCCTGGTGTGTCTGGTCCATATTGATGAGTAATTCAGTGAGTTGTTACATCTCTTCACCCTGCAGATTCTAATGTAGGGTTGATTTTTACAGGGGTTCAGTGCTGTCCTGGGAGGGGGGGTTTTCCAAATGGCTCTCCTCTACCTGGTCTTTGTAGCCTGGGATGGTGGCAGCATATACAGTCTACCATGGTTTTTCGTCATTCAGCTGCCAGGTCCAGTAAAGGGAAAGCGGGAAGCAGGAAGGTGTTTGTGTGCACATGTGCCTGCCTTGTTCCTTTCCCTGACACAGTGATAAATTTTTCACTTATGTGTGTGCCCTTTCAGAAATTGCTCAGGTTACCACAGCCTATACTGCATTAGGAGGAGAGCAGCTCAGTCTGGCCCCAGGACAACTGATTCTTATTTTGAAGAAAAATTCTAGTGGATGGTGGCAAGGAGAACTGCAGGTAACAGAGAAATTCTTGCATATTAGTTAACATATTTGATCAGTCTTTTAAAACTTCTAAAATGTTTCTCTTTCATGTGATCTATGGAGAAAGAGGAAAAGAGTATTTTGAACAAGAATGCACTGGTCCTTATTCCAAGTTTAAATCAAAAGCTATTAGTATTGTCTTTCATTTATAAAACACAATTCAGAATGGTTGTCCTTATTCAAGAGACCATGACTGCAGTCAGAAAATCTACACTACTTGATTTTAAAAATCTATTTTTAAGTCATTAAATTCTATGATGCTAACTTTGAATTAAGTTGCTTTGAGAACAAGATAGGAGCTCATAGCAATAAAAAAGAAATTGGTTGGCCATGCTATGCTTTCTTCTATTTTTAATATGCTTTTTATCCTGAAAAGTCTCCAGCTTTCCTGACTGAACATACACCCGGGGTTCTCAAAGTACCTGGGGTTCGTCATGATGCCTTAGGGCATCGCGGCACATTTCATGGGGTGCTGCAGGATATCCCCAGTGCCCCTACCTGTGCCCCCAGCATCACCTTCTTGGATCTTGCAAAATCTCTCAAGATTCAAGATTATGGCACCCCAATCTCATGAGATTTCGTGAGATCCAAGATGGTGGTGCCCAAACCACACAGATTTGGGCACTGCCATCTTGGATCTCACAAAATCTCATGAGATTTGGATGTCACCATCTTGGATTTTGTGATATTTTCCAAAATCCAATATGGCAGCGCCTGGCTTAGCTGGGAAGAAGAGTCTGCGGGGTCATTATGACCCAGGTAAGTTTGGGAACCACTGACATACACCCACGTTCCTATCCCATGTGTAGTTCTTTTAGTTAACTGTGGGTTAGAAGGAATGCCATTTAGTAACGTAAATTCAAAGTACACTGGATCCCCAAATTATGAACATCCAACTTGGGGACAGCTATGTCAGCGATTTTCACACAGGCACAGTCTATCTGTTATGGTGCTTTTGCATAGGCACAATAGAACTAAGCCAGTAAGCGCCAGCTGTTTTGACTTCCATACATTCAGACATCCAGACAAACCTCTGGAGAGGAGCTAGCTTGGGGACCCAGGGTATAATTGGTTAGCCACAATGACTCCTTTATGGGCAACACTAATGGTGAGATATCTCTAGGTTTGCTGGCTGACTTCAAGGTGCTTTCTTAGGCAGATTTACTGAGAGCATTTGTAACTGGTATTACTGTCCTTTGGTGCATTATGAGGTGGAAACTGCGGGGTGGTGTTAAGAGTTAGCCAGGTCTATCATTGGCCCACAGACCTGTTGATTCATTTCAACAAATGGCCTCCTCCCTCACCTTCTATGGTTGTGTTACCACTACCCAGCCCAAGTCTGTCCCACTACTGGCATTGAAATGAATCACCCTTTACTGAGACTAAACTTGGAGCTCCAGCACTTCCAGGTCTTGCAGCTCTTGTGCACACTTTATCCAGCTGCTCCTTCCATTGCTTCCTCTGAGCCAATACCATGCACAAGGAGAAACAAGCAAGGGTGATGATGGCCTTCATGGAAAGCCAGAGCTGGCATCAGAACTCCAGTATTCTCAGGCAGCAGGAGACTGACCAGGGCCAGAGCAAGGGGCATTTAACCTCAGCTGGCTTTGGCTGGTGATGACCTGGAATGCATCAATGCAGTAGTGCTGTGGTGAGAATTGTATCTCCAACACTCAAATCTAAATGTTTTGTGGCAGGAAAAGTATGATTCCCACCCACCCCCATCTCTCTTCTCTCCCCCCCCCAGGTGTGCAGTATGGTGAATGGTTTCTAGAATGTGTTTATGCATGGCTTATAGTTCCTATCACGTTGTCATGGAAGAGGCATGGTTAGAGTATGACAGGATGGTGATCATGGAGTGAGGCCAAAGAAGGCCCCTAGATGCTCATTGACCCAAGGCCCACAGAGACCTATAGCTGCCTTTGTCTGTGATAGATAGAACATTATATATGGGAGCTTGTTGAGAGCATAAAATATGGTGTGTTTTTTCCCCCAGGCTAGAGGGAAAAAAAGACAGAAAGGGTGGTTTCCTGCTACCCATGTGAAACTCTTGGGTCCAAGTAGTGAAAGAACAACCCCAGCCTCTGTCCCAGGTAGGTTTCTAGAGGCTACACTTTGCTTAGAGTTAGGGGCAACTATGCATTACATGTGTTTCTCCTGACAGGTATGAAAAACAACAGTATCAAGAGTTAGCAATTTTGAGTGAAGTGGCAAAAGATGTGTGTGTTAGCACTTCTCTAGCTATGAGTCTGGGACTCAATTTTTGGTCATTTGTGAAACTGACAGGGTAGATTAGACTATGTGTCTCTAAAACGTTTAAGAACCACTGTGATAACCCTTTCCTCACCAGTTTTTCCCATTCCAAATCTTTCTCCCAAGCTAGTTTTCCCACTGTGAATTCCAAACTTGTTCTAATGGTTGTTGGTTATCTCTGATAGAAAAAATTTAAGAGACATAAGCAAGTCATGTCCCCCCAAAAAGATTAAATCTGAGTGTATTTAAATAATGTATTTTCATTCATTTTTAGTGTGCTTCAAATAGTCAGGATGTCTCCTATGCTTAGGTCTTATAACTTTATTAATATTGGTTTTCTCTTAAAAGACACTATTAAAAAATGCTATTATAATTTGGAGATTAGCAGGTATATTGTGGAATGCACACAAAAGCCTGAATTGTGCTGAAAATTGTCGGTTTTAGTAGCAGATCCTGCTGATATTTTGAAAAGCAGTTGAGGAAACTCCAGTAGTTTGAAGAGGAAAAGCAAAATAGCAAGGGGAAAATATCCCTGCTGTCATTTCACTTGGTTATGCTAATGTCACGAACACTTAACTGGCTCAACTGAGAAAATCCATTTTGGAATCTGTATTTTCAACTACATAGCCTGAGTGCAGCATGACTATATGGAGAGTTGAGCCTTTCCAGTCCTCTGTATTTCTTCTTCACTGTATGCATCTGCTAGTGAAGCTGATGTATTATACCTTTATAGTCACTCTGGGGTATATACAGTCTTTTGGGAGGGGAGTTGAATGTTTACCAACTGCTGAAAGAGAAGGAAAGAAGTTAATGGAACTGGTGTAGCATGTGTGTATGGAGAATGTAGTTTTGGGCTGACCTGAGACCTAGAACCTGAATTCTCCTTCACCACTGTGCATCACTTTTCTATGTTCCAAAAATATGTATAAATAGAGATGTTTTGTGTTTCTGGTGAGTAAGATAGGATTACAGCAGCCTAAATCTTACTGAACACAATGAGCTTACTTCTGAGTAAAGTGAATAACACCATTTTCAGACACCTCTAAAACAGCAAATGTGCACTCTCTCCATGACAGGACTTTCTCACCATTGCAGAAAAGCTACCTCCCTTCATCCATTGCATAAGATCAACCAGTTTTATCACTGGGGTGGGGGAAAGAGGAGTTGTAGCACTGCAAACAAAGTATTATTTCCTCCTGGAGAGGGTCTAGAATTCTGAAACACTGCATGGTATCCCTACTGCAACAGAATAATACAACTGCTCTCATGGGTTTCTTTTCCTTCTAGTGTGTCAAGTGATTGCCATGTATGACTACATGGCAAACAATGAAGATGAGCTCAGTTTCTCCAAAGGACAGCTTATTAATGTACTGAACAAAGATGATGTGGATTGGTGGCAAGGGGAAATCAATGGCACGTCTGGCCTTTTTCCTTCAAATTATGTGAAGATGACCACAGACTCTGATCCAAGTCAGCAGTGTAAGTTGAAATTAGTTAAAAGCAATAATTAATTGAATGTCATGGCTTGCATGTTTAGTTCAATATAAGGATAATCATTATCTTCAATCATTATTTGTAATTTGTTTATCATTTAGTCACTTCATTCCATCATGCACACATACATGCACCAGATTTTTCCAACTCCATAGCAAAAATGTAGACCACTGCCTGCAGTTGTAGGGCCTACAGTAATTTCTACAATGGTTTACAATATTTGGTAACTAATCAGAGAAATCTCGATAGATTTTATTTATTCTACCATTGTTTGGATATTTCATATTTTTCATGTGCACCAGATCTTAGGTGATTTGGGCCTGTATGGAAAATACAGGTAAATGAAACCTGAGTGAACCTCAGTGCTTTTCTCAGATAGTGATAGCATTTCCAAACCACAGTATGTTCAACCCTCTAAGGGAGCATTGATTGAGAGAGGAACTTGACAGCCTCCTGTAAAGTTTAACATAACTCATCTCTCTAGGACAGACACATGTTAAGTTACTTCTTAGATTTGGCCATGACTTCTAAGAACATCACTATCACTTCAAAAACTAGCACGGGAAGTAGCCTTAAATGTCAGAATTATTTATTATGGTTTTGGTCATTGACTTGGTCTCCACAGGGCTTCTTGTTAGCTTCTGTGTTGTGGTAGGATTGACCTAACACTGTTCCATATCCAACAGTGTAACAGTTTATTATTTTTATATTGCTATGTTCCATGATCAAGGATATGATGCCATGTGCTTGTGCTTAGTTTCAACAGCTATGGCTCAGTAGAAATCTTGAATGAATGTAAACATCCTTACAGACGGCATACCACTTCTATCTTTCTTGTCCTCAAAATGTGGAGCATCTAGAATTCATAAACCTTTGTATTACCAAGTGGGAGATTTTGAAAGCTTTCATTTCCTTGTGTGTATGAGAGGGGGTTGGGGCTGCATTGGTTTAGGAGGCAGGATGCTGCTGACCCCTACTTGCTTTCAGGGAAGCAGCTTGGTACTTTTGCTTTCCCTTCTGGACCAAATTCTTATTGGCTGTTGTGCAGGCAGTTGCCATGTCTTAGAATTGCTGCATATATGGCTGCCTTAATTACGTTTTTAGAAAGGCAGGATATTATTACACTTAATAAATATGTGATGCCTTTCCTACATGGAAATATATATATGTGTGAGGAAAAACCATGTGTACTGTCATGTATGAATCCTGTGCAAATGTTTGTTTTTGCTGTGAGTATGCTAGTTGGGCTGTTCTCCCTGCTTTACACAAATTATGCAAAGTTTGCAGCTATGTATCAATCTCGTATATGACGTTCTCTGGAATTGTTGGTTTGGTTAGACTTAGGAAAGTTTGGGAAGAGATGGCACTATTGTAAGAAGAGAGCCTTTGAATTAGAAGCAGATGGTAACTGTAGCAAAAAAAAAATCCCTTTATTTTGTGCTCTAGCTTCCTTGTTGCTGTCTTCTCCTACCCATACTGCCTCCACATACATCTTTCCTCTGCTGCTTGGACGAGTGTGGTCAGGTGGCAACCCTTGTTAAACCAAGGAGCAGAGCTCTAGCATATACTGGAGAAGAACTACTATTCAATTCCTATGTTACTAGAATTGCAAAAATTTTCTCATCAGACATAAAGCATGCTTAATACTTTACATTTCTGTGATCTGTCCAGTTTGGGCAAAGCTGAGCCCATAGTGAACATCACAGGATGTAGGTTAGGCAATGGTCTAGAATGGGGAGTAAGAATGATTAATCAGCAGGGCAGGACAGTGGATCTGCTTCAAGACAGAACAAGAGTGAAGAGTGCTCAGGCATAAGAATGTCACAACCCTGGATGGATCTCATGGAGAAGGCAACTTGATTTGACAAGGTTTGGTGGTAACTGAGCCCTTACACTCTCAGGACCTGACTTTCTGTGCAAGGTTCTGCCTTATTGGGGTATGGAAAGCCTTAAAGGATCAAACCTCTGGCCTGGAGAAGCATCCTCCATTTTTCTTTGCAAGGCATGCTATTTGCAGTGGTGAATGGGCTGAAGGGAACAAGAGCCTCTCTTGGGTGAGGATGCTGGCTTTTTAGCAGTATCTGCTCTGGAACATCTCAATCCTACTCCAGATTTTGCAGCAGTGGCAAAAAGGTGCATGATGTATTCAATGGGAGTGGCAGATTGGGAGGCTTTGGAAAGGAAAGGGGAATTACCTTCCTTTACCTCTCCGTATACTCCTGCTCTGCATTGGGTCTCCTCAGACCTGCGCCTGCTCTGTACCTGGTGCATGTCCAAGGAGATGAAAGGAGTAGGGAGGCCTGAAGAAGAGAAGGTAGGATCCAGCATATGCCAATGGATCCTCCCCCTCACCCCCTGCCCCCATTACTGCCTTACCTTCTCCAGCGGGTATGATGGGGTCCATTGGCAGGGTTGGAGACCTGCCACCTTTTGCGGCAGTGCCAATGGAGTGTTCTGTCAGCAGCCATTTTACAATAGTGGAGCTCACTTCCGCTGTAGTAAATCCCTCTGCAGTACAGCCCAATCCTGCATAGGAATGGGCTGTAACATGGGGTCTGAAGTTCAGTGAGTCATTAGCTGCTCGACTCTGTGTCAAGGCCCCTTGTCAGAGCATCTACTCCTTCTGCTTCTGGATCTTCTGACTTAGCTGGTCCTTCTGAAGCTTGAGTCAGTATCCCTATCACTGCTGGAGGGCTGACTCATGACACATCCTCAACCTGTCAGGGAAACATAGTGTTGCTTTCAAATCTGTTCATTTTCTTTATGAGGTGTACGGAAAAGCCATAATAAACTGGGTGCTACTTTCCTGAAGTTCTCCCCCCCCCCCCAAAAAAAAACACAGTGGTGGATATCTGAATGTGACAACTTGCTATATAGGCAAAGAGGCACCTTTCAAAGTAGTGTCATCTTATATTTTGCAAGGGGGGAGGGAGCTGTCCCTCTTCACCCTAGCATGGCATCTTTTCCAGTGGCTGTTGCAAGTGTTTTTTCTGTAATTTTTTTAGATTGTGAGCAGTTTGGGGACAGGGAACCATTTACTGATTTATTTTAACTTTGTAAACCACTTGAGAACTACTCTGTTGAAAAGCAGTATACAAATATTCTTTAAAAAAAATAATAACTGCACACGTCCTAGGAATGGAGCCCAAAATCTGAGTTAAACAAAGTACTTTGGGTCAGTGGCGTACAAAAGTCATTTGGCACCCAGGGCCCATAAATTTTTGGCACCTTCCCCGTGACAAAATTATTTTCCGTATTAGTCATGATATGAAATGAATAATAACAATGGTCAAAGAAGAAGAGCAGGCAGTGACTACTTTCTTTTATTGAGTTTATTTATAATAATTTCACTTACATAGTGAACATTAGTGATCATAACCCAAACAAAACAGGGAAGGAATTCCTATCAGGATAATATGCTTGTGGCTTGTGGTTTATGATGCATACAAAAGCAGTCTTGTAATATTGAAGAAAGGCAAAACATACATATGCATATGCAAACATACAAAACACAGCATTTATGAAGAATGCATTTGGTTTTTTGAAATGCTTGCAACAAGCTATTTATTTCCGCTGGTAATCCCAGTGCAATCCACTTTTTGTTGCATAAGGCAGTTGTTTTCCTTTTCTGGTTTTTTGGCGATAATGTTTGATAGAATAGATATATTTCAACATAGTTTGTTTCATTGCATTCTGCATGAAATTACAGATTGAATTATATATGACATAGGGCGCAATCCTGCCCTGCACTGGAACAGGCAAGCCAAGAGGTTTCCATCACAGGATAGGGGCCCAAACGGCTCTGCTAGAGGCAAGGGGAAACTTTCCCCCTTACTTCTGGGTAAGGCGCCCTTGCCCTACTTGTGCCTCCTGAGGTGACACAAGTCCAAGGACAGCGGAGCAGCTTGGAGCCACTCCAAATTCCCAGCATAAGTACTTGGATCCCAGCCCCTCCTCCCACTCCCTACCTGCCTGCACCCAGGGCCACCCACTGCCCGCCCTCCCCCCCACCCAGGAACACCTCCCTTCTGCCTCCTCCCCTCCTACCCCATAGCCTTGCATCTTACCACAGAAGCCACCATGGAGGCTGGATTCAGCCTGTGTGCTGGTGCACCTCTGTGCAACAGCGTGGCTTACTCCTGAGGAGGCACATGCTTTATGGCACATTTGCGACCCTCCTGGACTGGCGCAAGGGTCTTGCGTCGGCCCAAGTGAAGGGCAGGATTGTGCCCATATCTGCAGCTTGACACCCTGGGTCCGTAACCCCACTTTGTACACCACTGCTTTGGGTGGCTAGTTTAATGGGGTTAGAAACAAGTATTGAAATAAGGGACCACAGCAGTTAATGAAAATCTTAATGACAGTCTGTAACTTGCAAATTTTATGCCATGAATCAATGCAGGTACCTAAAAACTCTTTTGATAGCCAGGAAAGGGAAATATATTTGATGCTATAGGAGGACCTTTTAAATATTAAAAAGATTAAAATTTTGGATCAAATATTAAAAGCCACTGTGCAGTTTTAGAAATTAGCTTGTCAAGGAACCTGATTCCTCTATTAATTGGTTAGCAGCCATGTATTGGTGAGCCTTTGTAATATTTGACAGTTTATAATAATTAGTGCATCATTTGCCTTCATTGTCTTAAAATGACAGAAATGAAAAGAATGATTCAATCTTCAGAAATATAAGAATCATTTTTATTTGCCTTTAGGCATACCATATGCATGTTTCACTCTATAAACCTGTTTGTAGTCATTCATTCCTAATTTTCTCTCTTTTCTTCCCCCAAGGATCCAGTGTTGTCCTCCAGTGTGAAAGCACCTCAGAGACCCACTATCCAACTTTGACTGTAGCATGGAGGCAGGGTGGACAGCCTGCTCAGATCTCTCTGAAATAATTCATTTGCTTCACTTTAGTATTAAACTGAAAGACTTCAAATTCGTTCTGTGGTCTACAGTTAAAATTAATTTTGTACACACTGATTAGATAGTGGGTCTTTGTGTGGCTTTCTGCATTGTCCAATCTTGTTTCCTCTACTCCCTTTATCTAGGAACAATCATGAATCATTAGCATGGTTGTCGAGTTATCTCTTGGCATGGTTTGACTTTAGGCACACAAAGACCTACTATTTGTACTGTTTCACATGGGTAGATGTGTTCTTAGGATGTTTCACCATGTGCCTCCTTTGCCAATTTATTGTTTGCTGAAATTTACCTTTAATGCACTTCTCAATTATTCTGTGCATAATGCTGGGTTTTTTGTTTGTTTTTAATACCAAGAGCACAGGTAGAATAAAGCCTAATTCTTTTTAATGAACTTTATCCTTACACTGTGCCTGCTGGGTTTTAGATCTTGTTTTATCTACATAAATACAATCTGGTCCTCAAGGCAGCTCTTTTTAAAGGGCAAACATTCAGAAGAGCAAAAAGTCTGTCCCTCTCAAATATCACAGACTTGAATTATGTGTTAATGATAGAACAGCTCCAGCCTGGATATGTTTTTTGTGGTCCCATTTTGGAGTCTGTATAAAGACCATAGATTCCTCAGTGGCACATAGAAACCCTAGAAGCCGTCTGGGCTCCACCAGTCTACTGATGACATCATAAGTATGATGGGGCCTGGAGGTCGCAGGATTGCTGCACCTTCCTAGAGTATATCAGGCCCTTCCTGTCAACCCTGACCTATCAGATGACTACATGGTATCAGCAAGGCAGCAGGGAGAGCCAAGTAAGACAAATATGACAGGCTCAGATGCTTTGAGGACCCATTGCACTTCCAAAGATGTCATCAGGAGCATGACAAGACCCTCCAGGCCTCCCTGTAGCTTGAATGTACCCCAGCCTAGATGTGACTCTTTCCGCTTCCACTCCTCATTACTTTCTGAAAGGAGTAAGCGTCAGTGGGCAGGGTTTTATCCAGGAAGTGAGAAAACCAGGTTGCAGGGAGGCCTTGGATGCCCCTATAGTCAGTTCAAGGCAATTATTCATTTTGGAAGTTCTGGTATGCTGGGAGGATCTGATTCAGAGTAGGGATGTGATGGCAAGGAAAAGAGTTAAGCAGTCCTTTCTCCTTTTCCCCTTTTGTGCTCCAAATTGACCCTGTCAAAATGGCTTTTCTGAGAAAAAAAATGGCCATTAGGGTTCTGTTATACACATGTATAGTGTATGACATGTGTAGTTAGGGTCTAGAAAATACACAGCTATTTTTTAAATATTCTATAGCCACACAAGAATACTTACTTAACCCAGTACATTTTTATCACTGCTGCAGCCCAAGTAAATATACAACTTTACTGCCCCTTGAACATTTCCAGTGTCGCTGTCAAAACAGAAGATTCCTTCTGTCAACCCTTCTACAGAAGTTTAACATTGGTTGGAGTACATACTTCATTCTTTGGTGCCTTTTGGTCATCCAGTAGGTCTTGCTCTATATCCCTCTTGTTCTGGTTAGCCTCCCCTTCAAATCTCCTACACAGTCCTAAAGGATTATAGGCCCATTTGGGGGAAAACTCCTTTTAGAAGGCAACATTAAGCTACTTCATTGCAAGAAAGTATGAGACATCTTGTGTATTCCTTGCTGATGTCAAAGATGTGACTTCTTTATGGTGATAAGATGAAACCAATTTTCTGTAATATGTACCACTACAATAATGTGATTGCTTGAAGATATTTATTTTGTATTTTAAAATTAAGGGAATCATTTGAATAATAATTTGATAAAACAGTTCTATGATCTATGACAGATATCTAAAATTAGTGTTCAGAATTTGAGAGTTTAAGCAACAATTGTGTATGCAATCTGAAATGTTTACAGTAAGTTTAATGAATATGCAGAAGTTAAGAGATACTATCAAAAAGTGTTTGTGCAATTTCATTCATTCAGAAAACATTTGGAATATTCTGTCTAAAGGGAGGATGTTATTTATCCTTACAGCACACAATCCCATGTGTGTTTACATGCAAGTAATGGAGCTTTTTCTCAGGAGAGCACAGGATTGCATCCCTGATAACGTTTTCTGCTGATAGTAGATGTTTTAGCTAATGGTGTGATGCACATAAATAAAAATGCTAGTCATGCAATATTGCATTCATCTCACACTGTGATTTAGTAATATCCAACCAAAAATGATCTGACAGACTCATATCTGGAATGTTATGTTCCCTTCCTAAGTCAAAACAGACTTCTGAATTCTATTGGCCCATCCCTGCCCAGAATACTGTTGTTAGGTATATACAGGAGGGTTCCGGTATCTGCAGATTCACTTAGCCACGGATCAGGTCAGCTGGGCCCCCTGCACGCGTACCACCTCCAGAGGCAAAGCTCCCCTCACCTCTGGAGGGTCCTCTGAGCCCAGCAGAGGCCAAATCTGGTGTGGGGGGGGGATTCACTTGTATCCTTGGTTTCACTTAACCATGGAGGGTTCCAGAACGGAATCCCTGTGGATACAGGGGCACACCTGTATCCACACCTGTGGATGCGGTGGCCTGCCAGAACATTTCTCTGTTTATACTGTCCCAAGTTAAAAGTTTTATCAAACCCCACTCTGAACACAGATCTTTCCCCTGGTTTGTCCCTCAAATGAACATGTGGGTAATGGGAGTGAGCCAGATGGTGCACTGACTTCAGAAGCAGAGCCTGCAGTTGTAGTCCTTCTTTCCCCTCCACAAATTTAGTAAATGAATGGGTGACAATGTCCATATGCAAACTAAGCAAATGATAACTAGTGCTAAAAATAAGCTTAGTTTTTGTTGTCACAAACCAGTCTGTAAGCCAGTCCATTTCTTTTGAACCCACATTCATAAATGTATTTTAACTGAGATAGTTTTGAACAACCATAAAAGTTTAAAATAGCTTCAGCGACAGATTTGAAGATGCTGCAAGTATGAAAAAAATCATTCTAGGCTTTTATTTTTTTGCTCCAAGGTAATCACAGTATTATTTCAGCATAGCACTGACACTGCACAAATTGGGATAGCATGAAAATAGCAAAGAAATTTATCCCTAATTCAGAAACATTTTTTTCTTGTTTTTGAAATGTTTATACAGGTCAGATACATCAGATAATTAATTAATCCGAAACTGATGTGCAAAGATTTTTAGATGATATTTGAGTTATTGTTGAGAAGCCATGCTTAGTGCCTTTCAATGCAAAATTGAAGAATTCTTCTGTACGGGCAGCCCAATCTTCAGCTGCCCGGCATGCAAGGCTACAGCAGTGCCGAAATAGCTGCCGCTGCAGTCTGTGGCTGTTCAGGCAGCCGCGGGCAGCTTCTGATGACTCTTTGGAGTAGGGGACATTCGTAAGTAAAGGAAAGTGGCCCAGCAATAGGACTACTTGACTCTAAGCTGGCTAAATAGCAAGTGCAGTGTAAAGAAGCCCTGTGTCGGGCTATGAGGCCCAACGCAGGGCTTTGGATCCCAGTCCTGCTCCCCACCCCACTCTCTCCCTCACCACGCCTTCTCCCCACCTTCTCCCCTGCCCTGGAACGTCTCCCTCCCACATCTCCACTCACTTCTCCGGCATCTGGCACTTCACACGAAGCGCCAGGCGGCAGCTGGCCTATGACTGGTGCCAGCCCAGTGCAGGCTCATGTCAAGCCTGTGCCAGTGCTGGGCAGGCATTAACTGCTACACTCATGCCTTATGGCACGTTTGCAACATTGTGCGCTGGCACTGAGCTGGCGCGCTTTCTTCAAGATTGAACCCTAAATAGGATGCACAGTCTATGGCACAGTCCAGTGAACTACATCTATGCCTAAATACCTAATAGGATTGTTCACTTTTTTTCCCCAAACAGCAGCACCTCACAAGTGCCTACTTAGTGGTTCTGAAAGTTTCAGAAGTAGTCTGCATGAGTAGTCTGCTGCTCAAAGAAAAAGCCAAAAGTTCTAGCTGATGTATTCAGGCTTTGGGGCATGCATAAGTTAACTTTAAATGTGAATTGCTTTTCCTTTGAAAGTTTAGATACAGAAGACTCTCCTCATGTAGTCAGATAGAGATCACAGAAGTCTGTCACTGAGCAAAAATAAAACAAACGTGTTGCCCCCATTCCAGGGACAAGGCTGAAGTAACTCCCAAAAAGAAAGATATGGTAGCTGTGGAGATCTCACAAATATAGGGGAAAAATTAGGGCTGGGTGATTTTCTAGTCAAATTCTAGAAACCACGCATTCTGAATGATTTAACATTCTATATCTGGAGCATAATTCTAAAAGGCATAGAGTGGAAAACATTTTGAAGGGCATACAGAAAGCTAAAAAATTAAAATGATTACTTTGTTTACAGTAAGTATGCACAAGTTATGAAATTCCTGACTTTTAGAAAACGAAAAAAGGAATGAAATCACATTGATGAATTGTGATTTGCTCATTGCCTATAATACAGTATTTGCCAAGCTACGTGCTGTTGACTTGTATTACTTGTTAAATCGATCCAACCATCAACTATTATCAATCCGTCTGTTACAAGAATGTTAACAGATCTCTGCTTGTAGTGGTGTTTTGGGCTGCTACAAATAATGCTGCTGTAATTAACTATATTGAACTCTTACATACATAGTTAATGTGTGCTGCCTTTTTTATTTTTAGAGCTTTCTTGCATTAAAGTTTTGGGATAATATTCTTTGTTTTAACAACCAAACAATCATATGCTGCAAATGAAATAATTGCTTTTGTTTTTTGTTTTGTTTTTGAAAACTGGAAATAACTATGCAAAAGTATTAAAGGGACTCATAAAATAAAATAAAAGTGTGTGATTTTTTTATCCATCATAGTGAAACTTCATTAAATTTACCTCCAGGCATGATTTAGATATTACATTTTGTTTTCATATTACATTTGCATTTCAGCCATGTCAGTCAGCTTCAGGGTACGAAAGGTGAGGCAAATTCAAATTTAGACTTAGATGACTATTGTATGGGATAGCTTGGCCACATTTTTGCTTCAAACAAAGATGTGTCAGTTCCTAAAACCATCTGCAAACCTGTTTGTTTCAGCTCTCAATACAATAACTTTTTAGTTCCATGAGAAATTAGGGACCTCTACTAAACAATTTTCACCAAAGTAAGTTCCTAGAATTTCTACTGTGATACTGTGGCTGTTGTTTGATGGCAGTTTAAATGTGTAGCATACCTACCATAAATACTTGCCTATAGGGTGAGAAATTTCTGCCAATAAATCAAGCTTAGATCATCAGCTTGCCTTATATCCAAGATCGATTAGGGTTCAGGGCTTTTCAAGCAACTGGCAGCACTGGAGAAGCAATGCAAAGATTATAGGGGTTAACCTACCATAGATACTCGCCTGTAGTACATAATTGGAGCCTGATTACTTGGCAAAAATTTTATCACTTCGCCTTATCTCTGGATCAGTCAGAGGGCAGAGCCTTTCAACTCTGAAAAGTTTCATTTCTTTCTCAAGCAGCAGGTAAGCACTGCTCATTAGAAGCAATGCAGAGATCATTTGTTTCTACAGCAACTTCACTGGGAAATTCCATCCAAAGTTAACCTTTTATTTTCCTTCCTTTGTTCCCTTTTGCAAATGCTGCTGCAGCCTGGTTCTGCTTTGCAAATGCTTGCAAAGCAGGTCTGTTTTTTTTCAGCACCAGGATGGGAGCCTCATTTCCATTTGAAGCAAAGTCCCAGGCTACAATTCAGTGCACCATTATTTAAGAATAACATCCATGGAAAGCAGTGGGTCTACTTCTGAGTAAAAAGGGTTGCAAATATCTCTGCTGTAAATTGAATTGCACACTCCCAGTTATGTGTTATAAGTTATATGTTATATGTAGAGCTTCTGGCTTAACACACCAGACACCTTAATGGTGGATTTGATTCATGGTTCTCCTGCAGTGCTTCCCAACCTTTTTCACTTGCATATCCCTTGGCAACCCATTTCCATAAATTGTACGCTTCGTATTAGCAAAATGTTTGTAGTAATACAAGCCCTCATCTCCTCTCTATGAAAACCCAGACTTCATGTATTCATCACATACTTTCTCTTTTTATCTGTTTGCAATGTTTTGGACCAGAAGTGTCCTGAATAATTCTGGGTGGTTGATCACTTATGTTTCAGCTTTTTTACTGTGCTGGTTTTCAATCACTGGTTCATACATGACCAAAAACTAGCTATTGGTGGGGCTTTGACAGCCAACAAGCTACCTCCCTTCCTGCCTTGCTGGTCCTTGCATTCCTGCCTTGCAAGGCATTCTGGAGCACAACCTGCCTTTTTCTGCCATTATTCCATTCTTTTTCAAGTATCCCTAAAGGTCCTGTTGAGTGTCCCTGGGAGTACATGAATACCAGGTTGGGAACCACTGCTTTACTGGTTTGTTGTTTACAGTACACTTACTCTGATAGTGTTTACAAAAAGGTGGTGAAGACCAGAATTTAAAAAGAATAAAAATCTATCTTATGATCTTTTACTAAGTTTTTAATAAATTAGAGACTACAGTTCTTAGGTAACAATTAGTGGTAGGTTATTTTTCAGGATCAGGCCTTGGGTAAAATCAGACAAAACTATAGTCAGACACCCCCTAAGTTTAACCCCCGACTTATCTGAGGGTCATAGAAAATTCCATGATTGTTGGCTCAAAACCTGCCCTTGGCTTATCTGTGGGGCCGACTTATAGACGGGTGTCTGCGGTGATTGCTGTAGGGGATCTCCACTGTAAGCTCCCTGGCAAGCTCAAGCCAAAGTTAACCTTTTATTCTCATGAGAAAAGGGCTAAAGGTTTCCATTTAAATCAAGCAAGTCTTCTTCCATTCTGCAAATGCTGCTGCAGCCTTGTTCCATTTTGCAAATGCTTGTGTTTTGCAGAGGTCTGTTTTTTTAAACACCAGGATGTAATCCATTTCTAACAAAATCCAACACTACAATTCAGTGCACCATTACTTAAGAATAACACCTATGGAAAGCAAAAAACTCTACTTCTGAGTAAATAGGGTTGCAACTATGTACAGCTCCACTTGCTAACAGCCATTCCTTGTTGCTTCTCTCTGCTATGAATTGAATTGCACAATCCCAGTTATGTATTATAAGTTGTATGTTACATGTAGAGCTTAACGCACCAGGCACCTAAAAGACGGATTTGATTAATGGTTCTCCTGCAGGGGTTCGCATCCTTTTTTCACTTGTATACCCCTTGACAGCCCATTACATAAACTGTACCACTCATATTAGCAAAATTTTGGTAATTAATATGAATAATATAAGCCCTCACCTCCTCTATATGAAAATTCATACTTAATGTATTCATCACAATATTTTCTCTTTTTAGCTGATTAATGAACTGAAAACTATGCCTTTGCACCATTTACACCAGAAGTGTCCTGAGAAATTCTGGGTGATTGATCACTTTCCATATTATGGTTCAGCTTTTTTACTATGCTGGTTTTCAATCACTGATTCATATATGAATTGATGACCAAAAACTAGCTATTGGTGAGGCTTTCACAGCCAACTAGCTACCTCCCTCCCTGCCTTGCTGGCCCTGCAAGGCATTTTGGAGCACTGTCTGCCTTTTTCTGCCATTATTCAATTGTTTTTCAAGTACCCCTAAAGATCCTGTCAAGTGCCCCTGGGGGTACGTGCACCCCAGGCTGGAAACCACTGTTGTTCTGGTATGTTGTTTACAGTGCACTTACTCTGATAGCATTTACAAAAAGCTTGTGAAGACCAGAATTTAAAAAGTCAAAAGAATAAAAATGTATCTTATGATCTTTTACTATATTTTTTAAATAAATTAGGGGCTGTACAGTTCTTAGGTAACAAATTAGTGGTAGGTTATTTTTCAGGATCTGGCTTTGGGTAAAATCAGACAAAACTATAGTCAGATACCCCCCTACTTTAAACCCCCTCCCCAACTTATCCGAGGATCATAGAGAATTCCATGATTTTTGGTTCAAGACTTGCCCTCAACTTATCTGTGAGATCAACTTATAGGCGAGTATCTGTGGTATATCTGCTAGTGCAGCAAATAAGAGTGGCATTGGTTTCAAATTCATAGTTTATACATATAGAACCTGCATACGAAAATCTTACTGCTGAGATGCAGCTATACACAGCTGGTTTTTCCTTTCCTAATCTGTTTCTGCTGCCACTAATTTCCTAACCCACCATCCTGCTAATCTCCCAGTGCCCCTCACTGTCACCCATTGCTGCTGCCTCATGCATCTACCACTTCTTGAAAACAAGCTGGATGGAAGTGTGCTGGCAGCAGGAGAGATGATTATGGTAGTGGTGCAGAGGATGTACATTCCAACAATAAATGGAGAAGTGGTTCTAAATTATGTCATTTATGCTGCTATAGGTAGAGGTGTTTGTTTCTGATGAATAGGATAGGTTTATAGCATAACTCTTACTGAACACAATGAACTTGCATCAGAGTAAAATAACACCATTTTCAAATTCTTCTAACTATAGATTTTGGAATTTCCTAATTAAAGACATTGGTGTCTTAAAATAAGGATTCTTATCATGACTGTCCTTGTGAAAGGAAGAATTCTTGAAATCAATCCACCTCTCTGAGCCTGCAATCCTATCCACACTTTCCTGGGAGTAAGCCCCATTGATTCAAATGGAATTTACTTCTGAGTAGACCCACATAGGATTAGGCTCTAAGTTAACAGCACAATCATATAAATTTACTAAAATATAAGTCCTATTTTGTTCCCAGGTAAGTGTGCTTAGGATTGGAGGCTAAGAGAAGCAGTGTTGTGCAATGGATATAGAGCAGTGGTTCCCAAACATTTTAGCACTGGAACCCACTTTTTAAACTGGTACTCTGTTGGGACCTACCTAGGTTAAAAAAAAAATTCACTTTACCAGCCGCTCAAGCCTCTTTTTGTATCCTTTTTACTATAGTGGGGGAATCACCATCTGGAGCGTTTTTTCAGCTCCATGTCCTGGTGGCCACCATTCTGATGGTCTTGCATTTCCTTTCTCCTGGCCTTCTGTATGAGCAGAGGTGAAGTTGCCTACTCATGAATAAACACACATGTGTGGCTCAGTTTTGCTTTCCATAGGGCTCAGTATATTTTCCTTGTTAGCTTGGAGGAGGGGGGAGACTTCCTTCTCAAGATTTTGTTGGGGCCTGTGTTAATGAAATCAGGATTATTCTGGTGGCATTTCCCCTTGGCCTAACCTGTCCAAGGTATATTTGCCTACTTGCACGTAAATATGTGCATGCTGCTCCTTTTTTGTTTCCATAGAGCTTAATACATTTTTCTTGTTGGCTAACAGCTTGTCAGTTTCATGACCCACCAAAACTTGGGTTGCAACCCACTGGAGGGCCCAACCCACCCACAATTTGGGAACTACTGACACAGAGCATTGCAGTTAGCCTGAGGAGACTGGGTTCAGTCACTGACTCTCAGGCTAACTTCATAGAGATGTGAGGATAAGAAGGGGGAGCTGTTGATGCTGTCCTGAGATCCTTGGAGAAATGGCAGGGATATAACATTGTTGTGTTTAACATTGACCAGAACAGAGATATTCTGGCAATGTGTTCTGTATGCTTTCTGATCCAGTTGATCACTATGATCCACTGCTTTCTGATCCCGTTCAAATTATACTTTCCATTTTCATGGGAGACATGGACTTGAAGAAATATGTGCATTTTTGTTTCAAATGCTCGTGTTCCTTTCAGTTATTGAACCTATAGTATATGACTTTAAACAGAAGGACTGACCTCAAAGAAGCAAATTTAAAATACTCTGCTGAAAAACTGTACACTGTTGACGTTTCTCATTTTTAAGAATTGTTGATTTGGGTATGCTTCTGTGGAATGGTTCAACTTCTGTATGATGGGGAAAAAACATTCTTCTCATTCTTTACAGTTATAAATATGTTCCATTCTGTCCAAGTCCTCAAAATGAACAGTCCCACATGTACTCTGCTTGTCTCCCAAGCAGTATGGCTGCAGTATTTCACAGCAACAAGCTAAAATATGCATGTAATGATTAAAATAACATTTGCTGCAATTAAACCCTGTTCCCATTTCAGTATAGAAATGTGATTTAATTCAGTACTTAAATTGTTTTGTCAGTTAAAATTTTAATAGAATGTCTAAAATTTGAGAAATTTTTATTATGAGTTACGTACACAGCTGAAGTGTCATGAAAAGCTTGAGGATTTGTTTAAAAGTTGTTTCTCCTTTTTTTCTTTATTGATCATCTAGTGAGAGGGATAAAGTGATAAAAAAATATAGATTTATATTTACATTTATGGAAAATGCTTGTAGTAATGAATGTAATAATAGAAAAATGTTCTTTCATTACTTTACTAAAAATGTGTAATAGATTATTTTAGCACCTACTCCTACGGCCAGACAATGCTAGCCTCCCGTGTGCTGCCATGGCAACGACCATCACAGACATGCCATATGGCACATGGCAGCAGCCAGCAGAGGGCAGTTCAGGCCGCCACATGCTATCCCCCCTTCTGGGCTTAATAGCTGGTGCAGATCCTAGTAGACCCATAAAGGCTGCAGGGACCCAGCACTGGATCAGAGAATCAATGTTCCCTTACCTTAAGTTTGGGCTGCCCATTGCTCATTCATGCAGAGCAGTGGTTCCCAAACTATTTAGAGGCCCCTAGAGGGGCCTGCCAAAGGGAGTGGCTATAATGGTGATTGGGCAGCAGAGTTCCCCCACCCCAAGTAGCAGCTTGTTTAACCCTTAATTCACATATAACCTAATCTGCCTGTCAATTTTGCAACCCAACAAAAAGTGGATCACGACCCACTGATGGGTCCCAGAAGTACTAATGGAGAGAGTAAGATGTAAGCAGTCTGGTTGTTTTTGATTATGAGGACTAAGAGACTTTGAAATTCTGTATGAATCTACCTGTTGTGCTGTACTCCATTATACTCTTATTTCAGGAAAAAATAATGGAAGCAAATTGTAAGGAAAGGTTACATTTGAATGATTTCATTGTGTTGGAGAAACACACATTTATCAAATGATAACTTATCACAGTGTGCATTCAATCATTGCCTCTAGGCAAGCCTGTCATCTGTAAATTGGTCTCTTATTGTCTCTTGTCAGATCTCTTGTTATCTTGTGTGCTCCCTGAGTCATCTGGTGGACCACTGTGAGATACAGGAAGCTAGACTAGAGGGGCCTTTGTCCTGATCCAGTGGGGTTCTCTTCTAATGTTCTTATGTTAAATTCCCTAGTAGTCGGTAAGGAGAATTTTACCACCCTTCTCCAGGTGACTGGCAAAGCAGGGGAGTGGTCAAATTCTCAACCCTTGGCAAGATGGTAAACTGTCTAGCCAAGTTATTGAGTGAAAAGTGTTTGGAATTATTATTATTATTATTATTATTATTATTATTATTATTATTATTATTATTATTATTATTATTATTAACAGTATTTATATACCGCTTTTCAACTAAAAGTTCACAAAGCGGTTTACAGAGAAAAATCAAATAACTAAATGGCTCCCTGTCCCAAAAGGGCTCACAATCTAAAAAGATGCAAAAGAATACCAGCAGACAGCCACTAGAACAGACAGTGCTAAGACTAAGACTGGGTTGCTTGTATTATTCACTCATAACTTATTTTTAGTCAGATGACTAAAAGAATAACAAGAAGAGTTGTTTTAGATATGCCTAAAGAAAGAGGAAGAGAAATGAGGGGGTGGGATTGCTCCTGGACAAGGATGGTCAATTCGTGCCTGGAACTCAAGAGAAGGCGGAGCTGCTCAACTCCTACTTTGTGTCCATCTTCTCTCAGAAGGAGAATTGTGCAAATGTCAGTGCTGAGCAGTGGCGTCACTAGGATTCATGTCACCCGGTGTGAGACTCCTGTGCATCACCCCATGCAGTGGGCAGGGCAACACCCCAGGTGGAATGCGTGGTGATGTACCATCACCCTGCCCCCACTGGTTTATTGGCTGTACCTTTTGTTAGAACACAGATATTTCAATGTGGTTTGTTTCATTGCATTCTGCATGAAATTATGCATTGATTGATATATAACATGATGGTATTATTCCTTCAAACTAGTGATTTTGAAAACTTGTAGAGTCACGCGCGCACACACACCCTGTGTCAACTTACTAACTCCTTATTGCAGCAGTTCTCAAACTTTTAGCACCAGTACTCACTTTTTAGAATAACAATCTGTCCAGGACCCATTGGAAGTGATGTCATGTCCAGAAGAGACATCATCAAGCAGATTAAAATAAATAATTATAAATAATTAAATTAAAAGAAATAAATAAGGGGGAGCCAGTCCTGTTTCACCAAGTGAATTTTCTCTGTAGTCTGCCTGCAATAACACCCCCCCAAAAAGAATCAGTAAGATTTTCAGCCCTCACCAGTGCCCAGTTTAAAGTTCTTCTGTTTCAAGCATATCGATAAAGACGCACCTGACTTTACAAGTGCAAAATAGAAAACTGTCCCCTTACCAGTTCAAGCCTCTTTTTTTGTCCTTTATAGTGGGAGGAGGGAGGCTGCCTTCTGGAGCATTTGTTGCGCTCCAGTTCCATCGGATCGGGACCATTCTGGTGTTCTCACATTCCCCTTTGCCTGACCTGATCATAAGCCAAGGCAGGTCTGCCTACTCACGAGTAAACGTGATCGTGAGGCTGTTTCGCTTTCCATAGGGCTTCACAGCTATGGAGAGGGGGCCAGCTGGCAGGGAGGGGCCTCCTTGGGTGTTTTTGGGGACTGCATTCATTGGATCAGGACCATTCTGATGTTGTTGGAGTCCTCTCATCCTGCCCTTTCCGACAGACTAAGGCAAGTACGCCTACTCACAAGTAATCACGGCCACGTGGCTTCATTACGCTTTCCATAGGGCTCAATACAGTCGCAGCTGGGAGGAAAGGACCTCCTTCTTAGGGGTTTTTTTGGGCTGCATTCATTGGATCAGGACCATTCTGGTGTCCTTGGATTCCGCTCAGCCTGCCCTTTCCGACGGACTAAGGCAAGTTCACCTACTTGCAAGTAAACGATACGGCTCGGTTTCACTTTCCATAGGGCACCATGCATTTTTTTCTTTCCGGTTTTTTGGCCATAACTTTTGAAGGAAAGGAGCAATTTCACTCTGGTATATTGCATTGCATTCCGCTGGAAATTCGACATCCAACGGTTTATGGCAAGATGGGGTTGCTCCTAAAACCACGATTTTAGCGCGTCATCCCCCCAGTGCACGTCACCCCCCCTTGCACGTCACGTGGTGTGGCCCGCACCCCCCCACCCCCTAGCGACGCCGCTGGTGCTGGGTCCTTGGCTGATGGAGGGATATGCTTACATTCCTGAAGAAATGAAAGTACATTCCTGAAGTAATGAAAACCTGGACAGCACAGGACTGTAGTTTAGGATTGAAAGGGAACTAGTTAAAAACCACTTATTTGGCCTAAATGTATTCAAGTCATTTGGACCAGATGGACTGCATCCTAGAGTACTAAAGGAACTTGTGAATGTACTTGCAGAGCCTCTGTCAATTATCTTTGAAAAATCCTGGAGGACGGGGGAGGTGCCACTAGACTGGAAGTGGGCTAATGTGGTCCCAGTCTATAAAAAGGGGAAAAAAGAAGACCCAGGAAATTGAAGACCTGTCAGTCTGACTTCAGTGCCAGGGAAGATATTAGAATAGAACATAAAACGCACACTTTGCACACATTTAGACAGCAACTCACAGCCCGATCCTATCCAATTTTCCAGTGCCAGTGCAGCTGTGCTGATAGGGCATGCACTGCATCTTGTGGTGGGGCAGCAGGCACAGAGGCCTCGTTAAGGTATGGGAACATTTGTTCCTTTACCTTGGGGCTGGGTTGCAACTGCACCGGTGCTTGAAAATTGGATAGGATTGGGCCCTCAGTGATCAACAGAACCCAATATGGATTTGTCAAATATAAATCTTGCCAGACAAATCTCATCTCCTTTTTTGAGCGGGTTACTAGCTTACTGGACTGTGGGAATACAGTAGATGTAATATATCTTGACTTCAGTAAAGCATTTGACAAGGTCCCACATGATCTAATCAGCAACTTGGTAAAATATGGGTTCAGTGATACAATCGATAGATGGTTTCACAACTGGTTGGATGGCTGTACACAGAGGGTGTTTGTCAATTGCTTCGCTTCAACCTGGAGGGCAGTTTCGAGTGGGGTACCCCACTTAGGTCTTGGGCCTGGTTCCCTTTAATATCTTCATCAATGACTTGGATGAGGGGATACAAGGGAGCCTCATCAAATTTGCGGATGACACCAAACTGGGAGGAGTAGCAAACACAATTCTTCTATTGTGAATTGTGTCATCTGCAAATTTGATGAGGCTCCCTTGTAGAAGGGAGGAAGTAGAAGGCTTCAGGAAGACCCAGACAAAATGGAATACTGGTCTGAAATGAATAAGATGAAGTTCAACAGGGATAAATGCAAAGTTCTGCACTTGGTCAAAAACAACCAAAGATGCAGGTATAAAATGGAGATATGTGACTTGGTAGCACTACATGTGAGTGGGATCTTAGAGTTGCAGTGGATCACACAATGAACGTGAGTCAGCAGTGTGAAGAGCTGCAAAGAAGGTGAATGCAATTTTAGCCTGCTTTAACAGAACCATGGCTTCCAAGCCATGTGAACTTGCGGTTCTGCTTTACTCTGCACTGGTTACACCTAACCTGGAGTATTGTGTCTAATTCTGGACACCCCACTTTAAGAAAGATGCAGCCAAACTAGAGCAGGTTCAGAGTAGAGCAATGAGAATGATCAGAAGGCTGGAGGACAAGCCCTACGAGAAAAGGTTGAAAGAACTTGGCATGTTTAGCCTGGAGAAGAGAAGACTGAGAAGGGTCTTCAAATACCTAAAGGGCTATCATATGGAATAATTTATTCTCAGCTCTCTCTGAAAGCAGAACTAGAACCCATGGGTACAAACTGCAAGAGAGGAGATTTCGATTAGAAATTCCTGACTATCGGGGCAGTTCTGCAGTGGAACAGATGGCCGAGAGAGGTGGTGGACTCTCCCTCACTAGAGATATTCAAGCAGAGGCTTGACAAGCACCTGTTGGAGATGCTCTAAGAGGATTTCCTGCCTAAG
Source organism: Tiliqua scincoides (assembly GCF_035046505.1). NCBI lineage: Eukaryota > Metazoa > Chordata > Lepidosauria > Squamata > Scincidae > Tiliqua > Tiliqua scincoides. The sequence goes on along the minus strand of NC_089821.1, from coordinate 134,863,066 downwards.
GCAGGGGGTTGGACTAGATGACCTATTAGGCCCCTTCCAATTCTATGATTCTATGACTTGTGTAATTTTGATGCTTTTTCATATGTTTGGATTTTGTCGTCACAATCAGTATTATTTAAGCTGGCAATTTTTCAACCAACAACTAATATAATGTGAAAGCTGATGTTACATTCCTTAGAAAATGTTAACTGGTTTCAAATTTTATTTTTAAAAAATAAGAAAATCCTACAAGCTCAAACAATAGAGAATACTACTTTATTTAAAAAACAACAACAATAAAGTCATTTAAAAACAAAGTCAAAAACAATAAAGTCAATAAAAACTATGAAAGTCTGCTGAAAAGAGAGTTGAGGTCGATCTTATGTTTTCGGTATAGCCATGTGACAATCCCAAGACTGCCCTACACATGTGGCTGGTTCCAGTATTAAAGTTGCCACACAAAGGCTATTACAAATTTTTATTTATTTAAGAGATTTTATTCTGCCTTTTAGTTTAGGAAGCTCACAGGGTGACTTCTTTTCCACACAGCTGTCATAACCTGTTGCGCTGTTATTATCACATCATTCTTCTGTCAGGCTCTGTAAATGGATATTTGCCACCATGAGAACTAGAAACTCTGGGTTTTGATGAGGACTATAGGCTTACTTTGAAGAACAGGGGATTAAATTATGATAGTACTGGATATCTGTTCAATAATTCCAAGGCCAGTTTTATCTCCAAACTCATCAAAAGACGTTCCCACTGCCTGTTTTGTATTAACTATTGAACCAATAATTCAATTAGAAGTAACTAGATATTTTTCATTTTGTAGGGTGTGCTGATCTCCAAAGTCTTGACACAATGCAACCAATGGAAAGGAAACGACAGGGTTACATACATGAGTTGCTCCAGACTGAGGAAAAATACATGGATGACCTTCAACTCGTCTTAGAGGTAAGAGCTACTTGAACAGAAAATATATTTAAGTAGTATCTTCAATGCTTTATTAGAAGGCTCTTTATTAAATGGGAAACTGTGGAAGTGTAAACTTTGAATGTACAATAATCAAAAAATGTTCACCTGGCAAGCACACTAGAATACCTGCAGACATTTGCCTATGAACCAGTCTCACAGATAAGTTGAGGGCAGGTCTTGAGCCAAAAATAATGGAATGTTGTGTGACCCTTGGATAAGTTGGGGGGGGGGTGTCTGACTATAGTTTTGTCTGATTTTACCCAGAGCCAGATCCTGAAAAATAACCTACCACTAATTGTTACCTAAGAACTGTACAGCCCCTAATTTCTTAAAAATATAATAAAAGATCATAAGATACATTTTTATTCTTTTGACTTTTTAAATTCTGGTCTTCACAAGCTTTTTGTAAATGCTATAAGAGTAAGTGCACTGTAAACAACATACCAGAACAACAGTGGTTTCCAGCCTGGGGTACATGTACCCCCAGGGGCACTTGACAGGATCTTTAGGGGTACTTGAAAAACAATTGAATAATGGCAGAAAAAGGCAGGTTGTGCTCCAAAATGCCTTGCAGGGCCAGCAAGGCAGGAAGGGAGGTAGCTAGCTGGCTGTGAAAGCCTCACCAATAACTAGTTTTTGGTCATCAGTTCATGTATGAACCAGTGATTGAAAACCAGCACAGTAAAAAAGCTGAAACATAATATGGAAAGTGATCAACCACCCAGAATTTTTCAGGACACTTCTGGTGCAAAACAGTGCAAAGGCAGAGTCTTCTGTTCTTCAAACAGATAAAAAGAGAAAGTATGTGATGAATACATGAAGTCTGGGTTTTCATAGAGAGGAGATGAGGGCTTGTATTACTACAAACATTTTGCTAATACGAAGGGTACAATTTATGGAAATGGGCTGCCAAGGGATATGCAAGTGAAAAAGGTTGGGAAGCACTGCAGGAGAACCATGAATCAAATCCACCATTAAGGTATCTGGTGTGTTAAGCCAGAAGTTCTACATATAACATACAACTTATAACACATAACTGGGAGTGTGCAATTCAATTCACAGCAGAGAGATGAGGTATTTGCAACCCTTTTTACTCAGAAGTAGACTCACTGCTTTCCATGGGTGTTATTCTTAAATAATGGTGCACTTGCAGAGGCTGCAGCAGCATTTGTAAAATGGAAGGAGGTTTGCTTGATTTAAAAAAAAAAGCCTTTAGCAGGAGAATGAAAGGTTAACTTTGGCTGGAGCTTCGCCCTGGAGGGTTGCCTTGGAGATTAACAGCCCTCTAATCATCTCATTGCTTCTGCAGCTTTGCTTGCAGAAGTTGCTTGAAAAGCCCTGACCAACCTTGAAGATAAAGTGAGCTGATGATCTTGGGATCTGTGCTTCAGGGCCTCCCACGGATTCAGATTTCTGTAGATAATCAGATCTGCTGTCAACAGGACCTCTTGGACGTGACCAGAAGTGCTTTCCAGTTGTGTCTGGGAGGACTTCTGAGGTGCAGGGAGGCTGCGCATAGCCTTCCCAGGCTGCCTCAGAAGGCCTTCCAGATGCAACCCAAAGACAATTCCAGTCACATCTGGCAGTCCCTCCAGCCGTGAAGGACGTTGAGTCAAATCTGCAGGTGCCAAATACATGGATAAGGAGGGCACACTGTTATGGCAAATCATGTAAGACCACCACTTGTCATCAATAGCTGTTTCCAGCCACGCCCAGTCGGGAAGAGTCAGAATGGCATAGCAGTACCAACCTACAAGTAACCTGTTAAAACATATGGTTACTGAAAGCTACCAAGAGATCTAATAAGATCACCAGAGTTGTTATACTCACCTGTCAGTCTCCAAATGATTGTTAATTGAGCCAACAAAGCAACCTCAGTCCAGTTACCATGCTGAAATTACCAGGCTGACAAGAGCACAACCGTGGAGAGAGCCTGGAGCTGTGTGGCAATCTCATGTTTCCCTTCTCCCAAAGAAAAGGTGATTTATAATTCATTTTTAAGTAGACTGATCAGATGAATAGAAGACAATGTTCTTATACCAGCAGTAGCAGCAGCAGCAGAAAGGAGCTTTGTTGCATCATAGAAATGAGAAAAGCCGCTCCTGTTGACAGCACAAACCTAGGCATTCCTACTCAGAAGTAAGTCTCATTATAGTCGATGGGGCTTAGGGCCCAATCCTATCCAACTTTCTAGTGCTGGTGCACCCATGCCAATGGACATGCACTGCATCCTGGGGGGGGAGCCACAGAGGCCTCCTCCAGGTAAGAGAATGTTTGTTCTCTTTCCTCAGGCTGCATTGCAGTTTCACCTGCACTGGAAAGCTGGATAGGATTGGGCTCTTAGTCCCAGGAACATGTATATAAAATTGCAGCCTATATGCAAAGAGGAAATTTTCTCTTTGATAAAACAGATAAAAAGTAGAGCAAGAATTCTATCTTCTTCATATCTAATCACTTTATTTTCATCTGGATTAAGTATTTTGGAAAGACTGTCCAACAGTGAAATTGTCTTATACTTGTCTACAAGAAAAAAAGCTTCAGCTCGGTTGATTACTGGTATATAAATTAGATGGGTACTATACAATTTGAGAGATGCAGCTTATGAAATGGCCGTCACTGCATTTAAAACTACCACCACCACCTCCTGTAGGTTTTCCAGAAACGAATGGCTGAAGCAGGCTGCCTCTCAGAGACAGAAATGGGATTAATCTTTGTCAACTGGAAGGAGCTCATCATGTCTAATACAAAGTTACTGAAGTAAGTGCTTCTACCATTTGGTCGATTTTTGTGTTTGTGGATCTCCCAGTCCAAAAGGGTAATGATACAGTTAAAAGATCAAATAGATTTAAAAAGTAAAATGATATTCTAAATAACAAAATTGAAGAAGACAAATAATGACAATTTTGGCTTTTCAGTTCAGTAAGACTTCTATTGGCATAAAAAAAAATTGGCTTTTGATAAGGCAATTTTAAAAATACCAGTGGGATTATGTTGTTTGATATAAAGATAATGAACTTTTTCTCAGTATTCTTAGAGACTCACCAACTTTCTTCGGAGGTAATTTGGAGAATCTGCCAAACAGTAATTTAGATCTAATCTAAAAAACCACTGATGGTAATGGAAGTAATTCACAGTTTCTGAGCAAGTTCCTTGGTGACAACAATGCACCCAATCTGTTTGCATCTGGGCCTTCTCCTATTCTAACAGAGCAAGTTCTGCCAGCAGCCAGATCCTTTGAGCACCTTCTGTGAAGGAACTTGGAAGCTCCTCCATTTTATTGATCCATCTGAATCAAAATCTTCCATTTTGAATTTTCTTTTTTTCCAGAGCTCTTCGTGTGCGTAAGAAGACTGGAGGTGAAAAGATGCCAGTGCAGATGATTGGTGACATCTTGGCTGCTGAACTGTCTCACATGCAAGCTTATATCCGGTTCTGCAGCTGCCAGCTTAATGGGGCTGCATTGTTACAGCAAAAAACAGATGAGGAGCCAGAGTTCAAAGATTTCTTGAAGGTATACTATTTAGCAGCTCCTTAAGGCACTCTTGTCTTCTTTCTTTTACTGCAGATGTAATACACTGGTTCCTGTTAACTATGTTAAACAGAATAGGAGCTGGCCTTCCCCGTAAAGTAAGAATGTATAATGACGTTTGCTAGAGCATATTACACCAGTGATTTCTAAAGCCTTTTACATAACGTGTGACAAGCATTTTTGGAGTGCACATATGTGTGGAGGATGGGAGGTGGAGCTTTTGGGGCTCTACTCTTGCTTTGCACCAGAATGTGTTGGAATGAAGCTGATGCAATCACTTCCTAACTTGGGGTTGAACCCATTCTTTTGACTCACTGTCAGAACTAGAAATCAGTTATTTGGATGTTTATGATAAGACTGCAAGCTCCGTCAAGTAATCTGTTAAATCAATAGCTAAAAGTAATTTGATTGACTAAAACTGAGCCTCTTTGAGTGCTCAGGAAGGAGATAAAGCAGGGTATAAATTTGTAAGTAAGTAAAATAAAACAATTAATTACTTAGCAGATTTTAGTTATTAAGATATAAAATTGCAAGTGCTTGTTAACAGATTTTTCCTCTTATGCGAGGTAGAATTGGGGATAGTTCTCCTGAGATATGCACTGTAAAAACATGATGCTGTGTATCATCTAAAAGAAGGTTTGTTTTTCTCTTTAGAATGATTGTTTTGTTTCACATGCAGATCTGATCAATGAATTCACTAAGATTTCTTTAATTTGTTTGCAACTCTGGCTCTGATTCATTCTCTGAATTTTCAGTTTCTGGCATCTGACTTGTTTATATGACTTCCACTGCCACATCTCAGCAATTTCAAAATTATAACTAAACTAGACATGTTTGGTGTTACTGTGTTACTTAAATGTGTTAGTGTGATTTGGGATTTTTCTTTCTTTGCTTTTAACAATATTGCTAAAGGTGTAAATGGAGTGGCCCACAAAAGGGTGCCTATAGCAGGAGTAGCCAACTTTTGGCACTTTGCCAGCCCACTCTTAATCATGCACCTCCCCTTGTACTATTCTAAGTAGAAACAAAAAATTTCAATTGAAAGCCAGTGAAAAGGTGTTTTCCTATTTAAAATCAAAAGGGAAAGACAAATGGGACTGGGAGAAAAGGGAGACAAATTCCCTACCTCCCCCTTTACCCTGTTTTAGGCACCCTAGAAGTATTATTAAAAAAGAAAGAAAGCTTAGCCTTGGGATTTTCTTTCTAATGCATTTAAGTGCACATTTAGTTTGGCCATCACTTCATTAGGCACCATAGACACTCGCCTATAAGTTGATCTCACAAATAAGTTGAGGGCAGGCTTTGAGCGTAAAAACATGGAATTTTCTATGACCCTCAGATAAATTGGGGCAGAGGGGTTAAACAGGTGAGGTGTGAAATTCTTTGAAAATGACTTACCAGGAATTGTTCTGAGGCAGCAGCAAAAAGAAAAAAAAAAAGAGGCATTTTATTTTCTTCTCCGAACAGGAAGGGAGATGAAGGTGCTTTGTAGGCTTTGTGAGTACAGTGCTGCACTTTCATAGCAGCAAACCTAATAAAGACTACAATTCCCATAAGCACTTTCACTTCTCTTCCTGTTTGGAGAAGCTGAAATGGTTGCCGCTGATACCATAATTACTCGTAAGTAAAAGTGCTCCTTTTTTTCTTCACCCCCCTGTGGAGATTTGTAGCCCAGTTCCACCCCCGCTTCACCAGAGACCTGCTCCTAGAAGCTTCATTCACCGTACTGACCAGTGTATAAGTTGACTCAGGTTGTCAGGGTCAATTTTGAGGCATTTTTTTTTAAATTATACCCAAGTATATACGGTAATTCATTTGTGAATTGTTGAGTTATGTCACCTGTGCACTTGCATGAACAGCTACTATAAATCAGTCCATTTGTGAAGGGCATAAGAAATATGTACAACAAATATGCTTCTCATTTAATCTTGAAATGTCAGACAACATTTTCCACTCCTGCCCAGGCAATTCCATGTGAATGTTTTATCTATATAAAGTTCCCATGAAAGACCTCGGACCCCCCACAGATACTGAAAACTGCGGATAACTAAATCCACGGTTTTAATGCCTTTAAACTCTCCATAGGTGACCAGAGTCATGTTCCAGTCACCTCTGGAGGGCCTTTTGAAACCCACAGAGGCTGCACATGTCTGCCTGCGTACTCTGTGGGCTTCTGAATGGCCCTTACAGGCAAAAAAAAGCCACCTCCAGTGTGCCTCAGGAAACCGGAAGTGATGTTTTAATGCCTTTTAAGTGATTCTGAGGCCCAGGGAGGGTTTCCCTGCACCTCAGAATGCCTTAAAAAGGCATTAAAATGTCACTTTCTGTTTCCTGAGGCAAACCGGAAATTGCTTTTTTTGCTTGTAAGGGCCATTTTGAAGCTCACAGAGGCCACAGGCAGACATGTACGGCCTCTGCGGGCTTCAGAAAGCTTTCCTGAGGCAACCAGAGTGTACCTCCAGTCACCTTCGGAGGGTTCAGGTTGGACCAAGTCTGGCTGAACGCGGGTCTTGCATTGAGTCAGATCTGCAGATATTAAATCTGTGGATAAACATGCTCGGCCTGTATAAAAGTCTTGTTTAAACCGATCCTCAGATCAAATAGAGGCTTGTTCCAGCTCTATGGAGCACACATATTTTAATGAAGTACAATGGCCTTGGCTCAATGACTCTCATATTTAATATTTCTCACCTGTTAACACAGGAACACGACCGACCTTCCTTTTGTGGCAGATAGAAAACTGAAACTCTTTGCTATATAAATACTAATGAAATATCTCTGTTAAAATCTGATTAACTTGCAGAAACTAGCTTCAGACCCTCGCTGCAAAGGAATGCCACTCTCTAGCTTCCTGTTGAAACCTATGCAGAGAATTACCCGCTACCCTCTTCTCATAAAGAGCGTGAGTATCAAATTATTTGCTTTCCGAAGCATTGAATGAAATCAGAGATTAACTTGATTGTCAGCACTCTGTGAGAATAAGCAGAGCATTAGAGCCCAATCCTGGGCTCGACACGCCGGTTTACCACCAGTGCACACTGTCACAAACATGCCATAAGGCACTTTTGCAAGGCCTAACACTAGGCCAGCACCTATACTAGCCCAGTGCTGGGCTAGCACTGGGCAGGCACCCAGCCTCTGCCACTTGGCAGTTACATGGACCGCCGAGCCACGGTAAGGTAAGCGGGAGCGGGGGGGGAGGTGGGAAGGAGGTGTTCCGGGGAAGGGGGAAGGCAGACAGAGGGCAGGGAGGAGGCATGATGAGGAGGCAGGGAGAGGGCGGGGGGGCGTGCTGGGGGGAGCGGGGAGGGAGACAGGTGGGTCCAGTGAAGCAGAGCTCCACCGGATCCAGAGCATGCATGCGGGGCTCGGCACCCTACATTAATGCTCTTCCCATTGCGGGGCTCTTACCCAGGAAAAGGGAACAAAAGTCCCCTTTTTCCAAGGTGCCACCGTGGGCGTGCTAGATGCAGTGGCAGCCATTTTCGGTGCCACTGCAGCCGCGTGCCAAGGAAGCTTGGATTGGGTTGTTAATAAGTACATTTTTTAAATATTTCAATTCATTTATAATACTAAAAGGAAGAGTACAAGAAAAACACACTAAAAGAAGAAAAAAGAGAAAAGAAAACATTAAAGATAAATTTTAAAAATGTCAAAAATACCTCTAATAATGTAGCACAGTTGAAGTTGAATATTCTGATTTCTTACAGCTTTACATCTTAATACTCTAAATTTCCATCCATATATATTTTTATATTCTAATTGTTTTTCCAATATTGACTCTTCCTCTTCAAATCCAGATAATTTTTTATTGATTTTAAATCTTTCTGATATTTGTACAAATAAAAACCATTGACAATTAAAACCTTCAAGGCAAGTATAAACAATAATAGTGATAAAGGACATCCTTGTTATGTTCCCTTTTGAATCTCAAAAACCTTTGACAATTCTCCATTCACTACCACCTGGGCAGTTTGTGACATGTAAATTGATTTTATCCATTTTGTAAATTTCTCTCCATTTTGTCTGACCTCATTCAGAAAAATCCAGTCCAAATATGACTGTGTTTCCAAACACAGAAACTGTGTCAATAAGATTTGACTTTACAGCTGTCCTTCATCCAACTTACAGATTTCCACTTTAGCAAAAAACTGTAAGTTTTATTACCTTTAATTTTGATTAGTGAAAAATATTTTTGCTATAATGAAAACACCTTTTCAGTTTTGAGTGATTCACTCTTTGCAGAGGCCTAGAAAGTCCTTTTTTGCATCACAGATACAGTGTTGTACACTAAACATAAATGCATCACACCATCACTAGCAACATGTTGGAGGGCATACTGATGAGATTAAAGAGTGATATGTAACTTCTGCATTTAAAAATGAGATATAGTACTTTTTTTTTTTTGCTATTTTACACCAACCAAATCCTTCTGTAATTAATGATATTTTAGACCTTGATTTACACATCTTTGCCTGACAAACTGTTTAAGAACAAATTGTGTTTGTGAACGGAGGCATGGATGTAACACTGTGCTTTCCTTTACTATAAGCTGTAGGCGTCTCTTGTTTTTTGACCAGATTCTGGAGAATTCCCCTGAAACACATCCAGATCACAATAATCTGAAGCTGGCTCTTGAGTGTGCTGAGGAATTGTGTTCCCAAGTTAATGAAGGAGTTCGTGAAAAGGAAAATTCAGAAAGACTTGAGTGGATACAATCCCATGTGCAATGTGAAGGACTTGCAGAGGTAAGTATGGCTTGAGTTGCGTATTGAACTACATGTGACTCCTCATCCAGTTGACAAGGCTGTATGCAAAGTGCATTTTTAAAAATCTCAGGATTTTTCCCATCACAGTCATCACAGAGTAGAATGCAAGGGTTTTGTGACCAGTGTTCCCTTTAAGCTGTGTGGCCGTGAAGCTCCAGAGATTAAGATTATGACATCATTCCATGCAGAAAACTCATACTCCCTGTAAAAATTACAGGGAACATTGTGATCCAATGTTTTATAGATAAAATCCTCATAGGACAGTATATAGAGGCTATTGTGGAATGAGCTCATCAAGGACCATTTTTTTGTGACTTGATGGTCCTTGAAGGTCCATCCCCAATTCAAGAGAGATGCATTCTGTTGTTTCACACCTTGAGGACAATGTGGCAGGGAACTTCTTAATAGCTCTAGAAAGCTGTTCCTCCACTAAAAACTCTTAATTGAATGGACAACGAGAGAAAGCCAAAGTTGAAGGCACTTCTTTTGTGTTCGCTCAGATTTTCTTTAACTCAAAGTCAGGAGACTCTCATGATGCAGCTTTATTTACAAATTTAAATCAGCTGACCAAGCAAAGTGGTGTCAGCCATGGAACTTTCCAAAAGACTAGGTTCCTCATAAGCCAGCCAGCGAAGGAGATGGGGCGTTGGCTCTGATGAACCAAAGTTTGCCCTTTTCCCTAAAGGCCTGTGGAACCTGATGCTTCCTTGCCATCAGCCCAAGCAATGTGACACAAGACTAGTCTGAGTCATACCTGGCATGCACCTAGCACCATGTACACATAAGCATATCAGGTAACACTGGCTTGCCAGTCAGTGGTGGTGAACAGTTGGCAGCAGCCTGAAGAGTTGGTCAGACATGAGTGGGGGGGTCTTTGCATGGGCCCCTGGCTGTGTCTCACATTTAGACCCACCACTGACTTCAGTTGATTGTGTCAAGATTGTTCCCTTTTCAATTTCATTCTCAAAGAATGAATAATTAAAGAAATAGAATTTATTTTTTGGGTTCATTTTCAAGTCCTATGCAGTCTTTTTATAGATATCCTACTGAAAAAAATCTAATTGAAATATACTGGAAATACTTATTAAAGATTACATCAGTCTGGCAACTTCCCTTTTCCTTATTCACTTCTTCTGTACTCATTGTTGCTCTTTTTTTTTTTTAACAGAGAAAGCCCAAGTTCTGTCAACATTTGACTGCTACATTTCCCCCCCCAAGGTTCAGGATTTTTTTCAGATGACACCTATCCCTGAGCAACCTGAGATCATTAGTTCATTTGTCGAAGCTTAACCCAGTGGTGTGCCTTGGTAGCACTTCAACTAGTAGAGATCAGCAAGGCATTAAGACTAGCAGAAGGGCTATGGTTTTGGGTAGAATTCTCTCTCTGCAAAGGCGGAAATTGGTGTTGTGCTGCACTGCTTTTCTCTCTCTGTCTTAGCAACTGATTTTCAACTCCCCAACCAACTGCTTGGGACCACGGAAGCTTTTGCACAGTGGCAAACTCTACAAGACAAAGAGCAACAAAGAACTGTACGGCTTTCTCTTCAATGACTTCCTACTCCTCACTTACATGGTCAAGCAGTTTGTCTCTACAGGGTCAGAGAAACTGTTCAGTCCAAAATCAAATTCACAGTTCAAGATGTACAAAACGGTGAGTGAATTCAAAAACCTCACTGATGCTTCACGTCTGGATAGCACTTTCTGAGTGTGCTTTTGAGGCAGTTCTTGTAACTTGAGTTAGTATCATCCCCATGTTGCAACTGGAGAGCTGGGGCTGTGAGAGAATGACTTGCCCAAGGTCATGTAGTGAATTCATGGCAAAGGTGAGGTTGTCCAAGCCCCCTTGGAGCTTAGTTTAACCCATCCTCTTCCCTGCCATTTTCCCAATCTGCCACCCTCCCCCAATGTTGCTGTACATCCCACTAGGGAGGCAGGACAAATAGATTGGACATGGCAACTTATTTGGCAAAGTCAATGCAGAATGGTGGGCTAACAACCCAGCACAGCTGTCCTTATCCCATTCCCCCTTTAACTAAAATAATGAAGGAAACATTAGGACAATGATCACAGATCTCCAAAAGTCCCCAATTAATTTGCTGCTTTGGTGACTGCAGCCAAGGCTGTTGCCTTCACTCTTCTTGGGGATGCTAGGTGGGAGCTGCTGAGCTGCTTCTGAAACCTCAAGACAGAAGCAGTGTGGTAGGTGAGGTAGGCTAACCAGTGGCTGCTGCTGCTAAAACTGCTTCCACCTGTTGGCTCCATGCCAGCTGAACAAGAAATCCAGCAGGCACAGCTTCTCCCTGCACCTTCTCTTAACATTTCTATTTTGTGTGCATGTGAAAATCTTCTCTCCCCCATGATTTGTTTTTTTAACAGCAATCTTTTAAGCTGCCTTTTCTGTGCTCAAAATGTAGGCAGATGGCTTCAAAGAGGAAGCCCAATATACAGACAGCTGATGGAGTAGATGGACAGAGAACTTGGAGAGAACCTTTAAAGGGGGCAAGAAAAATTCAGAAAAATTTAGTAGTGATTAATCAGGGGCGAAATTTTAGTCAGTCTCCATATAGAGTGAGACTCCAGTATCCACGGATCTCACTGCAGATGCCAGGGTCCCAGTTAAAATTTCCTTTAAATACAAAAAAGTGCACAAAAATCAGGTTTCCTACCTTTGTGCAGCAAAATCATGCTGTTTCCATTACATTCAGCCCCATCTAGTGGCTGAATGCAGTATAGCTCTATACCGATGCATTCAGGGGCAACAGGGAGACCGGATGGGTCTTTAGAGCTATTTTTAACCCTGAGAAGCTTTGGAAATGGAACGGTTTTGCCATATGAAAGTAGGAAACCTGATTTTTGCATGCTTTTTTGTTTTTAAATGATATTTAAACTGGTACCACAGTATCTGTGATTTCGGTACCTGCAGGAACAGAATCCGAGGTCTCAAAGTCTTTGGTCCTTTGATTCAAGTGGCAGCTCTCTCATTTACTAAGTGGAAATTTCCCATGGCTCACTTGTAACCACTTGGTAAACTGATTGTCTATATGAGGGCCTCCAGCCCCCCGTGCACCCTGGTGCACCTCAGTGCTCTCAAATGTGGCATAGCAGTGGTGAAGCCTTACCATCCCACCCCACTGCCTCCCATCTTCATGCCTGATCATAGAAACTCATACCAAGTAGCCACTTCTGCTGCTGATCACCCCAGAAGGCTCTGCACCCTGATTTCCCAGGGGAAGCAGCTACCCAGCACAAGTTTCTACTAAGATCAGGCACGAAGACAGGTGGTGGTGGTGAGAACAGTAAGACTTCAACATCACTGTGCTATCCGAGAAGCTTTTCTTGGTTCTCCAGATCCAGCCATAGATCCATAGCCTGGATCCTGAATCCTGACCTGGATCCTACAGGCCATTGTTTGGGAAGCCCCTGGTCTATACTGTCTCACCAAGTAACAGGAATCTTGCTACTCAGAATGGCAAAGGATAGCAGTACTCTCACAACAGTCCCACAACAGGTGAGACCACTGCTAGGATCGGTGTCCATGCTTTGTTCAAGGCCCTTGTGATATAGATGTTTTCAGCTGGTTCATGAAGGACTCAAATATTTTTTTTAAAAAGATTTTTTACAAAGATTTTAACATGGAAGGGGAGCATCATTTTGAGCTACTGGTCTGTCCATGTGCCTGCATCTTACCACTCCCTTGCTTCTCTGATCAGATTAAGAAGTGTAATAAAATTTTCCTCATCATTGGGCTGGACAGTACAGATGACCTACTTACCAAGTGCATGCTGTTATCTGTATACACATTCAGTGTCATTCTATCAGATCCGTGGTAAAATTGGTCGTCTGTGTCCTCTCATAGTACTTTATCCTCCCATACACATTCCCATAATTCTAGAATGACAAAGATCTATATTATAATTACGGCACTGTTGTCTACTTCAAACACAGTTAATTTAATTGTCATTCTCTGGGAAGGAAGGGCTGGCGTTCCTCCTGCTGGGGATGCCCCTCCTCCTGGGAGGCAGGGTCGGAACCTCAATGAATGGATACTCCTCCCACGTTGGGGGGGGCGTCCCTTCCGGTCCTGCCTTCCAGGAGTAAGGACGGACCTCTATCGTGCTCTCGCATGACCTCAGTATTTTTTTTTGTTTTTCCCTCTGAGCAGGGGGGGAAGATTTCCCCCTTGCATTCCTTTCAGGCTCCAGGCTCTGAGCAGGAGCCAGAGCCCACCTGCTGGCCAGGACACAGCACTACCCCCCCCATTGCAAGCTTGCAAGAGCAGCAGGCAGAGGCAGTGTGGGCGGCTTCAGGCCCTCCTCCCCGTGCGAAGACAGCAGCGGATCCGCACCCGCAGCCCGCATTCCTGGCGGGGCAGCCAGCAGGCAAGCCGCGGCCACGTGAAGGGCGCCATCTTGGGTCCTCCTCCTCCCGCGTGGGAGGACTTATGGCCACGGCAGCCCAATGGAGGAGCGAGCCGTGGGCCCCAGCAATGCTGCGCCCCACTGGAGGCTCGGCTCCTCGGGGTGGTGAAGCGCCTCATTGGTCACCACTCCCCCATAGTGGCAGTGGAGCAGCGGTGGCACCAGCAGCAGTGAGGAGGCATCAGGCGGTGGGACACTCCCTCACTTGGCGCGCCTCCCTATAGCCTTTCCTGCAGCAGCAGCGGAACCGGTAAGCCCCGAGCAAGTGCAAGCAGAGCAAGTGTAGATCCTGGAGACAGAATGGCAGCTAAACCCACGGGTTTTCAGCCTGGTGAGGGAGAGATTCAGGACCCCACTCGTGGACCTTTTCGCCACAAGAGAGAACACACAGCTCCAAAGGTTCTTCTCAAGGGGCCCTCAAGAGGGAGTGGAGGCCATAGATGCTCTACGCAGCCCCTGGCCACAGGGTCTTCTGTATGCCTTCCCACCAGTGCTGCTACTGCAGCGCCTCCTCAACAGAATCAAACAACTCTGGGCAGAAGTGATTCTGATCACCCCAAAGTGGCCCAGACGACCGTGGTTCCCAGAGCTCCTGCGCCTGTCAACACAGAACCATTGGACTTTCCTGCTACAGCAGGACGTCCTGCTCCAGGGTCCGACTGTACACCCCCAGCCCCCGCACTCTTCCATCTGACAGTGTGGAGGTTGAGTGGGGCATGCTAATCAGGCTGGGGTATTCTGACAGGGTCACAGACATCCTGCTGGCCTCACATAAGTTATCCACCAAGAAGGTGTACCAGTCCACCTTGTGCACCTTTATCAGGTGGGCGGAAACTAGAGGGGTCAGAGCGGTCAAAGCCAAGGTAAGACATTTCTTGGTCTTCCTTCAGGAAGGCCTGGACAAGGGGCTGTCCACCAACACCCTCAAGAGGCACCCTTGGCAGCATTCTGGGAGCGGGCTCGGGAATCCCTTTCATCCCATCCTCATGTCCACAGGATCCTGAGGGGGGTGGTTTTTCTGAACCACCTGACAGTCCACAGGTTCCCTAGCTGGGACCTGAACAAGGTCCTAGAGGCAATCACTCAGGCCCCCTTGGAGCGTCTAGACTCGGTTCCCATCAGGGAACTCACGTTCAAGGTGCCATTCCTGGTGGCGATTACCTCAGCTAGGAGGGTCTCAGAGTTTGGGGCACTCTCCATCAACCCCAAGCTATGCATATTTCACAAGCACCAGGTGGACCTCTGCCTGGATCCGACCTTTGCACCAAAGGTCAACTCCCTATTCCACAGGGCACAGGAACTAATCCTCCCATCCTTCTGCCCCAAGCCGGTCCACCCCAGGGAAAAGGCCTGGCATACCCTGGATGTGCGCAGAGCTTTGCATTACTACACCAAGTGCACCAGGAACTTTAGGAAGTCGGAGGCCCTGTTTGTAACCTACAAGGGCTCCAAGCAAAGTCACAAGGCCTCAGCCAGTTCGCTAGCGCGCTGGCTAAGGATGTGCATCCAGCTGGCCTACCAGGCCAGAAGGGAAGTTCCCCCAGAGGGGATCACGGCCCACTCCCTCAGGAGCGCTGCCACTACAGCGGCGTTCGACGGGTACGCATCCCTTCTTGAAATCTGTAGGGTGGCGACGTGGTCGTCAGTCCACACCTTCGCCAAGCACTACCGGATAATCGCAGCCGCTTCATTGGACACCACTATGGGGCGCAAAGTGTTGCAACAGGTGGTGAGGTCATGAGCAAACCCCTTGCTGGCCCACCCTTTTGGCTGGCTCTGGTATATCCCAGCAGTAGGAATGCCAGCCCTTCCTAGAGAAAGTAGGAATTTCTTACCTGAGAATTCCAGTTCTGGGAAAGGAAGGGTGGCGTTCTGCCCGCCACTTCTCCAGCTCAGGGGTACACTGCTAGCTCAGGCCTGCCCACAGAGGACAACTCTCCTCCCTTACCCACCCGGGGCAGGACGGTTTCCAGTTAGGTTATGCACTGTTGTTTGATTGTTATCCTTGTAGTTGTTCACATACAGTTGGTTAGGTCTCTATCCTCGCGGTGAACATGCCTCACATCAAGGGACAGGCCACAGCTGAGGAACGGGGGCATTCAGGGTTTTTTTCCTGCTTGTCGAGCGTGAAGAGGTTCGTTGAGGTTCTGATCCTGCCTCCCAGGTGTAGGGGCATTCCAGCAGTAGGAGTGCCACCCTTCCTTTCCCAGAACTGGAATTCTCAGGTAAGAAATTCCTACTTTTCTGTTTCTACTTGTTGATATGTTTCTCTGTGTGTTCCTTGCAGCCTGTTTTTCTTAATGAAGTCCTGGTGAAGTTGCCAACTGACCCTTCCTGTGATGACCCAGTTTTCCATATATCTCACATTGATAGAGTTTACACACTAAAAACAGACAACATCAATGAGAGGTGAGTCCAGTGAACATTCATCTGCAATGACACCTCTTGAGTTTGGGACTGCCACAAGCATGGCACCAGAGGTCAGTCAGATCACACACTGGCCAAGGGCCCCTCGGAGAATCCATCTGACCAGGCCCACCTCCATACCCTCAGCATTGGTGATAGTGGGTAGAGATGTTACCCACTATCTCCACCCATCAGGGTGGAGATGTTATGAGGTGTCCAGTGCAGAGTTTGCCCCAAGGCTCTCAGCGACTTGGTGCTAGCACTTTTATGGCATGAAAAATGTATTTAAGGGACAAGGATTCACACAGAAGAGGCCTTTGCATTTTATGAGCAAAACAGTCCTACACAATGTGGCTGTAGGAGGGACTACTTTGTGTGGCTCAAACCAGTGGATATTAAAGGCGTATAAGGAGACTTGTCATTGGAAGGCATCATGTATAGAATCTCTAGTCACTAATCACTAGCTTGCACTTTGCACTTTAGATACAGAGAGGGGAGGGGCAGATTGGGAGACTTGGGAGAGACGTAAGCCTCCCAACCACCCATGGGTCTCCTCGAACCTGTGCTAGCTTGTAGCTGGTGTAAGTCCAAGGAGAGAAAGGGGTATGTTGGGGCTGAGGAAGGGGATAGCATCTAGTACAAGTCCACTGTGTCATGAAACCACCCCCATCTGCCTGTGACACACCTCCTGCCCTCCCCCGTTCTGTTCACGTCTCATTCTGACCGCACCGCTGACTCACCATCATCAGGGGGCACTCTTGTTCTAGCCATCATGTATTTGGCAGCATCTCTAGCAGCGGTCCAGAAGCACATAGCTATGCGTGCTTCTCGTAGATTACCGTTTATAATGACCAGAAAGCCTTGTAGTCCCTCAAAGTCCTTCTGAGGTGGCTTCTGGCAATAGAATTTGTTCCTACATTTCTACTGGAATAGTGGTCACTGGATTTGATTAGTCTCAGCATCCTCACTGTCACATCCTGGGTATGTGCACCAGGAAGACACACTTCCTGAAATCACATGACCAGTCTGCACAGCACTACCTTCGTCTCTCTGTTTTCAGTCCTCTCCCCCCACCACATATTGTCTCCTCCTTGAGATGGAGTATGGGTTCCTCCCATCCCTTTATAACTATGAGTCCTCTTTTCTGGTCCATGGAGCTTAGAATAATAGAATCACAGAGTTGGGAGGCACCTAAAAGGTCATCTAGTCCAACCCCCTGCCTGTAGCAGGAAATCCTAGAGCATCTCCAGTGGGTGCTTGTCAAGCAATTTGGAGAGGATGGGCCTCTCCAAATATTCTCTACTTACAGCAGTGCCCCAATGGTTCCCATCTGGAACACTTACCTGTGGAATAAGCTTCTAAGTGGCATCTCCAAACCCCTCCTTCTTCAGTTTAAAGCCCTCTTGATCAGGTTCATCATGCTTCTGCTGATCAGGCTCCATCAAGCTTCCCCCTCCTCGTGAGGTGCAGTCCATCTCAAGCTGGCAGCCCTTTATCCAAGAAGTGTAGTCCGTGGCCCCAGAAGCCAAATCCTTCCCAATGACACCATCAATGTAGCCAGTCGTTCACCTGGAGTATTCGTCTCTTTCTCTGAAGTCCTCTGCCTGTTACCAGGAGAATACCACATGGGCCGCCAGGTCTTTCGCCCTCCTGTCCAGAGCTTCGTAGTCTGAAATGATCTGCTATAGCTGTCCCCAGCAGTATCATTTGTTCCTGCATGGATGAGGAAAAAGAGACAGCAATCAGTGGGTTTGACCAGCCTTGGCAATCTCTATCACATCCCGGAACCTAGCACCAGGGAGACAACATACCTCATAAGCAAGCGGGTCAGGTCGGCACACAGTAGCTTCGACGCCCCTTAGCAGAGAATCTCCAAAGACCACCACCTCTTCCTCTGCCATTGCCTCTTGGCTCAAGTTTCCTCCTTGCTTTCTGGTTCTGTCAGCTGTTGGTGTCTGTTGGGGGAGGGTCTTCAGAAGTGCTAGCATCTGAGAGACACTGGAATTGGTTGTGTAGGTCCAGTGGTTCAGCATGTCTTCTGACTTTCCTTCCCCTGACAATCACTCGCTTCCATGCAGTCTCCCCCTGTAGAGGTCTCCTTGTTCTCATTGTTCATAGTGATATCCTCTGGTTGTCGCCTTCGGAAAAATTCTGTGTGTGTTGTGTTCAGGAACTCCTCGGATGTCTTGATCTGGCAAAGGGTGAATACTTCTTCCTCTAGTCCTCTCACCTTCTCTCACCAGTTTGCATTTGCTGCATATGAAGTCCACATGATATGCAGGCAAGAAGACAAACACAGCACACATGTTACATGTCGCCACTACTGTAGTCTCACTTGCCATTTTCTTGGACCTTCTCAGTGAAGAGCTGAGGGCTTGCTTGCTGCTGGGGTCCTCACAGTGAGTGCCTCACTCAGTCATCCCCCTCTGTTCCAGAGCTTGCTGGGAATAGTATGCAGAGGAGCTGCACCACCTCCAGATACTCTGCTGGTGAAGAGCTGAGGGCTTGCTTGCTGCCAGAGTTCTTGCAGCTTGCGGTGAGCACCTCACTCAGTCGTCCCCTTCTGCCTCAGAGCTTGCTGGGAGGAGCATGCAAATGAGTTGCTCTGCCTTCAGATGCTCTGCCTCCGGTGGCAATTATTATCCAACTGAGCTTGTACTGTCCTCCACAATGAAACTCTGGTATCAGTTGTTCAACTTCCCCGACACAGAATATCTCCTGATTGTCCTCTGTATTGCATGCTTTCATGCATCCACACCTTCCATTCGGATACCCTCTTCCTTGATTCCCCCTCCTTCTGCCTCCCTTATGGAAGTTGCTTCTGTCTTGTCCAAGAACTCTTCATCCACCCTAGGGAGTCTCACTGTGGAAAGGGGAGCCACAAACCTTATCACCTTTTCCTCCATCAGAGTTTGCATTTGAAACAGGTGTAGGCAGGAAAACAAACATGGCACATGTCTTGGAGGTCACCACAATGTTTCTCTCTCTGTTTATAGCTTATAGCTACAAACTCACCAGCAGCAGTCTCTGGAATCCCCTGAATGCTTCCTCCTGTAAACTTCTTGCCAAACTCCCTTGTTTACTGTTAGCTCACCTTGTATGAGAGCTCAGTTTGCAAACTTACAGCTGTGGGTATGACTCCTAAACCAGCTGGCCCAGAATGGCTTAGGATGTGACAGTGATAGAGACATGCTTTGACTATTGTTGCTTATATTTCCATGGGCAGAAGAAACCCTGTCCCAGGGAACTGTTGAGTATATGGCCTAGACATAACCCAGTTAAGGGCCGAATCCTATCCAACTTTCCAGTGCCAATACAGCCACAATGCAGCCCCGAGGTAAGGGATCAAATGTTGTCTTACCTTGAGGAGGCCTCTGTGACTGCCCCACCACTGCAGGATGAAGCACATGCGCTATTGGCACAGCGGCACAGATGCTGAAAAGTTGGATAGGATTTGACCTCAAGTCTGCTAGAATCTTTCCATTTTAATCATAGAATCATAGAGTTGGAAGGGACCTAAAAGGACATCTAGTCCAACCCCCTGCCAGTAGCAGGAAATCCTCCTAGAGCATCTCCAGCAGGTGCTTGAAGATTTCCAGTGAGGAGAATCTACCACCTCCCTTGGTAATCTGTTCCACTGCCAAACTGCCTTTACTGAATCGCCCTTTTAAGACAAAGGTTTCCATGTGGGGATGAGGCAGACTGATTAAGCCCAAGCACAAAAACATTGACTTTGTTTCTTTTTCAAATATCCAGCCTGAGGAAGAATTTTCTGTGTAAGCTCACAGTTTGGCCCCAATGAAAGGTATTAGCCCAAGTCAGGTGATTCAACGAACTATAACTTGTTGAACCATACACAAATCAAACAGCAACTGAACTTCCTCTTTCCCCCCTTGCAAACCTGACTGATTTGAAAAGACCTAGTTTCTTAAACTACAGTATCCCATGATATCTGAGCTGGGGATCTGTGGTTTCAGTGATCCCAGGATATCAAAAGCTTGATTCTGGTTTGAATCTGGCTTGTTGGGATAACTTAAGCCATAGTTTCCCATTCAGAATCATGGGGACTGTGGTTTAAGAAACTAATAGATGTTTGGTTCAGCCATGTGTTGAGAAGGAAATGGGTGGGAGGAGCAGGGACTTGTGAGCTTATTTACAGTCCAATAAGCTAGGATTTGTTGGGTCATCTGAACTAGCCCATTATATCAGAGCCTAATCGTATCCAACTTTCCAGTGCTGATGCAGCTGTGCCAATGGGGTGTGTGCTGCATCCTGTAGTGGGGTGAGGAGTCATGGAGGCCTCCTTGGGACTGTATTGATGCTGCATCAGCACTGGAAATTTGGATAGGGTTGGGCCTTATTCTGTAATGTCTTCTGCAACCAGCACATCTACCAGGATTTTGTGCAAACTGCAAAGAATACTTTATTATAAAGAACTGTTCTAGTGATTGAAAGTTAATTCCTGTTTGATCTACAGGTCTTTGAAAACTTGTGTTTAGGAATTAAACTGGGATATGAGATTCACACATAATTATTTAAATAAATGAAAACTGTTTTGTTTTTGTTGTAAACGAAGTGCTCACTTTTGCAGAACTGCCTGGGTCCAAAAAATTAAAGGAGCATCGGAACATTATATTGAAACTGAAAAGAAGAAACATGAAAAGGCTTACCAAGGTGCTGAACACTAATTGATTGGAACTTTTAGGAATGGGCTGTACCATAGACACTGTTGAATTTTAGTGTGATTTGAAATATTCATCAATGATTCCTTAGGGATCCCTTTTTGCAGGGATGGGCTAGTCAGACATGGCTTGACTCGAGTTTAGACTCGAGTCTCTGCCCCCCAATGACTCGATTTGAAAACAAGTCATAACAGGGGCACTTTCTGAGTTGCCCGGAGTTTTTGTGACTTGAAAAAATTTGAGTCTCAAGTTGTTCCCTTTAGAAAGCCTCTAGTCCAGCTTCCTGTATCTCACAGCGGCCCACCAAATGCCCCAGGGAGCACACCAGATAACAAGAGACCTGCATCCTGGTGCCCTTGCATCTGACATATCCCATTTCTAAAATAAGGAGGTTGCACATACAGATCATGGCTTGTAACCCATAATGGGTTTTTCCTCCAGAAATTTGTCCATTCCCCTTTTAAAGGCATCCAGGCCAGATGCCATCACCACATCCTGTGGCAAGGAGTTCCACAGACCGACCACACGCTGAGTAAAGAAATATTTCCTTTTGTCTGTCCTAACTCTCCCAACACTCAATTTTAGTGGATGTCCCCTGGTTCTGGTGTTATGTGAGAGTGTAAAGAGCATCTCTCTATCCACTTTATCCTTCCCATGCATAATTTTGTATGTCTCAGTCATGCCCCCCTCAGGCGCCTCTTTTCTACACTCTCCCACTGTCCTCGCCCATCCCATCTAAGGCAGCAATGCAGACTGTGCCAACCTCTTCCCACCCCAGCCATGATGAAGGAAACCCCCCTTCATATCAGGCATGACAGGGAGGAAGGGAGGATACATCCCAGCTCTGCAAGGGGGGAGGGCACAGAGTGGCATGGAGGGGAAGTCCAGGTAGACCCTGTGAGTTTAGCCACAGCACAGGCAGGTGGAATCAGGGGAGGCTGGAGAGGGACATGCTGCTCAGACACAGTGACTGACAGTTACTTTCAGGCATGTTTCTAGAAAAAAGGAGGGGTGTTCTGGGGGACCAAGGTACCCACTATCCATCCAGGCGTCCCATAATAACAGCAGCCTAGCAGCTGGGAGAACCCCCCTAATGTCAAGCAGACAGCACCTATGCCGTGAGGAACAACACACCTCAGCTCTACTTCATCTAAGCTGCCTGCCCAGTGTGTGCTGCGCCACTCAGAGACACACCTGATCTGTACTGGGGACTGGAGATGTCAGAGAATTGTTTCACCCACCCTAGCCCTCTCCTCCACCCCCACAATCATCAGTAGCAGTGATGCCTCCCCTCGGCTTTCCCCCACCTCCTCCAGCCCCTCCTCCTGCTTGCAAAACCCACTTGTCCCTGTGAGGAAAAATTGCTGCTCCTCTCCCTCTCCCGGAGATGCATCCTCCATCCAATCGATACTCTGGGGGCCCAGAGGAAGCACCTCCCTCCCCTGAGTTCTGTAGACATGCAGGCATCTCCTGTGTATTTCTGAGCCAGCTAAGCCAGGTCAACTAGAAAACTTTTGCAGAAGCTGTTACAATTCTGCATCACACAATCCTGCAATTTTAAGCGCAAACAAAAAGAAGTTAACCATTTTGCTGCCCCCCCGGCCCATCTTTGAACATAGTGTACTCTGCTGCTGCTCCTCACACTAGCACAAAACAGCTTCCTGAAGCAATGCAAAAAGTTTTTGTGGGCGAGATGGAGGTATCACAAGCAGTAGCAATTGGTGGGTGGCTCATGCCACCCGAGCAATGGCAACTCATGAGTAAGAGGCCCCTGACTTGAGTGTTTTGCTAAGTCTTCCACGCATGTGACTCAAGTGTACACGAGTCAGCAAAAAACACTGATTTTTTCGCGACTCAGTTCCCACCCCTGCCTTTTTACCTGAATGAACATTATATATTATGAATCCCACATCCAATGTTCAGGAACCTTAAGGCAAGGGTATGCTTACAAGAGCTGAAAAGCCATCTCATGCTAAGTTGTTCTTGAGTTGTAATGTTAGCTGTGTTGAGAGCAGAATTCTGTATATTGAATATTAGTGGAAAAGCAGTCATCGGTTGCATCCCAGACAGGTTTGTACAGACGAGTTAGTAAGCTACTTACTCCTTTCTATATTTCATTAGACTACTTCAGTGTAATCTTAGTGCCACTATTGTGGTGAGTGAACTAGTTTATGTGCAAGTACACCAACTGTGAAGTGATCCATATGTTGCTCTTCTGGCTTTATTTTCCAATTTGCTTGTTGTTATTTTCCAGCTCGATTACAGAAGAGTTCAGGAATAGGACGTTTGATGGTGCAAGTGATTGAAGCAACAGAACTAAAAGCATGTAAACCTAATGGTAATAATTTTAGAGATGAATGTTTGTATGCTTTGCTACATACTGTAATTTAATTCAAGCTACCTAGTGTGCATAGATTGGGTGTTAGAAATAATAGTCACCAAATATAAATTTTTGGAGATGAAATACCATGTGCTAACATAGTATTTTGCATGGTACTGTAGAAGACAGAATTAGAGCAATATAAATGGAAGATTAATGAAAGTAGAGAGTCCTTAGCATAGTCTATTTTTCCTAGATCATTTTTAAATGAAAGGTTCATGTGTACACTTCTCTGTTTTTTGTAAGGGAAAAGCAGTCCATACTGTGAGATCAGCTTGGGGTCACAGAGCTATACTACAAGGATGCTGCCAGATACTTTGAACCCCAAATGGAATTTTAACTGCCAATTCTTTATCAAGGATCTTTATCAAGATGTGTTGTGTATTACGGTGTTTGACAGAGACCATTTCTCACCTGATGGTAAGTACACTAATTTTAAAAGCAAGTCAGGCATCATCTGATGTTTAGCAGTCTAGTTTAGATGTGTTGTCATGTCAATGATTGGAAATTCGATGGGCTCAGAAGCATAGCACTGCCTATCAATTCAGGTTCTGCAGCTGTGGGGAGGAACTAAATGCTCACTGGCAAGCCACTGTTCTTACTGTTTTTGCCTACCTCATATCTCTGACCTGGACCATATCAGAGGTTGGTAGCAGGAACTGAAAAATTGCATTCTGTGGTTCAGCAACATAAATATTCCTTCCCATAGTCGAGTGTCCAGGGGTGGGCTTACCTGGCTAGAGAGATGAGCTGTGACTGACAACGCTGGCCCATGGGGTGGAACCTGGACATAGCCTCATGGGAGATCCGCATACTGCAACGGTGCCACTGGCACCAGGCCACAGGGATGATGCAGAAGGAAGGGTGCTCGACCAGGCTGGCACAGCACTGGGAGATATGGCAAAGGGGAGAGAATAGAGGATGGTCAGATGTGACAGGGGAAGGAGCTACCCGCAGTGGGCCCAGGCCTTTATGGAATGCAGGGGATAGGTTAGGCAGATGGTGGAGTGGCACTGCCCAGGAGGAAGCCTATTTAAGGTCTGCCCAGGCTGAGGTCAGCCATGAACACACCCAACCACTTAGACGAAGCGGGCACCAACACTGAGCCAAGCCCTCCCCCCTTGTCCCCAGCCCAAGGAAGGAGCAGCCCAGCTGAGTAGTGGGAGACACTGGGTGAAGCAACCCCCTCCCCATTCTGGTCCTGGGTGAGGCCACTACCTGTAAGGACCCCCTCTCGAAGCACACCCACAACTGGGCCCACAGCCACGGCTGCTCAGTGGCTGGGGGAGACCCCCCATTAAGAAATAAAAAACAATGCTCCATGGGAAGTTAGGTAACTGAAGCAAACTTTGCCTGGGGTGAGCAAGCTCTGTGACAATTACCCAAAAGACAATTCTCTCTTCTAAATACAGTGAACTAATATCTGACATATAATCTAAGGCTTTCATGGCCGGTACTATTGTAGTAAGTGTTGTAGGCTGCAATACTAACCAACCTTTCCTGAGAGTAAGCCCCACTGAACAAAATAGGACTTTTCTGAGTAGACCTGGTTAGGATTGTGCCTGTAGTGTTGTAGTAAGAAATGTTTGGGTTTATTGGCCATGGTCTATGAAGATTTTTATTTCCTAACATTTCACCAACAACTATGGTGGGCATTTTCAAAGGACTAGAAGTGAGAACCACAGGCTGTTCGTCTCATCCCAGATCAACTGACAGTAGGTGTTCACTGATCTTGTTCATCGTGTGTTCCTTAAAGGACTGTGCACTTTCTTTCCACAGCCCAGTTCTTTTCCTGTTCCAAATTCCTGAATCCTAGCATTTCTAAGGGCTGGTAATAATAATAATAATATAATAATAATAATACAGGTATTTATATACCGCCTTTCTTGGTCTTTATTCAAGACTTTATTCAAGGTGGTTTACATAGGCAGGGTATTTAAATCCCCGTAGGAATTTTTACAATTGAAAGAAGGTTTTATCTTCCAAGAACCACAACATTCAGATGTTTCTGATTTGGCCGCACATTCTGGCCTCCATCCTCCCACGCTCAGAGCAGATGGAATAACTCGGCTCAGCTGGTCAGCTGCTTCAAGGTCGCATGATGCCAGTGGCCTCGAACTGGTGACCTTGTGGGTGTTATCTTCAGGCAAATTGAGGCTCTACCCTCTAGACCAGACCTCCTGCCCAGCATGGTAGCCAAGCATTGCTGATGCTTAAAGTCTTCTTCTTGTTCACAGTGTTGCAGTGAACACCATGGTAAAAGAACATGAGAGGCACTGTTGGTTGCTTCAGGTTGACAAGTCAATGGTGGCTGAACACTTGGCAAAGACAGGCTATAGGATGGATTTCCAAAGTACACAAGTATTGTCTATGACCACCCAATACCACATTCAAATTTACAGGGAAGCAATAAAGATACAAAAACACTGGAACAATATGAACAGGAAGGAGGAGACTTTGAGCATCAGCCCTTAGAAATGCTAGGATTCAGGAATTTGGAACAGGAAAAGAACTGGGCTGTGGAAAGAAAGCACATAGTCCTTTAAGGAACACACGGTGAACAAGATCTGTGGACAGTTACTCTCAGTTGATCTGGGGTGATGCAAACAGCCTGTGGTTCTCACCTCAAGTCCTTTGAAAATGCCACTATAGTTGTGGGCGAAATGTTGGGAAATTAAAATCTTCATAGACCATGACCAATAAGCCCAAACAAGAGCTAATATCTGTTTTCTTCCAAATAATTCATAAAGCCTAGCTTTGTTCTCAATGCATGGTAAGACTTTTCTTCAATGGTTAACAGAGATTGGCATCCATAATAACACTTATGGAATGGGTTTTAGTGGCAGTGCTCTGCAGTGTTGCCCAACCAATAGCAGAAGAGGAACGTTTTAGCTTTTGCAAGAGGTATGAGTATGTGCCTGATATAGTGGAACATGTGCAATGTTTTCATTAGCACAAGTGCTACTCTGGAACAGATTTTTTCTGCATAACAATCCTGCACAGTAGCAAGTGTGCATGAGCATTTCTTTTAACAGGAGACACCACTGCATGTTATCCATTAGAATCTACAAGCTGACATCACAGAGGCCAAACTAGACATTATATGCAAATAGTTGTACTGCAAACATGCATTTGGAACTCCAAGGAAGGGAAAATAAGCTGGGCTTAAGGCACAAGCAGATAAGACTGAGGCTCCAATCCTATCCACACGCTCTTAAGAGTAAGCCCCATTGAACACAATAAGTTCTGAGTAGAAATGCTTAGGATTGGGCTGTGAGACAATTTAAGCATCCATTCATCCACCGCATACCCAATCACTCCCAAACATGTTTCTTCTTTTTGGAAGATCGTGCATGTAATCATACATACAATACAATACAATAGTGCATGTAATGTTTAGCCCTGGAATTTCTGATTTGGAAAGAACATTTATGGATCAAGCTGCCCTCTATTATACAAATGCTCCTTCTTTCCGTGTGCGAAACTATAATTTTTTTTAATGTGATGTTGTCTGCTCGAGTACCTCTTCTCTTTCATGTATGCAATACACCTTCATTTCACCTGAAAGTAGAATCAGGGGACAACAAGACAAATTGAACAACCATTACAAGCTCATCTTCCTAACACAAATGTGGATGGTGTATAGGCACACATATACTGTGTAAGATAGGCAGCCTTTAGCCTCAAAGAAATGACATGTAAGTATCTAGATAAATGCTCAAATAGGTGCTCTTTGATATTCGATAAAAATGGGTGGTCAGATACTATTTCTCCCTCTGAACCTGTGTAACTCCTGTGTAATATAACACCTGCCCTACAAGATTTTGTGATCAGATTCACTGGTCCTGGTACACTTTCTACATGTGATGAAGGAGGCTGAGAAGAGAGCACATAAGCCCAGCACTGGCTCCTGACCTGACTGTGCATAGAGGGACAAAAGCAGCTTCTGAATAGCCCCTAATGAGTTTTCGTTTATCTTTATTTTTTCATTTGAACTCTGCTTCATTTCTTCTCATTTATTCATTTCATAGTTACTGATTTCGCTCATTTTTTTGTTCAACAGATTTCCTGGGGCGTACTGAAGTTCCAGTAGCCAAAATCAGAACTGAGCAGGAAAGCAAGGGACCTACAACTAAGCATTTACTGCTGCATGAGGTACCTACAGGAGAAGTGTGGGTACGCTTTGATTTGCAGTTATTTGACCAGAAAGCACCCCTCTGAAAGAACCAAGAACCATAGGATGAAGTATGCACATTGGAAAGGAAGATGTTTTATAAATCATTCAACATGTCAAATGGGTATCTGAGAGAGCAGTTCTTGCTACAGACTCCTTTCTCAGTTCTACCTAGTGTACATTATTTCTTTGCTATGCATGCTTATGTTGGTGGAAATCTATGCAATGTAAAATGTACTGTATATAAGATACTGTAGCATGGTGCCTTTATTGATTTTGAAGCTTTTGATAGCTGATGCCAATATTTCTATTTTCAGGACTTTTAAAAGTATTAATTAGGAATCTGGCATTTTAAAAATTATGTTTAAAAATGTTACTAATTAGATTAATATATAGATTGAAGAATGGTTTTCTTTCCAGCTAGAATAATTTCATTTCACATCTAGAAAATGATGTTCGCATGACCTTCATCTCAAAATATTAATTTTAGAGATTATAGGCTGAACTCCTAGCACTTCAGGATTTTTTAAATCAGGGGTAGACAGACTTCAGGCTTGCAGGATATATTGTATTTTTAACTACAAGCCTAAGGTCCACCAACCAGAGCTAGGTATAAAATAGTGACTAGCTATCTACTATACCTTTGAGCCATACACTGGGATGACAACTTTACATCCAAGCTACTACAGATCAGGGATTTGAACACAACATTGTAAAGCTTGTCAGCAGTTGCACAAAAGCCTGGTCAAAAGGAACTAAGCAATACTCATGTTTTACAAGTGAGAAATACTGAGGCTGAGATATTAGCTCAAGGCCAGGCACGGCAGAGAGTTTTATTAGAATTCCACTTGCTGTTGTTAATGTGTTGCACATCAGAAACCTTCCGGATGTATTGCAGATCACCCGGAGATTATTCACAAGAGTACTATATATTAAGGCTGGAGTGCTATGTGTGTGTGTCTGTATGTGTGTGTGTGTTGAGGGGGTTGGTATTCTACTATTGTATAGATGGAACTTTCCATTCATTCTAAAAACCACACTATTTTTCCAGTCAATATGAAATTTGCTACAGAGAGTCTAACAGGTGTCAAGTGTATTTTGGCCATATATTAGAAAAATCTGATTTAAATAGGTGAGTCAGTTTTAAAAACTTTTCCTTGAGAAGGGATTTGTGTATAGTATCTGCAAGTTTCTCAGACCTCCTGAGACTACCAAATACCGCAGACAACCAAATCCATGGTTTCTGCACCTTTAAACCCCCCTGAAGGTGACCGGAGCTGTGCTCCAGTTACCCCGGGGAGCTTTCTGAAACCTGCAGAGACTGCACGAGTCCGCCCACGGCTTCTGTGGGCTTCAGAATGAAGCCTGGCGGTTTCCCTTGAAAATAGGAAGTGACATTTTAATGCCTTTTAAGGCATTCTGAGGCCTTTCTTTCCCTCATGTTTTCTAGCCCTCATGTTTTCTTAGTTCTGGGCTTCATTATGAAGTGTGCAGCCTCTTCAGGCTTCAGAAAGCCCTTCGGAGGTGACAGGAGCACAGCTGGTCACTTTCAGAGTGTTCAGGTTGAGCCAGATCTGTGGATATAAAATCCGTGGATAAACAGGCTCAACCTATACAAAGTTTGTGACCAAAGTTTGTTCCTCAAAATCATATCTTTTGACTTTCCTTGATGTAGATCAGATCAAAAATTCAACTGGATACCAAGGGTGGTGTTCCTCCCCACCCTCCCCTTTAAATCTAAACAATCTGCTGTACAATTTTACAATTCTACGGCTTTGACAGCATTTTAAATTTCTACTAATTATTTGTGTTACACAGGCTGGGTTCCAAACATGTACCTCTTCACAATAAATGCTGCCTGTCCGGAAGTACTGGCAGCCATTGCATATGCCCTTTGCAAGCCTCTTGATTGAATAAAGGCATCACATATGCCCTTTGGCAAGCCTCTGCAGCAGCTACCTTGCTCTTGCATGACTGTTCTAGCTCAAAGCATCCAGCCTCTTGTCTCTTCCATTAGATGCTGTGTTGCCAAGGCATTAGCATTAGTGTGGGAGTAGGGAGGAAACATACTGTCTGGTGATTTGCCTTATCTCTTCTGCTGCTGTGGACTTCATGAGGTTGGACAAGCAATATTTGCTGTCTCCTTCTGCTCAGTTTAGCTGCTGTGCTGCCAAAGGCAAGCAGTCTGTTTGAATAATAAAGCATCTTTGCAGAGCCATTAGAATCAGGTTTAGATGACTTAAGTTCTGTTGTTGCTAAATTCTGTAGCATATATGATGAATGACACTGAGTTGAAATTTAAGGGCCACCAATTATAAAATAAAAAAATCTTTCAGCTTAAGATAACATTCAGGCTGTTAATGTCTAACTTGTGTTTTAAAACATCTGGAAATTGGAACTTCAGACATGGCTTAAGTTATGAGGTAGATAGCCGGTACAGATGCATTATCTCACTGAGGGCACAAGTCTAACCAGGTCTACTCAGAAGTAAGTCCTATTTTGTTCAGTGGCGCTTACTCTCAGGACAGTGTAGTTAGGATTGCAGCCATAGTGTGCCAGATAAGACTTGTCTTAAATTGGATGGTATGTATTGCTGTATATCGCCATCATTTACTACCTATGCTACTTAAGCAGTAAAAATGGTTGCAGTGTCACCTATTATGGTCTTACAGGAAGACCATGGGAGCAGAAAAAATGCAGGGAAAGTATGGGTGCATATCAGAAAAACTGACATGAAAATGTGAGAATACTGCATCTGAACTGGTTAAAAACTGCATAATCCAATCTAAGAGCCTTATGTCCAATTTCCATTCATTTTAAAGTATGAATTTGTTTCAGCCTTAATATGATCTTGAACCAACAGTTTTTTATTTTATAATTTTCCAGTTGATTCCGATCTACTTTCTGCTCCTTCCTGCTTTTGTACACTTAAACAAACCAACACAGAGTACTATTTCTTAGTTCTGTATTGAGAAGGAAATTAATGTCTCTAATTCCATTCTGTTAATGATGTTCTGAGACAGTGTGGTTGAAAAAGGAATAAAATTCTGTGATACTTTCCATTTTTAAAATTAAATTATTTGTTAAAAATACTTGGGTGTTTTTTTTGCAGGTCCTCACATAATGTGGACCTTTGAAAACTCATCATTGCCAAAGGCTCCAATATGGAGAAAGTTACAGCCCAAATTGTATCCTTCCCGGCGCTGCAAGCTACAGCGGTGCCGAAATGGCTGCTGCTGTATCCTGCGGGGCCAGGGAAACCACTGGGCCAGGGACATTCATCCCCATCCCCTGAGTAAAACCCCAGCCTCCCCAATGGGGCTTCTTGAGTCTGTGCCAGCTAAATGTCAGGCTTCCAAGTCTGACATGGGGCATAGGAGCCAGCAGGGAAGGCCTCTGTTGGTCCCGGCCCCTCCTGTTCTGCCCTCCCCCACCCAAGAACGCCTCCCCACCTCTGCACCGCCCAGTGCTTATCCTTTTGGCAGAGGCAGCCGGTGTTCCTTCAGCAGCGCTGACAGAGTAGCGCAGGCCCTCCCCATCAGTGCCATTTATTCCAAGGGTGTCACAAATATGCTTTATGGAACATTTGTGACACCCAGCATCAGACTGGGTTGCAGCATCAGGGCTGAAACCTGATAGGACTGGGCCCTGAGTCTCATACAAACACTGACTGAGGTTGCATCTTATTTAATCAGTTCCACAAAACTGCAAACCACCTTGAATATAACAGATGTGGTTTCAATGGGACTCAAGCACAACTAACTTTCTATGGATTGTGGACAGGATGTTCCATATAATAAGTTTATTAATGTAATTTGTCCATATACAGGAATATTGATTTTCTAAAGCCAATTTTATTGTGATACTGAATGTGAAAAAATAATGAATAATAAAGGACCTGAATTCAAGAAAAAAATTAGGAATTGTAAATTACATTCATTATGAGAATTGCTCATGGGATTTTGTGAAATTAAATATGCAGCAAGTCAGTCCTTTCTCTTAGAGCTGTACCCATCTCAAACTCTTCCTATGTGAAAGATGACTGAAAGATATCTAGCACAGCTCTGATTCCTTTCTGTAGGACATTCAAAAGAAGCACTCCCTGTAAACCATGCTCACAGCTAGGAATACAAAAAGTAATATTTGGGGATTTTAGGTAAAAAGGCAAATCCATGACAAACACATTTTTAACTGGCTTTGCTGATAATTTAAGTACTGCTTTCAATTTTGAACGCTAACTGAAGTGTATCTGTTATCTTGCCTAATCAGCTCCAACAGAATTGCAAACCCAGCCTGAATATAATAGTTTTCTGTGATTCATTGTTTCTAACACAAAATTTTAAAAAAGATGATTTCAGAGAGAGAGAGAGAGAGAGAATGTATGTACCAGAATGACATTCCAAATTCTATGAAACTGTGCATGACGTTTTCTGGGAAAAGAAAAAAAACAAACAACTGCACATTTAGCTGAGTCCAGTGCAATTATGAAAACTCAGAAATACCAAAAATGTAACAAAATGTTCAAATCTTGTTGGTGAGAGAACAACATAATACTTTATTACTTTAAAAATTGCAAACCAAGCCTAAAGGGTTACTATTTCTCATTAAAATAATCATTTCAACCAGTTGCTTATAGTAATTGAAGTAAGAAAAAATTGCAAGTCACTTGCAAAATACTTTGTTGTGTAGAAAAAGCAAAAATCTCTCCACTGGGACTTTTGATTTAAAAAAAATAGCTACCACCTTACTCTTAAAGGGTATTAGTGCTATGTTGGTTACTCTACTTATTTGTAGTCAGTACACTTCAGGATAACATCTGGAAGAGGGCAAAATCCATAAGCAGAATGAGTGTAGATCCAAACATACTCCATTAGTTTCAAGAACATGCTGAGAAACAAAAGGGGCTGTTCAGCTGGCCAATGTGCATCAGAACAAATTCAACAGGTTCACTTCAGTAAGTCTTAATTTGAGGTTAGCCTCTGGCATTTGCTCTCCTTTCTATGTTTCCTGGACATTGTGTGGAGAAAGTATCACATTAATTCAGCTAACTTGGTCATGAGTTGGTTCTCAGACCCTGCCGCCTAAGCAAGGGTAACTTTAATGTAACTTCTAAAGGCACTATTCCAACATCAACTAAATATCAGTTATTACAATTTACAACTTGAAACATGAAGCTTGGTACACAGTAATAAGCAGGTTCACAAACTGCTACACGCAGTGAGGCTCACCCCGATAACATAGTATTGGAGAACAGCCAATACTTTTGGCTGGAAATTCATTTTGCTTCAGTCTCACTAAGTTTACTAGATGCCACCTGAGGATTTCAAACTCTAGATGACTATCCTATTGGGACAAATTTCACCGAGTCCTTTATAACTTCACTGCCACTTGCAATATCAGTGCCATTCTATCTTGACTGCCACAAGCTCGACTTTATCTCAGTCAGATGCTTGGACTCTACCTTGACTACTCGTCTAAAATATGAAACTACTATGCAACTGTACCATGTAACTCAAAGATATTAAGCTGTAACTTACAACATCTCCTACATGAACCCTGTCTTGGGGGGGGGGGCTCCATTAATATGTTTAATAGTTTTTCAATCCATCTCTGTGCAAGATTCCCAACTCTCAGTTTATCAGAGTTCTTTGCTACTAAATCAAACTGCTGAATGAATCATGCTTCTATGGAAGTAAGCCAAATGCTTGTTTAGAGCTTTCTTTTTCCTTCAATGTGCATATATTTTGCATTATGAACAACAGGGGAAGCAACTGCTTATCAATTTGAGAGTTCATCTTACTGTAGCAAAGACCAGAAAAATAATTTTACAAGTATGTAGAATATTTAGTTTATGTATTCTTGGCATATCAAGCAGCAGAAAACAGTTGTATGCTTTGATATCCAACTATGAAGTAATATGAACCAAAGCGGCCTATTGAACTACAGTTTCCAAGGTGGCCAATGACTCTTAACTTGAAGGTATAAAGTACAGGTAATCTCTACAACTTCTCCATACTGCACTCTAATGTTCTTTTTTTGTCTGGCTGATATTTGCCAGTCTTTAGCCTGGTTACTTTCAAAATATTTACTGTTAACTGTAGCTAATGTCACCACACCGCTTTTAGCTTTACAATCTAGTACAATGAATCCACTTCAGAGGTATTATTAGGAAGCAGATTTTATTGCTGATTTCCAAACTGATGAGCCATTTACTGGTCGTTTTGGC
Source organism: Tiliqua scincoides (assembly GCF_035046505.1). Lineage (NCBI taxonomy): Eukaryota > Metazoa > Chordata > Lepidosauria > Squamata > Scincidae > Tiliqua > Tiliqua scincoides. Next base: position 134,829,528 of record NC_089821.1, on the reverse strand, counting down.
AAAAGACTGGACATACTGGTGAACTCTGGCTTCCTGGTAGCAGAGTATCCCTTGTTCGGTAAAAGCCAGGTCGGGTCACCCCAGCTCTTGAAATCCATAGAACTCACGTTTCTAGTTGTCCTCATTTTTCGCCTTTTAACAGAATGAAATTAGGACAGTTAATGCTGCTCACCACTGGCAGGCACCAATGCTTACTGATATTGCATCAGTCATGTATTTTGTTATGCTGTTTGACACCCAGCACATGGGCCAGTTTGCCATCATTAATTTTTCTAATATTACCTTTCAGTGGTATGTACCGTAAAGCCTTTAGTGTTTATAGCAGTAGGATAGTGGAGCAATGTGAAGCACATGGTGTGAGAACAACACATAACTACCCTGATAGGGCTGGGTGGGTAGGACAAACATCTTCAATGTGAGGTCTCTACCTCATGTCTTTAAGAAGTGGACCATTATAATATTGGCAGAAATGGGGCCATGCCCACACCACTCCCTGCTTTGGACTGGACAGCAGGTTCATCACAGGGCTCCTGGCTTTCCTGGTTGGTGAGCCCCTACTTTCTAGGATTATTTTTCCTTCAGCCGTGGTCTCTCGTGCGCTTTACCTTTCCTAGCTCTGATATGTGACTTCCTATAAAAAAAGAAGAAAAATAAGAAAACTCACCTTCTTCAGAGGCCAAGGATCTGCTCCCTACCCACCCCTCCCTTGCTTGCTAGGGATGGGATTTTAATAGCTATATCCAGCTGCTGTGGAGAACTGCCTAACAGCCCAGTCCTGAGCTGCTTTGTGCACGGGGCTGCGATGGTGCAAAAAATGCTGCTGCTGTATCCAGTGTGCCTCAGGCAGCTGCCACTGCCTCCTTGGGCAAAGGGGACTTTTGTCCCCTTCCCCTGGGTAAAGTGAGTAGCCCCATTGAGCCACTCGATTCTACACTCGACCCATGGTAGAATTTAGAACCTTCGTGTCAGGTGGACAGCCTGACACGGAGGCTCAGGATCCAGTGAAGCAAAGTTCCATCTGTCCCGCCTCCCTCCTACCCTGCACCCTCACCCAGCACGCCTCCACCCCACCCTCCCTCCACCTTGCCCCACGCCCCATCTACCTCTCTGCTGCCTGATGGGCAGCATGACCACCGAGAAGCAGAGATCTGGAGCTCCACTGGCACTAGCCCAGCGCCAGCCAGTGCTGGGCTAGCTCCAGTGGTAGGGCCTAACGGAAACATGGTGAAATGCGGAGAACCAGTGGGATACCAGAATCCCGGGCTATGAACTCTATAGGAGGGACAGAGACGGTGGTGGGGTGGCCATTTGTGTTAAAAAAAGGGGTGGAATCCAGCAAAGTAGAGATGGAAGGCGGGTCCTACTCCACCACAGAATCGCTGTGGTTTAAATTACAAGGTTCAAGGAGCGATATAATACTGGGGGCATGCTATTGTCCTCCAGACCAGAAACCAGAAGGGGACCTTGAAATGAGGAAACAGATCAGGGAGGTGTCGAAGAGGAACAGGGTTGTAATCATGGGGGACTTCAATTATTCTCACATCGACTGCGTCAATTTGTGCTCTGGTCATGAAAGAAAAACTGGTTTTCTTGACATGCTAAATGACTGTGCTTTAGAGCAACTAGTCATGGAGCCCACCAGAGGACAGGCAACTCTGGATTTAGTACTGTGTGGCACTCAGCACCTGGTTAGAGAGGTAAACCAGGACCTGGTTAGAGAGGACCTGGGCAGGAGGTCTGGCCTAGAGGGTAGAGCCTCCGTCTGCCTGAAGATAACATCCACAAGGTCGCCAGTTCGAGGCCACCGGCACCGTGCAACCTTGAAGCAGCTGATAAGGTGAAGCCGAGCTATTTCCATCTGCTCTGAGTGTGGGAGGATAGAGGCCAGAATGTGAAGCAAGATCGGAATGAAACACCTGAATGTAGTGGTTCTTGAAAGAAAGAACCTTCTTTCAAATTGTAAAAATCCCTATTTAATAAGGGATTTAAATAAAGCCTGCCTATGTAAACCGCCTTGAATAAAGTCTTGAATAAAGACCAAGAAAGGCTGTATATAAATACCTATTACTATTATTATTATTATTATTATTATTATTATTATTATTATTATTATTATTATATGTTACTGAGCCATTGGGGAACAGTGACCATGCTGCAATTAGTTTCACCATGCATGTTGGGGGAAGAGTTCCAAACAAATCTAACACAAGAATCCTTGACTTCTGAAGGGTGGACTTCCCTCAAATGAGGAGGCTAGTTAGGATGATGTTGAAAGGGAAGGTAAGATAGTCCAATCTCTCCAGAGTGCGTGGAAGTTGTTTAAAACAGTAATAGGAGCCCAGCAGAAGTGTATTCTGCAATGGAAAAAAGGCTCAACTAAATCCAGGAGGGTGCGCGCATGGCTAACAAGCCAAGTTAGAAAGGCCATAAAGGGCAAGGTAGCTTCCTCCCGTAAACGGAATGAGGAGAATAAAAAGGAACATAAACTGTGGCAAAAGAAATGTAAGAAGGTGATTCGAGAGCCTATGAGGAACACATGGCCAGCAACATTAAGGGGAATAATAAAAGCTTCTTCAAATACGTTAGAAGCAGGAAACCCACCAGAGAAGCGGGAAGGTGAGGGAGGAAAAGGGGAGTTAAAAGGAGACTTAGAGATGGCAGAGAAATTAAATGAGTTCTTTGAATCTGTCCTCACGGCAGAAGACCTCTGGCAGATACCACTGCCTGAACGCCCCCCCCCCCCGACCAAGGAATTAAGTTGGACAGAGGTTAAGAGAGAAGATGTTTCAGACCTAATTGACAAATTAAAGATCAATAAGTCACTGGGCCCTGATGGCATGCACCCTAGAGTTATTAAGGAACTGAAGAATGAAGTTTTAACAACTTGACTAAAATATGCAACTCTTGACTAAAATATGGAACTTGTCCCTTGAAACGGCCACGGTGCCAAAAGATTGGAGGATAGCAAATATTACGCCTATTGTTAAAAAGGGAAGGCGAGGGGACCTGGGTAATTATAGGCCAGTCAGCCTAACGTCTGTGCCAAGTAAGATGGTGGAATGCCTCATCAAAGATAAAATATTAAAACACATAGGGCGCAATCCATAACCCATTTTCCAGCACTGACATAAGGGCAATGCAGCTCCGAGGTAAGAGAACGTATTGCCTTACCTTGAGGAGGCTTCCGTGACTGCCCTCCAACTGCAGGATGCAGCACATGCCCCAATGAAACAGCTATGCCAATGCTGAAAAGTTGGTTAGGATTGCGCCCATAGATTTGCTGAAGCCTTGCTGAAAGAGAATCAGCATGACTTCTGTAAGGTTAAGTCTTGCCTCACAAACCTTTTAGAATTATTTGAAAAGGTGAACAGAGATGTGGATGCGGGAGAACCTGTGGACATTATATATCTGGACTTTCAGAAGGTGTTTGACATGGTCCCTCACCAAAGGCTGCTGAGAAAACTCCACAGTCAGGGAATTAGAGGGCAGGTCCTCTCATGGATTAGGAACTGGTTGAGGTCCAGGAAGCCGAGAGTGGGTGTCAATGGGCAATTTTCACACTGGAGAGAAGTGGAAAGCAGTGTGCCCCAAAGATCTGTCCTGGGACCGGTGCTTTTCAACCTCTTCATATTGTTGCTGCCCAGACTGCTGCCCAGTCTCCCAGTTTGGAGAGATCCTTCTAGAACTCTTCACAGTCTCTTCTGGTCTTCACCACTCGGAAAAGTTTGGTGTCGTCTGCAAACTTAGCCACCTCACTGCTCACCCCTGTCACCAGGTCATTTATGAAGAGGACTTTCGTGGATGTCCCCTGGCTCTGGTGTTATGTGAGAGGGAAAAGAGTGCCTCTCTATCCACTCTGTCCATCCCCTGCATGATTTTGTATGTCTCAATCTTGGCCCCCCCTCAGGCACCTCTTTTCTAGGCTGAAGAGGCCCAAACGCTGTAGCCTTTCCTCATAGGGAAGGTGCCCCAGCCCAGTAATCATTTTGGTCACTTTCTTTTGCACCTTTTCCATCTCCACTATATCTTTTTTGAGATGTGGTGACCAGAACTGGACACAATACTCCTGGTGTGGTCTTACCTGTCAGGCTTCTGTCAGCCTCTGCAAGACGGTGCTTCTTGGAGCACCGGCCCGGCTTCCGCTTTATGGCACATTTGCAACCCTCCTGGGCCAGCGCAAGGGACTTGCGGCAGGCCCAAGGGCGCTTTTGGATTGTGCACTTATGCAATATCTTCATCTTAGTTTTTGATATCTGCCCTAATAATGATCAGCCATCAAAAAAGAATGGAAATGTAACTGCTATTCTGGATTTGAATGACATTTGCTGATGTGTGCCACAATGGCCTTCAGCATCTACATTTTGTTGCCTTCTTCTCAGGAACTTGTTCAGCCATTTTAAGTCCAGAATAGCAATAACATTCCCATCCTTTTTGAGAACTAAGAGGACAATTGAGGAGAATCCAGAGCAGAGATGGTAGAATTGGCTCTATGGCTTGGATATCCATTAGATGCTGAATTATTAGATGCTGAACAAAGTCCTAATGCAGGGGTGTCAAACATAAGGGCTGAGGGCTGGATGCGGCCTGCGAAAGCTTTTTATCTGGCCCTCAGCTTCTGAGCAGTGCTGAGGTGTTACTGCTGAAAGGGTAGTCCACATGAAAACTGGTCCACATGAAAATAGGATCAAGATTTGCACAATTTCTCTTCTGTCATTTGCAGCTAATGAGTTCCTAAATGAGAAAAAGTGTTTATTTTTGGTTATGACCTGTTTAATGACATCACTTCCCGCCCTCAGCAGGCATGATGAATGCTATTCAGCCCTCTGTATGAAACGAGTTTGACAACTGTGCTCTAATGCTTGACAGAATTTCAGAATGTTGCAAATGCAACAGAATGTTCTGAAACAGAATGTCCTAGAACAATTGGCAAGCTCCAAAGAGTAACCATGATCCAACATCTCCTGCACCCATTTGTCCAGTATAGTCTGACTCCAAATGTGCAGAAAATTAAGGAGACAGTCCCCAACTTCCATCAGGCTGAGGTGAAAAGTAGCATTAGGCTGGGCAGATGCCCTTTTGGGGTAGCTGGAGGAGAATGTAGTAGACTGACACAACTCCCTGTTGTGTATTTTGGAATTTAACCACTTTGGTTTGTAGCCCAAGGAACAGTTTCTAGGAGTTTGTCTGTAGGGATGGAATGGCTGCCACTACTTAGTTTTATGATAGTTCTACTCAGCCATCAGAATAGTTTTTCTTTTTTCTTTTTAGTTTCAATCAAAATGGGCTTCATCAAACTATTTTGAGCACAAGGAGAATGCTAGTCCAGCTTGAAATTCAGGATCTATGCTGAAGATCCTGAGTCAAATATTTCTTCTTGCCACAGCAGTAGCTGTTGAGGCTCTGAATTTGACTGCACAATATCTGGTGATAGATCTGCTTATGAAGTACTTATGAAAATTCAGTCTCATTTTTGGTGACTTTGGGTAAGAAGTCCAATGAAGACAATTCTTTGGTCCATAGGTGGAGTGCTTCAGACAACACAAAGTTAGTAGCTGATGTTTGGAAGACAGCTGCTGATGCTTTGTGAGCTGGTCATTATATGAAGCCTTGATCCTTCCCACACGCTGTCAGCCAGAATGACTGCTGGGGATGTAAAGCCACCTCTGAGGCTTTCATTACTGGGGTTTTGAATATTATCTGGAAAAGAAGAATGTTGGCTCTGCTGTGAACAGGATATTCCTTGGAGGAGTTGGCTCACTCTGCTTTAAGTATATTGTCAAAGAACTTGGGAAAAGGAATGTAAGTGGCCTGGAAGTTCCCTGAGGAAAACCGATCCGGCTCCTTTGGGAGAAGAGTGGCACAGACCTCTGGTTTAGCTGCCTCCTCAGAATTGCAAGGATCCGCATGCCTTGGCCAGATGCGCAGAGAAGACTACCACTGAAAACAGTCTATCCTGATTAGAGGCACTCTGCTGCAGGTGTTCCATGGACAATTCTCCCTCATCCTTGTCATCTGATACTAAGGAAATATCTGACCTGCTTCCTGAGGATGGGAAGGGATCAGTGGTTTCTAACTTGCTGTCTCTGTGCTGCCTCACTTAATGGCCAAAGCTATGAGAAGAGTGCTTACTGGTTCTGGAATGATGGGGGAATGAGGATGAGGAAGATGAGGATAAGGAGGTATGAGATGACTCCAGGCCAAGAGACAAGAGAGAACCACCAGAGTGCCACAGCTGAAGACTTCCTTGTCTAATTTGTAGGCTGAAGAAAGTACCATACTTCTTTCCACATGAGAAGTTCCTGGCCATGTCAGTCATGGGAGGGAAAGGTCTGAGCCCACAACGCTCACAGGAGTTCAGCTCTGCATGCTACGCAGAGCCAGCTTAGGGTGACAGGATGGCCTGTCACCCTGAAGAAGCCAAGTTCACCTTAGATCCTGTTTGCGCAGCTAGGGAAACTGCCATCCCAACTGCTTAGGGGAGAACTGCTTTGAGAAAATAGAGTGGTGAGAAAGGTTTAAAAAAACAGGGAGACTTTAGCAGAGGAGGAGGAAGGGAGGGTGTAAGAGAGCACCCCTTACTATGCATCCTGCCAAGAGGTATTACAGAGTCAGCTAGTAATGAGCAGGGTCTCATTATGGGGTGTTGCCAGAGGAAGAAGGGGGAATAAACAAACTTATGTAGATGTGAAGGTGCTTCTAATACTCTTTATTCCAGGTTCTCTGTCCATACAACCACTTTAGGGGCTCCTGAATACTTCTTTGGACCCCTTCTTAAGCTTTTCCACCCTCTCAACCCTCACTCTGATGCTTAGAAAGAGTTTCTTCATTCCAACATACCACTATTCACCATACTAACATTCTGCCCTCAACCCCAGTCTTTGGGGCTCCCCTGGATCTGACTTTGGAGCCGTCAAGACATGAAAGGGCTTCCTGTACCTAACAGGTGTGCCACAACTTTATCGCCCAAGCCTAAGGACTATCCGTTGCCTGAGAGAAGCATCTTCCTACCTCTTTTGCCTCCCCTTGTTTCTTCTTTTGGTCTCTGTGCCTTGAGTCCTTCTTTTGTTCTCTCCTTTGCACCCTCCTGAGACAGCTTCTTCATTCTTCTGCAGCTCCCCTGTGGCTTCCTTCTCCCGCTTTACTTACTCACCTCCATCTGCTCTCTCATTATCCCCATGTTCTTGCTAGCCCAGATTCCACCTTGCTCTTTCACTTATGAGTCCACCTTGTTCCTCCTCCTCCTTTAGATATCTCCTTCTTTCACCCAGCTCAAGCCTTGTCTCCCTACTTTGTTCACCCTTCTTTGACCCTTCTTTCGTTCACGCTTCTTTCTCTCTGCTTCCCCATCCACCCACCTGCCCCTTTCCTCACCCTTAAGTGCCCTGGTGTCTCCAGATGCAGCCCACTCCATCTGCAGAGGGCAGGGAGGGCCTGCCTCACCCAGTCCTCTGATGCCCAGCAATGATAACATTGCCAAACAGCCAGGGACAGGGCATGCACCACTTGCCAGAATCGCTTGCTGCAGCAGGATAAGATGGTGGCATTGAACGCCATAAAGAGACAGAGAAATAAATGGGAGACTGGTAAAAGGAAGTTAACAAGAAGGGATGAGGTCAAAACAATAAATTGTGTGACACATAATTATGTACAAGGGACTCCATGACAAAGGAGTATTAAAATGATCAAGGGAAAAAAGCAGAACCAGAAGAGCAGAAATATACAGTATAAGACAAGTAAAGCAGAACAACATAAAATATGATCAACAGCACAATCCTATGCATTTCTACTCAGAAGTAAGTCCCATAGAGTTTAATGTAGCTTACTCTCAGGAAAGTGTGTACAGAATTGCAGCCACAGTCAAATAAATTACCAGCAGATCAACTCGTCATGATCTCAAACACGTGGCAGCTATCTTGAAACCTATTTTGGATTAATCCTCTTTTGAAGCGGAAAAGGAATCTTGGACTGTCCACTTGTCGATAGCTATACAGGTGCAGCCTATTTATCCACAGATTTTTTATCTGCGGATTTGTCTCAAGGAGAATGGGGTGGGGGGTACTGAAAGTCACACACACCTTTGCCTCCTTTGCCCTGCGCTGGCATCTCACTCTTTTTCCAGGCAGCCCAAAACACTGCAAAAAGGCTCCACCTCACCCAGGAAGGGAAATAGCCCTGGAGCCATGGAAGAGGTTCCCCTTTCGAAGGAACAGCAACACTCTTGGAGCCCCTGAGGCAGCTGAGGTTGAAGAGGGAAAGGGGGGAATGGAAAACCTCTGTAGCCAGAGCACGTGCACACTCCTCTCTCTCTCTCTCTCTCTCTCTCTCTCTCTCTCTCTCTCTCTCTCTCACACACACACACACACACACACACACAGGGGCAGATGCAGTAGCAACAGAAGGGATTGCTTTGAAAAAACCAGGGAGTGTTTGCCAAATTCCCCCTCCCCCATGGTGCAGGCAAGCACGGACACAAGCAAGCCTTCCCAGCAAGCAAAGTATGAGATTTAGGCTACAATCTTCTCCACACTTTCCTGGGAGTAAGCCCCATTGACTATGGGCTTACTTCTAAGTAGAAACGCACAGGACTGGACTCTTAAAAGCTCAGCATCCCAACTGTGAAAGGGGAAGGATGGGGAGGCAAAGGAGCAGAGGGGAGGGGATTGATAACAGCTGCCTTAGTTTCCTTCCAGCCCCAAGTGTCAGGCTGCAGTGTATTTGTGTAACTCTATGGAATTTAGCACAACGTTTTTTGTTAATTGCGCTGAGTCACGGAACAGAACTAAGGCGGATAAATAGGCGCCACCTGTATCTGTAGAAAAGTGGGTCATATATTGACTTTTGAACAAACAAAGCCAGATCCTGATTCATGTTCGTTTATAACAGCATTTATGTGATGGAGTTTGTCAGCAATAGAACTTTAAATGAAAAAGAAAGTACACAGAAAAAAACTTTCTTTTGAAAATAACTGGTTGTTTGAATTCACTTGTGTCCTATGGCAATCGCTCAATTTATACAACCTCTCAGCTGAGAAACATGAAATATAGGAAGAACTTTTAGGAAAAAAATATGTCAAGTTATACCTGCTCCTTTGACGAACATCACTTTCCATATACCCAAATTGAATTTTCAGCCACTCTAACGGATTCATCAGCTGCCGGCTCAAAGGAAGCAGTGGTAGCTCAACCTTATGAAGTTCACTCATCTCTTTGGAAGTGTATATTTTTCCTTTAGAAAGTTAAACATCAAGAAGAATAAGATCATGTCCATTCTCTAATCTAGAGCAACTATTCTTGAAACATATATAATACTCAGCATTCATATGGCAAGCACTGTGTTCAAAGTGCTTATATGTATTATCTAGTTGTTATCTTTACCACAGCCCTGTAGGGCAGTGTTTCTCAAACGGTGGGTCACAAGCCAATTTCAGGTGGGTCTCCATTCAATATTATATTTTTAATATGTTAGACTTGAAGCTTCCTCAGTATGTGACTGCATTTTGGGGAAATGTTTCAGATCTGTACTTGTAACAGGCACTTATAGATATGCTTTTAACAATGATAGTCAATGGGATTTTCTCCTGGGTAAGTGTGGGTAGGATTGTTAGGATTGTTAAAAATGTTCCTGCTTGATGATGTCACTTCCAGTCATGACATCACTTCTGGTGGGCCCTGACAGATTCACATTCTAAAAAGGGGGTCCTAAAAGTGTGAGAACCACTGCTGTAGGGTAAATACTGCAAGACGGGAGCTGAGGATGAGAAGGAGTGGCTGGCCTAAAGCCACCTAGTGGAGTCATGCAGAGGTAAATTTCTTTGAACCAAGGAAGTCCTAAAGCATAGTCTGGTCTGGCCAAGTCCAAGCTTTCAAGAGTCAAGTCCCCATCTCCCAGGCATGTACTACCTGGCTGCTGTACTACTGCTACATAACATTTTGGAAAAAATTCAGACTGACTAGCTTCAGACTGACTAGCTTTGCCATCCAAGTCCCTCAGAGTTGATTGGGATAATGTGAGGAAAGGGGATGAGGGAAGGAAAACAGAGGAGAGCAAGACATTTTATCCTGGGTCCCCAAACTATCAGGTATTAAGTGTCAAATAATAAGCACTGCAGAGTACCTGTATCACACTGCTGGATGATCCCAGCCTCAAGGTATCTTCCGTGTATCTCCTTTAACAAGGGATCATATAAAGGTGGAATTGAAGCCTATAAAAACACAGATAAGGGCAGAGGTGTTACCAAAAGAGTCAGCTTTTTTTGTTCTTAAATTTTCCATCACAGCATTTGGACTTTATAAAGTCCAGTTGGACTTTAATGGATAGCAAGCATTAAAGGGAAAAAAGGGCAATTTAAGTGCAGCTCTCACTAATGAGCATTTAAGCCACTGTTCTGTCCAGAGTTTGCAGTTATTTAAGTCAAAGCTTAGCTCACGTCACATGTTTTATAACTTAATCTGCCATAATTCCCCATTCGACACCCGCTGTATCCCCTAGGGGAATTTTAGCACATCATGGTCTCCTTGGGGGGAGGGGGCATTTGTTCCCTTCCCCTGGGGAAAGCCTCCGCTGCTGCCATGGATCAACTCAGACCTGTGAATATTCATGTCATACCTGGCAAGAAATTGGTTACACCTCACAAGGACTGAGAAAAGTGCGTTTGGCAAGAAGCTTGAAAGTCTCCTCAAGAGGGCTTTAAACTAAATAGGAAAGGAAAAAACAACAACAACACAGCACTAAATGTAAAGACAGGCACTGGAGGCAAGAAGGTGAGAGACAAATGAATATGTAGGCTGGCAGAGCCTACCAAAAGAGCCAGATTTTTTTGTTTATGAGAGTTAGCACATAGCCCTTTTGGAATGCTGGGACCTTAAGACTGGATGCAAACCAGCGTTCTGCAGAAATTCCTTACACTCAAAGAAGAGACTGAGAGAAATATTCCAATAAATGATTGTTTTATTACAAAAAGAACAAAGCTATAACTAATGCACATGGGGGGACACATTCCTCTGTCCTTCTGATAATTAAATACAGTGTATCTAGCTTTCATGGTGGTTGCATGTGAAGTGTATTTGGGCGCATCTGAATAAATGAGAAAAAGAAAGGGGGTTGTAGGGAAGGATTTCAGGGATCCCTGATCTGCCAACCCCAGCTGCTAGCTAAAGATGGAGAGAGAAGGGAAAAGGGGGTGGGTGAAAGAAGTGAAAGAGTTCAAAGTGCAAGAGATAGCTACCTATCTGGGTGAGCAACAGTTTCTGTGAGCAACATGCTTGGATACCCTGGAGAGGGACCATTTGCTACTTAGGGATATTGAAAAGTTGCTTACAAGTAAGCAAAATCTGGGGAGATAAATGTGTAACTTGGGGTGTTTGCTTTAACTGTGTTACCCAAAAAATGGGTAACTTGGGTATGAATGAATTCCTCTTAATCAATAGCAGGCAGGTAAACAGGGCTAGCAGTGTCAGCTAAAATACACATTAGCCCCTGGTGCCAGGGTATGCCTGGCAATTTAAAATGAGGTTTACCTAAGCTAATGCAAAAAACAGATATAATCCAATGTTTGGGTATAAAATGAAGAAGTTACTGGAATTGCATTCAGGAAAACAAACACAAACTGCAGATAAATGGAAAACGTCTGACAAAACTACCAAGTTTCATTCAGCTAGAGATACAAAGTAAGATTATCATTTTCCTTCCAAGATGTGTGATTGTGGAGGGGAGGCAAAGGAATGCAAACAAACAACCAAGAGTCTGAGTTTGACCAAAATGGAAATGAAGCCTGTAGGCCAGTGTTTCTGGGAGAATAGTTCATTTTGCATGCTGACATATACGAAGGCCTATAAAATGTTTCTTGATGTCAAAGTAGACTAACCAGAAATTCAATAAAACGGGGGGGGGGGGGGGGATTTTCTCATAACAGAGGGAATGATCACTCACAAAATCTGCACCAGAGAGGTTAGTAGACCGCCTGGCCAGGCAGAAGTCATGGACAATGCTTTTCTAAAACATTTACCAAGCTTTCCAAGAGACAAACCAAAGTGGTTTGTCTCTTGGACAAAGTGGACTTCAACTATCCCAACATCTGCTGGAAGTGTACTCAGCTAAGGATGCAATCTTAACCCCTTATGTCAGTGCTTTCCAGCATTGGCATAGCGGTGCCATTGGGGCATGTGCTGCATCCTCCAGTTGGGTGTCACTCACGGTTGGGTCACAGCTGGGTGTCCTCACATTTGGGTGTCACTCTCTTCAAAATAAGGGAATGTTTGTTCCCTTACCTCAGAGCTGCACTGCCCTTATGTCAGTGCTGAAAAGCACTGACATAAGGGGTTAGGATTGCGCCCTAAAAGTGGGAAGTCCAATCAATTCTCAATGTGCCTGACAGTCAACTTCATCATTCAGAACATGGAAGAAGGAATAATGAGGTCTGCTATCATGGACTCATAGCCCAATCCTACACAAAGCCCCTCCCTAACTGATACAGACATGCCACCAGAGCATGCACTACATCCTGCAGGAGAGGCAGTCCCTGAGGTCCCCTCCACATAAGGAATCATTTACTCCCTTGCCTGGGGGTAAGCCTCCAATCTACTTGGACTTGCACCAACAATTTTGTTGGCACAAGTCCTGGTGGACCCAGGTAAATGGATCAAGGCCGAAGAGATAAGACAGGATATCAGCAGGGCTGCTGCCACCGATATCTGCCCCTTCTCTGGCTTCAACACCCTCCCATCCCTGACTCAGTCCCCCCTTCTGCTCACTCACTGAGCCAGTTTATCTTTGCTGGGTCTCCTATGGAGGCCACTTTTACTTGGCCTCTACCACTCACTGTCTGCAGCAGTGGCAAGACTGTGCCCTATGGTGTGTTGTGTTTTGCAACCATTGTAAAGTGCACTGCGCTGCTGGAACGTGAGTTCTGGAGGCACAGCAGGCCCATAGGATTAGACCTTAATCCAGCCATTTTCAACCTTTTTCCGCTCATGGCACACTGTCAAGGCACTAAAATCGTCAAGGCACACTCCCAGTTTTTTACTTACATTAAATTACTATATTACAATTAATTTTTAATTAATATAATACAATTAAATCATTAGTGCACAAAGGGCACAATCCTAACCAGGTCTACTCAGACGTAAGTTCTATTTTGTTCAATGGGGCTTACTCTCAGGAAAGTGTGGTTAGGATTGCAATCAAAGACTAGGGGGAGAATGTGCCTGTGGGACTTACTTCTGAGTAGACATGCCTAGGATTGGGCTTTTGGTTGCACTCTTTTTTCTCAAATACACGAGCAGGCAATTGGCACTCCTCTCCCCCACCCCACCTCCTCCCACAGGCACACACCCCCAATCTCATAATTGCAGTTAGCACCTCTCCTACTGCCCCTCCCCTCATTTGTCTGCACCTTCGAAAGGTCCAGAATCACTTGCCTCACATTCTCCCCCCCCCCCATTGCCTGCTCCTTTATTTCAAAAAAAAGTGTGACCCAATCTTAGGCATGTCGACTCAGAAGTAAGTCCCATTATAGTCAATGGAGCTTACTCCCAGGAAAGTGGGGCTAGGAGAGAAACCTGAGAGCCCAGCCCAGCCCAGGCATGTCTACTCAGAAGTAAGTTCCATTATAGTCAAAGGGGCTTACTCCCAGAAAAGTGGGGCTAGGAGAGGAACCTGAGAGCCCAGCCCAGCTCAGGCATGTCTACTCAGAAGTAAGTCCCATTATCTTCAATGGGGCATACTCCCAGGAAAATGTGGATAGGATTGTGGCCCAACGCCCCTCCTCTGAAAGGCAAGGCAAGGCAGGGAGATCACTTTGGGGAGCTGCAGGCAACTGTGGCAAGGAGAAGGGACTTTCCTGGACCCTTCTTAGGCTGGTGGCCTCAGCAGACTCGCTGGCTTCCTACCTGCTTGCCTCACCCCCTCCCTTCATTCTCACTCACCCTGCCCAGACCTCCTCCAAGCTTCTCTCACTGCCCAATCAGCATGCAGGGCAGAGAACAATGAACGACTTGATACCCAATCCTAGGCGTGTCTACTCAGAAGTAAGCCCCATAATAGTCAACGGGGTTTACTCCCAGGTAAATGAGGATCAGGTTGCAGGCTTCCTCTTGTTCAGCAGCAGGAGATGCAAAGGAGCCACAGCTGCTCTTTTTTTGCTGCTGCCGCCACCTGAGGGTCAAAGCAGCCGCTTCTCCCAAGGCTGCTGCCTGCTGCCTGCCTCCTCCAGTCCCACAGCACATCTGAGCCTAGCACAGCGGTTGAAAAACGCTGCCTTAACCTTTAACAAGAAAGAAGTGATTGAGGAAAGTTAAATCAGAAGGGACATTGGGCAAAAGCAACCATATATCTTGGAATTCTTGGATCCATATCTCTTGGATTTCAAGAGAAAAGAAATCTAAAGTCATCAAATGTGTGCCCCAGTGGCATTGCTAGGGGGGTGCTGGGGGTGCAGGCTGCACCGGGTGACACACATAGGGGGTGACATGCACTGAGGAGGTGACACGCTAAAATTGCAGTGGTTAGGAGTAACCCCATCATGTTATATACAGTTGGATGCAGGATTCCAAGCAGAATACAATGCAAAAACCAGAGCAAAATATCTCCTTTCTATCAAAAGTTATGGCCAAAAAACCGGAGAGCAAAAAATGTATGGATCCCTATGGAAAGTGAAAGTGAGCGGTATCACACATTTACTGGCGAGTAGGTGAACTTGCCTTAGTCTGTGGGAAAGGGCAGGCTGAGAGGAATCCAATGACACCAGAATGGTCCTGATCCAATGAATGCAGCCCCCAAAACCACCTGAGAAGGAAGTCCCTCCTTCCAAGCAGACAAATGTATTGAGCCATATGGAAAGCAAAACTAAACCTCACGGTCGCGTTTACTCACAAGTAAGCAAATGTGCCTTGGCTGGCGGTCAGGCCAGGAAAGGGGAATGTGAGGCAACAAGAATGGTCCTGATCTGATGGAACTGGAGCTCAACAAATACTCCAGAAGGCAGCCTCCCCTCCCCCACTAAGAAGGATCAAAACAGAGAATCTGGTTTACACAGAAGTTCTTAAATTGAACTGGGCACTGGGTAGGGCTGAAAACCTTACTGATTTGGGGCGGGGTGTTATTGCACGCAGGCTTCAGAGGAAATTCACTTGGTGGACCAGGACTGGCTTCTGCTTATTTAATTATTTGTTTTACTTTAACTATTTATACTTATTTTAATTTGCCTGATGATGTCACTTCCACCATGACATCACTTCTGGTGGGTCTTGGGCAGATTGTCATTCTAAAAAGTGGGTCCCAGTGCTAAAAGTTTGAGAACTGCTACAATAAGTAAGTTGACACCCGGGTTGGGGGGGTGGCACCATTAGTGACCAAGATCACTAAAATCACAGTTTGGAGGAATAATACCATCATGTTATATGGGGCAGGAGGTCTGGCTCAGTTGGTTGAGCTGCCGCCTTGTATGCCTGAAAATCTGAGGCTGCCAGTTCGAGACAACCGGAAGTACCCGAGAACTGACGACACACTGATATACTGATGAGCTGACCCTTGGTGGCAGAGAGGAGTTGCCGTCAAGTGGAGTGTGGGAGGCGAAGGACCAGACAGAGGCCAGACCAGGAAGGAATCCAGCTGGAGTTCTATGAAAGACTAGAACTATTCAATTGTAAAAATCCCTACGGGGGTTTAGAACAGCCTGCGAACCCTAGTGATGCCACTGGTGTGTTCCAAATATCAGGAAAGCTGATTTTAATGGGCTTAGAGGACAATAGAAGTGGCCAGTGATGAGCAGTGTTAAAGGGGAAAATGGTCCAGAACAGATAGGATTTTTAAATTTTATTTTAGAAAAGTGAGATACTGAATAAACAAACACAAATTCCCACCAGAAGATGAGAAATATCTAAGGAAGCCAGTGTGGCTATATATATTTTCTGAAAAGTTGAGAAGCAAGAACAGTACACATCCCTGTCCCCACCTGCAGGGATGATGTCAGGAAAGCTAACCCACAGCTTTCACCCACAGACCTGAGGCTGGCAAGAGATGTCAAAAACATTTTTTATGCCTGAAAAAAAGAGAAAGGCCAAAGAAGTGGTGAGCCTGTTATCTGGAGGAAATGGGGAAGGGGTAACACATGACCGAGAGAAGATTTTCCTTATCTCTCCTAAGTCTCCCAATTGACTGCCCTGCCCACCACAGCATGCAGGGCAGTTCTGCTTTGGTGCCGCAACATGCTATTGCTGGGGAAAGGATAGGATTAGGCTACAAGTCAGTCAACTTACAATGCAAGTTGATATGCTTACTCAGAAGGAGGTCCTGTTGATTTCTCTGGGCCTTACTCCTAGGTAAGTGTATATAGGCCCTGCAGACTTAGGGCCTAATCCTATCCTATTTTCCCAGTGCTGGTGCAACTATGACAATGGGGCATGCACTGCATCCTGTGATGGGAAGGCAGTCACAGAGGCCTCCTCAAGGTATGGGAACATTTGTTCCCTCACCTCCAGGCTGCACTGCGGCTGCACCAGTGCTGGAAAGTTGGATAGGACTGGGTCTTCAGTCAGAATAAATGTCTGAAACAATTAGGGCACACTGACTGTCATACCTTCCAAACATCTGTACATGTCTTCAGGAAGAAAGGATCATAAAATGAAGGATTGTAACTTTCTAATGATGCACTGCCCTGTGGAAGGAAGAAAGCCACTGTCAAACTATGCCTAGTAAACAATAATTAGGAAGCACAATATCTGTAAATGAACATCTTAAGGTAACACAGAGGAAATATCCTAAATAAGGGGTGGCAAACCTTTGAGAGTGTGTACTCAAATTGGTAACAACTTTCTAAAAAATTATCTTGCATGCCCTTGGTAATTTTGGGCAGCAGATTATCATTTATTATTTTATTCACATCAAAATGACAACACAGTTGATAACAATAGTATACGCACACACAAAAACCACAACATTTATCAACTGGTAAATCCTGATCCACATGGATATCTGCCCGACATCTAGGTGTAGATGATGTGCCAATGAACAATGGACGCTGTGCCAATTATGACGGCTTTTTGTAATTCAGCTGGTGTCATTGTTCAGTGGTCCAAAGTACTTGTTACTGTTGATATTGTTCGTAGTACGCCGATTACTACTGGAAGCACTTTTACATGCTTCATCCAAATTTGTGTCAATTCTATGCACAGGTCGCAGTATTTGGATATTTTCTCCTGTTTTTTCTCCAAAATTTGCGAGTCGCTGGGAATGGCGACATCTATGATTAGCACACACCTGGCTTCCAAGATGGCAACATCCAGATTGGCCTCCAAGTATCTGTCAGTCTGTATCCAAAAGTCCCCCAGAATTCTGACCTCTTCATTTTCTACCACTCTTTCCACCTAGTGTTGCCACGGCTTTTCTGACACAGGAATGTTGTACTTTTTACATAAGGCCTAGTGGACTAATTTGGCCACATTATTGTGCCATTCTTTGTAATCGGTGTTAGCTGTTCTGGGACATTTTCAAATGAGATGATGGTTTCATCCCATTTTTTGCATAAATGACATTTACTGTCATCGCATATTATTATTATTATTATTAAAGGCAAAAGAGAACAAAATGCTTGGAGGCATTCTTAATTTAACATTTGCACACCCCAATCTCTACTTACCAGGAGCACAATCTGCAGTCTGCCTGGTCCATGCTGCTTGGGTTGGAAGTGGTGCAGTTTGGGTTCCCAGCTTGCTTTGCTACTACTCGTATCAAGCAGAAATGCAGGCAGACTGCACGTCACATTCCTCATAAATAAACTACAGGAAAGAAGGGTGGGTTCCAAATCACCTGTCCCTGCCTACTTGTAGCTCCTTATAAGGGGAAGCTCCTTGTCTCCTCACTATGTTCTGTCCTCCTACAGCATCTAAAGTTTAAAAGCATGTATTCCCTTTAAACTTTAAATTCTGTGCAGAATGGAGCTCTGGGAAGGAAGGGGATGATCCAATTCTTACTTGCATTTAGTGGGAAGTATTGCATGCTATATACCAACAAAAAATTTTTCATGTGCCACCTCGGACATAGGTGCCACTGGTTTGCCACCCCTGCCCTAGGTGATCACACAGGTTTCCTATCATCTTTTATCCAGCATTTATCTTTTATAGAATGCATATAACTCTGTCATCACAATTCTCTCAAGCAAGACATCATACAAACTTTACAGGCAGGAAACTAAGGAGAAAAGTTAGCTTGCCATTTCAGCCAGTTCAGAGTTTAATCATTCCATTACTGAACAAATGATTTCATAATCATGCCAGAATGCTAACTTCTTTATTCTTCAGCATTACCAGGGCTGCAATTTTTAATGCAATGGTTCCAAACTATTAGTTAAACATGTCTGATAAGAAATTATCTCAGTAATTAACACAGAGGTGATCTATAAACATTGCTCAAGAGCTAGCATTACAGCTGATGGCAGGAAAAGTGTGGAACGGAATGAATACTGAATTTTTTTTCCTTATGCAGGCATTTTAAGTTCACACATGGAAGGGCACCTATGGATACAACCCAGATTTTTGTATCCACTGAAGAACAAGTGGCTAATGGGGAATAATTTCTTGATTAGGGTGTGAGATATGGGGTATATCTATAGCAGGGGTCTCCAAACTCCAGCCGGGGGCCAGATGCGGCTCACAACCAGCCTCTATCCAGCCCACGGCCAGTCTCTGATCCCCTGAGAGTCTCTGGCCCAGCTGCCCAAACACAACCGGAGTTGGGCTTATGGGGTGGGGGAATAGGGGTCCATTTAAGTGTGTGCTTTACTTCTTAGGCTGTGTTGGTGCTTGGAGAAATCCTGGGCATTTCAACCCACTCATTTATTCATTCATCTAAGTTCCATCTCTAATGTATTTATTTAAATTTTATTATTTAATTTTTTTTCCAGCCCTCAACACTGTGTCAGATATTTGATGCGGCCCTTCAGCCAAAAAGTTTAGAGACCCCTGTACTAAACTATAAATCTCAGGGGAGGTCTCAGAGACAAACTTGAAACTAGACAAAACTGCAGTATAGGTATGTGCCATACAAATAGGTTACCTCAGTAGGGGTGCAATCCTAACCCCTTATGTCAGTGCTTTCTAGCAAAGAAAGCATAAGGGCAATGCAGCTCTGCAGTAAGGGAACAAATATTCCCTTACTTTGAATAGGCGTCCGTGAGTGACACCCAACTGCAGGATGCAGCACATGTCCCACTGGCACCGCTATGCTAGTGCTGGAAAGTACTGACATAACATAAGGGGTTAGGATTGCGCCCTTTATATCTTAGAAACCACTGGTTATGCTTACATTTCTATTTTCTCGGATGTACAATTACAAGGATTGTAACCACATAGCACAAATACATCCCTGCTCCAAAGAGCTTACAATCTTGTGTAGGAAATATACTTCACAATCTTAAAGGGTGAGAGGTACTGTGCTGGATAGCTGGTATAGAATCCCTAACTGCAATGTCCCCTTAGTTCTCTCATTCACTTCAGTGCACTTCACCTTAAGCCCAGCAGATCTTTCCCCCAATTCCTCAACAACATCCACCACTGAACACTCTGAGAACATCTTATCACTGAGTACTTGAACCTGTCTACTGTAGAAGTGCTGACCCTTCTTAGGGGCCATGGCACTGAAGGCAGCCAAAACATCTTCTGTCTTCAAGGATATTTAACACTGTCACTGTTCTTCTGGCGAGCCTGATATCTCCTGTGAGTCTGAATAGGTGGAGGTACAGGGAGAAAGAAAGGATTATGGGAATGGTAAGCACTGAAGTCACGAGAAGGGGGCTGTTCAGAAGTTGGAAGGTGTTGTGAGGGAAGAGACTGTTCAGAAGGTGTAGAGGGGTAAGGAAGTTCCATAGGAGGGAGGTAAGGCAAAATGGTTGAAGAGCTGGTAACCTCTGAGGGAGATAGCTGTAAGAAAGGTGAGTGAGAGAATAGAGAGGGTGAGTGGAGGTAAGGGGGAAATGGGGGAAGTGGATGGAAAAAATAAGGTGGAACAGAGGGAGGAAGCAAAATTGAGGGGAGAACTATCATTGGTGGAGACTTAGAAGGGGAGACTGAAAGGAGAGAGAACGGAAATGGAGGAAGGAAAGAGGGGAAGTAAGAGCTATCAGAAGGGAAAGGGGACACAAACAATGGGTGAAATGGAGGAAGGAGAACACAAACTGAAACCGGGGCTCCAGGAGATGAGGAAGCCTAATGGAAGAAAGACACAAGGAGAAGAGAAAACAAATGAACAGAAAGATAGAGAATGAAATTCAGAGCAATTAGTGCAAGGAAGTTACTGATTCAGCATAAAAATTAATTCTTACTTATTACAAGAGTGAGTAAAGTAAAATTGACAAAATATAAGCTCACTGTAATGACTCTGGGCCTAGACATGGATATCATTGTCGACATTTTTTAAAATGATATGCTCAAATTCTGCCACTGTCTCTGTTTAACCAGGAACATGTCCTATTATCTGGAACATGCCTTGATAAGTCAAGTCACTATCCCTGTTCTCAGAAGTGTTGGCAGAGGAGGCTGCTAAGTATTGCAGGCTGCTCAATATGCTGTGTAAGTGGTCCCTCCCCCTTGCCCTTGGAGCCATTCTAGGTGGTGACAGCAATGCAGAGGAGTCTCCTGCGCATTTCTGTCATTGCTTGGAATGGCTCCAATGGCAAGAGAGGGGCTGCATTCACGTGTATTGAGGTGCTTACAATACTAAACGTGCCGCCCCTCTCTGGCTATGTTACTGCCTGTTTCTACCTTTTGAAGATGCCTTGTCAAAATTCTGTGAGTAGGGACAGTGACTGCTGTTTTTCAGGGTTTAACCTCCTTTCCAGAATCATTAGAAGTTATAGCTCTGAGGTAGAGATAAATACTTTTCGTCTGCAGCACACAAAACCACGTATATGAACTAATGACCATACACAACCTAGCATTTCACACACTGCAACTGGTGAAATATATTTTGATTATCTACAAATTGTAGGACAATTCTATTTTTCCAATAGAGTTCTTAAAAACTAAACAACAGTACAGGTCCAGCCTTGTTATACACGGCTTTTTTCTACACAGATTTGACTCAACATGAATGGCCATTGCAAATGAGAAGGAATGTGCTGATCCTGGAGAAGGGGAAAAATGCCCCCCTTTAAAATCACATTTTAAAAAACTGCTTTTTACTGTTGCAGAGACAGTCATACAAGTAATTACAGGTATAACCTAAGTATCCACAGATTTTTCTATCTCAAAGCCGATGAGAGGGGCCCTCTAAATTAAAGGAAAACAGTTGTTTAATAATGCCAAAGAGGGCAGCCGACAATCCATCAATCATTCTCTCTGCAGGCTTCACTCCTCCCTTCCCCCTAAGCACTTGAAAGAAGGCTAAACGGCAGCAATTATCACCTCCATTCTTTCTCCCTTGCTGGAGCTCCTAGTGAAGCCTAAGCTCCTGGAGAGAGAATGATTGACTCTGTGTGCATTACAAAGATCATCAAGGCTGTTTTTAAATCACCAGAGCAAGGAAACTTTGTTTTTTAAATTGATTTGCTATAGTGCATTTTTTGCCATCCACATGAGTTCTTGGAACAGAACCCTCGAAAATAATGAGACTCAACCTGTACTTGTTATTAATCATGGGAGGACTAGTTATTGCAATACACAGTAGATACTTGCCTATAAGGCAAGAAATTTCTGCCAATAAATCAAGTGTAAATCATCTCCTCGCCTTATCTGTGGGCCACTCAGAGGTCAGGGCTGTTCAAGCACATCATGCAGCCAGGAGAAGCCCAGAGGAGAGCAAGAGAACAATGCAGCGATAATTACAGGAAAATCAATTTCCATGGTGACGGGCTCCAGGGCAAGCTGCAACCAAAGTTAACTTTTTCACTCCTCCTGAGAAACAAAATAAGCCAGGGCTCAACAGATCCATTTAAATCAAGCAAGCCTTGTTCTCTTTGGCAGGATCACACCCAACCCTTCTGCACCCTCCTTCCATTTTGCAAATGTTTTGCAGAAATCTGGTTTTTAAAACACCAAGCTGTAATCTTCATTTCCATCTGAAACAGTCTGAGGCTATAATTCAGTGCACCATTATTTAAGAATAACACCCATGAAAAGCAATGGGTCTACTTCTCAGTAAATCAGGTTGCAACTATGTATAACTGTGCTTGCTCATGCTCATTCCTTGTTGATTGTCTCTGCTGTGAACTGAATTGCACACTACCAGTTATGTGTGACAAGTTGTATGGTATATGTTGAGCCTCTGATTTAACACACCAGACACCTTAAAGAAGATTTGATAAATGGTTCTACCAATATGTTGTTTAAAGTGCACTTACTCTGATGAATAAAAATGTATCTTATGATCTTTTACTATATTTTTAATAGAGACTGTACAGTTCTGAGGTAACAATTACTCGTAGGTTATTTTTTAGGACCTGGCCTTGAGTAAAATCAGACAAAACTATAATCAGCCACCCACCCGAAGTCATTTGAGGGTCACAGAAAATTCCATGATTTTTGGCTCAAAACCTGCCCTTGATTTATCTATATTGACTTATACTTAAGTATCTATGGTAAGTTAATAGAGAATGCAACATGTAAGATAGGGTATGCAACAAAGGATAAAAATGAGGGCAGTGGTCCTTGTATGAGAATACAGGGATTAGAGGTGCATTCTTATTTTCATATGTGGAATGCTAGCAGACACAAACATTTACGGCCCAATCCTATGGGTCTTTTATGACAGTGGGACTAGTGTCCCACTGGTGTATAAAGCCCTGCGACAGTGCAAAGTTCAGGCCACTGTTGGGCCATCTGTGGCAGCTGCAGCAATGGATTCCCACCACCATGGACCCTGGGTGGTGTCAGGACATGTAGGCTAGCACAGGGGATGTCTACCAGGCAGGAAGGGGGAGGAGGAGTTATAGGGTGGAGAAGAAACTGGAGGCATGTCGAGGGCAAGAGGGGGTGGATGCTGTGGCAGTGACTTTCACTGCACCCTATCCTCCATTTTCCAATCTGACATGCCCCTGGCTCTCCTGGGATTTGTGCCAGCAAAATGGATGGTGTAGGTTCAATGAGATCCATAGATGGGATGCCTACCAGGAGGTAAGTAAGAAATACCTCCAGCAAGCTGTCCAATTGCCACTAACCCCCCCCCCCCACTACAGCATGTGGAAAGCATTCTGTTGGTATGGCTGCATGCTGTAATGTGGTGGGGGATAGGATCGGGCTGTTAATATATGCCCCAACAGAAAAGGATTATGTCCTATGCTTCACATATCTTATATTTTTATGATATAAATCCATAAACATGAAGTCAGGGAACCACATGCAAGCTGAGATAGTAGTAGAGAAAAAAGAAAAAGGGAGGAAACCACCAATTTTTTGTAATTTATGCAGATACAATACAAACATTTCTTTAAAAGATATTTTAATCCAGTGGTATAGCTGACCCCTCTGGCATCCAGGGCTGTGACTCTTGATGTCAACCCCCTTCTAGAAGTGCCTGACACAGAAGTAACTGTGATGATGTGATGATGTCACCACAAACTATTTCCTGGTGCCACTCTAAATGTCCAACTGCTTTTTCACCTTTTTTTCCTCTCATAGAGAAAAATTCAGTCAGCAGTTCCGAACATCTCACAACCACTTCAAGTGCCCATGAGGGGGAATGCAGGAACCCCTGCAAGGTGTGGCACCCCCCTGGCTCCACCTTAACTACACCACTGCTTTCATCAGGGTTTCCTCCCCTTTTCTTTGCCTGGTGTTGGTGGTTGTTGTGGTTGTGGTGGTGGTTGAGGGAGCACGTAACCCTAAGTTGGATATGAAACCCATAATTGTATTTTTTTTAATGTCCGACAATTCCCTGTTCCAGATATTTCTTAACAAGGAAGCATCTGCCGTGTCATATCCTATAAGCTGTGCATAAAGTAATCACATTGGTTTGGGGAGACTTCTTCCACCAACCAGATGATACAGAAAAGAGGGGGTCTTGGAAGCCCAGTGGAGAAATTAAGAAATTAAGCCCAGTGATGCATCTGGTATCAAAGAAAATTATGGAGCCCCTCCCCCCCCCAAGAATGCCCACCACAAAAACTGGAAGACCCTGCTTAAAGGCTCTGGGTGCTCTTCTCAGAATTATGAACTAATTCATAAAGAAAGCTCAAAAGCAGGGATATCAATTTTCTAAGCAGAGAGTACAATTTCTTAAGTGAGAGAGAAAATAAAAAAAAATTAAAATCATTCGCTGACTTGGGAAATAAAACACCCTGAATAAAATTCATTTCCCAGTCCAGGGAATCAAATTCACTAGCAATAGCAAATTACTGGCCAAAGATCCCCTAGAGAACTGGTTCTCAAACTCTCCAGGAGTTTGCGGACTAAGAGTAAGTCTTTGCGGGGACGGGGTGGAAAACAATCATGCAATCTCCAGGATCATGCTGCTGTGGGGGAAGGGGGAATGTTTTTAACCAAACATACTTCTGCCAGGGTCCAGGGGGTGTGGGGAGCTTCCTGTGGCTTCCAGAAAGTTAAAAAAAAAACAATTGTGGCCCACTTCCAGTTTCACAATCACAACCCAGAAGTGGGTCACAAACATTTTGTTTACTCTGGAAGCTGCAGGGAGTGCTGCAGAGGGCTCCATGAGGCTCCCTGCACCACCACCCCCCCCCAGACCCTAGCAGCATGTAAATTTGGTTAAAAACAGCCCCACTTCCCCCACAGCAGCACAATCCTGGGGATCATGTCGCTGCTTTCCCCCTACCCCCACCCCTTAAAGGGAAAAGGGCAGGGGCTCTCAGGCTGTTGGGTCACGATTGACCAGTTTGAGAACCACTGCCCTAGAGGGCTCTGAAGCAAAAGGGAAGATTTGAATCTGGGAATCCAAACCTTCATAATTTAAGTCCAGCATTATAACCACTATACCAGAGATCTGCAGTCTTTTTCAGCTCACAGCACACTGACAAGATGCTAAAATTGTCAAGGCACACCGCCAGTTTTTTAATGTAAATTACATTACTACATGACAATTAATAAGTACAATTAATTAATTAAATCATTACATGACAATTAAAGAAATTCACCACAAGCTGAAATCAAACTTCTCCAAACTTGAATAGATCTTTCTTATAAAGTTGCCTTGAACCAAACATCCCTTGGAAAGGGAAGAGGGAATTATATGTGGTTTCTGGAAAAGAAGAAAGTATGTTTGAAAGTAAGATGGTCAAATTTTTATCAGAAGTGTCAGAACATGTTGGCAAAGAGGTCAGAGCACATGGAGTACTGGAGAAATGTGGAGTGAGAGGCTATGAGGTGGCATGATCAAAACAAGTTTTGGTATCCAACTGGGGGCCGGGGGGGGGGGAAGAGAGAGAGAATGCAAGGCAAAGGATTCCAAGACCTTTGGAAAGTGGGGACAAGCTAGGAAGGGGGGTGTTAACTGCTTATGTAAGATTTTAGGACGGGGAGGGGGGAAGGAATGAGTTGTGTGTGTGGAGGGAGTGAGGTGGGGGAAAGGGTGAGGGAGGAGAGGGATGTGCCAATTGTCTGCTTGCGTATGCAAGACAAAAACTGCCCTGTCAATTGAGGCAATGCAGGGAGGGTCGCTTTTGGGGCATTGCCAGCAGATAAAAGTGACAAGGAAATGCGACTCTCAATGACCCTTTCTTAACCAGCCTGTCAACTCCTGCTGCTTGCTTACTTCTTACCTGGCTGGCTGGCTCTCACCTACAGAGCAGTTCCCACCCAGAGCTCCTCTGAGCTTCTCCAACTGCTCAATCAGTGTATTGCAGATGAGTGCTCCCCCCCAGAGGCTGGATATGAGCACTGGCTGGGAGGCGAGCTCCATGGATGCAGCTGCCCCTCACTAGCATCAGGCAGAACTGCCAGCCCCACCCACAGCCATACCAGCCATTGAACCAGCAAGGGCAGAGCTCAGGAGTGGATGCTGCAGGGCCCACAGGCTTCCAGAGGCAGGCAATGCAGGGTGAGAGGCAGACAGAGAACGTAGGGATGACAACGAACTGGGAAGGCGGGAGGGGGGGACAGTTCTCTTTTAGTGGGTAATCAAAAGGGGTAAGGGCTCCCTAAAGAGCACAGAGATGAGGTTCTTGACAAAGCAGGGTTGTGACCAATCTCAGTGACCCAACGCAGAGAACAGAGGAAGGGAGGAGGAACTTGAGTGCTGTAACCCCCTTTTGTGAGTGCAAAAAGCTAACCCCCCTCGAAGACCTTCCCTGTCTGAAGCCTGTTCGAGGGGGTAAGCTTTTTGCTCTGCACAGAATCTTCCAAGCCACTTCTTCCAAGCACACTGCCATGTGAGGCTTAAAGCAGCCACTCTCCTGCATAGCTGCTGCCTGTCTGGCCCCACAGCACACCTGAGGCCCATTTGCAGCACACCAGTGTGCTGCGGCACAGCAGTTAAAAACCACTGCACTATACTGCCCACCTCCTGAGGCAAAGGAACCAACTCATAAGGCAGGGGTTGCTTTGTTAAACATAGAGAACAATCCATTATGTGGGAAAATCAAGTCCTGCCTCTCTATTTGGCTACAATTATTGAGGAGGAAGAGGAGAAAAAGATAGCATATCTATTGAAATTCTGCCTTTTGCTAACTATATCCCCCCTCTTTGTTCAAGTATTCACAAGGGCCTCAAGTAGCCCAGTGAGCAAGTGCAGTTAGCAACTGCACTGGGTTAGTACTGAGTTCTAATGAGATGAGTTCTAATCCTTGCTGGTATCAGCAAATTTTGTGTTTATAAAATAACTTAATTAAATGCATCAGGCAGGGACCATTAGCTGACCTTGCTGGGGAAATCCCTAAATAAATAAGTTAAAGATGTGGAGAACCCTGGGAAACCCCAGGGAGGGGAGAGCTGAGCCATGTGGTACTGAGAAGCCCTGAACTCCAGTTCAAAAACTGGAAGTCCTGAGACATTATGGAGCCCTGCAGCAGCATGGTGCCAGGGGTAACTGACCCCCTAGCCCCATCTTAGCTACGCCACTGAGGTATGTGTCCACACAGGTATATGGCCCAAAAATCCTAGTTAACAGGTGCATAAGTAAAAGCATGTGACTACAGCAACCACAGATGGCTACTGCAGTCATACCCATCTTGTCAATTTGAACACAAAACATTTTCATAAGTCTGTGTAGTAAGTCCTTTCGAAGTTTGATTATGTAAAGCAACAAATTCATGCATCCAAGTTAATGAATTAAAAATAAATAAATGTTGCAATTCTATTAACAGAGGATCATAATTGACAATGCAACTTGTTTTGTTCAATGTACTGAAATAATATGAATGGGGGGGGGGAGATACCACATATCCCTCTCCACCTTTTACTTCTCTCTCCAAGGTCCATTTTTCATAATCACGCCGCCTCTCCAGGTATGAAAACCGTAGGTTCTGCTCACACTTTGAAAAGTAACAAGTGGAAAGGGACTGGCACTATGAATTATCAGTGACAGGGAGAGCAACAACTGTCGTTTTCTTCACTGCCCAAAGAAGAAAGTGAACATAAGAATTAGAGCAGGCTGCCAAGGAGCCTGGCTGCCAAACTCCGCAGAGCGATGGTTGTGCTCTTGTATACATATCTATTTCTTGCCTATGTGACAAAATAAAAACAAATCAATCCTCTGTGTAGGAGCCACTTTTAGTTTTTTCTAAGTAGGTACACAGTCATCAAGGTCTCTCTAAACCCAGATAATGCTGAAGATTTTTTTGTTAAAATACAGAAATGGCAGCATTTGACCTCAGATTTATCCTCAGAACTATATCCTGTCCTGCTCATGCACTGCAATGAGAGAAAGTAATATAGACTCCACTGCCCTGGATCCAATTCTAGGCCTCAAAATAAAAATAAATAAAATAAATAAATGAACATGACATGAATTAAAAATCATCAGGTAAACCATTTTTTTCACTACAGTGGTAACACATCCAACAGTTTGCTAACAGCCCTCTGGAGCTGCAATCTATACACACTAACTGTGGAGTAAGTCCCACTGAATTTTGCAGGACTAACTTCTGAGTAGATGTATATACGATGGCACTGTAAATTTAGCTCTCCCAGTAAAAAAAAATGTTTTCACCAATACCTTTTTATTACAGTAGTTTAAATACAGGGAGAGCTGTTTTCGCTTCCTTTCCTCTATTTCTTCACTTGACTGGTTGTCAATTTTATCCTGAATTTTCTGCAGCAGTGGGCTCGAAACACTCTCAAACCATTTCTTGTACAGCATTTCCCTCCGCCTTAGAGCTAAGAAATCACTGTGCTTCAAATACCTGTCTACTTCCTAATTGACAGAGAGATGGTCATTACTGCGAGGAAGCATATTAAACAGTGAAATAAATCACATCCTTCAAAAACAATTACAAACACTATCAAAATATTTTAAAAGATCGTTAAAGGACAAAAATTAAGGGATGCTTCTCACAAAATCACATTCCTGACAAACTCTTCTGTTAAAAACAAACAAAAAAAGAACTCATTTGTACCTCCTTTGCTTTTCCACTGGTTTCCTAGTGAAATGGGCTATAAACAGAAGATCCACAAACTTTGATGCGTTCATGTGTACAAACAGGTATATTATGGCAAACTGAGTCATTCTTGGCAACCAACATACATATGACCAGGGATGGGAACTCGAGTCAGGTGACTCGGATTCGAGTCGCGAAAATGTGTGTTTTTCACGAACTTGTGAGTCACACTCGTGGAAGACTAAAAAAATACTAAAGTCAAGGGCCTCTTGACTTGGCACTTGTCCCCACATAGGCAGACTCAAGTCTGTGTGTGTCTGGGTGTGCTTGCTTACTGTTTTCACAGTGTGAAAAACCTCTTGGGGCCATCATTCAGACTGGATGAGCAGCAGGGAAGTTCCAGCTGGGAGGCAGGAAACTGTTGATGTTTTCCTTTTGCATAGGGTGGGAGGCGGGAGCGAGCTCTTTCGCCCATCTCTGATAGGAAGGAAGGAACCAATGATCATTGGACAAAGGATGGGCGATTCGATATTTTCTTTGGCTGAGGCAGGGCAGAAGGAGGAGCCAAAGAGGGTTCCTGCCTTACAATTGCCTGGAGAAGCCCAGGTAGGGGGAAGAGACAGAGAAGCCAGGGGGGGAAGGTGGTTCGTAGCTATCTTGCTTTCAGAATGCAAGGTTCCTTTTGGCTCTGTTATTATTTGGGCAGAGCAAGCCTCACTGAATGACTGGCTGAAGTGGCACTACTTCTAAGTAGAGCTGCCAAGGATTGGGTCGTCCTGGTAAGCCTTGCATCTGCTGCACATTACTCTCCTCCCTCTTGCTGCTTCTGTCCCTGCTCTCACAAAGTTCATCCCATCCTTTCCTGCCTTGTTTACAGATGGGACTGGACATCAGGGGAGTATTAAAGGAGTACTCCGACATGCACACACACCCTGGCAGCAGCCCCATTTTTTTCCATGGTGGGTTTTTTAAAGGGGACGACTCAACTTGAGTCCTATCGAGTCGCGAGAGGGTGACTTGAAGACTCGGAAAGTGCCCTCATTATGACTCGTTTTCGAGTAACAGGGGGGTGGAGACTCTTGACTCAACTCAAGTCACGCTGCATTGGATTTTCACATCCTTGCATAAGACCCAGCAACTGAGCATCATCTGTTAAGGCTGCTGAGTAAATGATGCATCTGCAGTAACTTGGATCCAGAAAACTGCAGCAGATGCCCTTAAGTAATGGAGAGAATAGTGCATTATAGGCTTCCGGTTTCTGACCAAGATACAGAACTCCAGACTGAGGACCAATATGCAAAGGCACAATACATATGGACACTGCAAAGTTTGTGGTATAAGTGGAATAATACACCATGGCAGTGAGGAATAGTTAAGGGGAAGGAAGGAAATGCAGGGGACAAAAAATGTTAAAGGACATGTCAACACAGATGTTACTCCACTTCATATCCTCACTAGCTTTGAGCGAATGATCTCTCATGGGCAACGCTCTATATTTATATAAAGGCAAATTCTAAGATTGTCACATGCAAATTGAAGAAAGTATTCCAACACCTACAATCTCTTTTTTACAAACATCAGATGATTTGTAAAGCCCATTTATTACACTGGGAGTCATTTGATACTGACTGCACACCACATTCATGATGCCAAAAGCAAAACATTTCAAGTCAAAACAAATATGAAAAGAAAAAGCATTAAATTCAAATACTATTTCAGCATCTGTTCTTGAAGGCCAAGGCATTTTCAAAGCTATGTCAAAAGTTCTGCCATTCAAAAGACATATTGCAAATGCAAACAAACACTATATTTGGTTCTTACCCTCATAAAGCACTTTTCTCTTTCCAACAGGGAGCGTGCAGAAACAACAATATCCTGGCTTTCCTTAACTACAGCCTAATAAAATACCAGCAAAATCTGAGAAGTAGAACTGCTGAATATAAAGTAGTAATTAGATGTAATGTTTTGATCAGCATTACACAGTAGCTTCCATGATCAATAAAGAGGTGGATGAAAAGAAAGCAACTTTAAAATATTTCTTGAAAGTGAATGGAGCTTGTATCAGTGCAACTTTGAGAATATTTTTAGAGTTGGACAAACATTGAAAGGTGTGGCAAAATGGACTTTTACCCCACAAAAATATGGGAATTCTTTTTCCTTTTTGTTGTGCTGTATTTGCAACATTTTGCTTGCATTCTTTTTATGATCTCCAGTTATCTTTTCTCTACAACAGCCTTCCAGTATAGAAAGAGGAGACAGTCCCAGGTGACTTCATCTTGGCCCAAAAGCCTGTTCAGATGTGAACAGTACCACTGTCAGTCCCCAAGCCTACTGAGAATCAGTACATAGGCAGTGGGGAATCTAAGTCAGAACCTACTGGTTTAGAACTGACTAGAACAGTGGCTCCCGAATTGGAGGGTTGTGACACACCAAACAGGGAAGCACTTGTTCATGTTCCTTTAAGGGGAGGGGAGAGGTTATTTGTCGCAAAATAAATTTGCTATTTGGAGGTGCGGGGAACCCGCTTATGCTGGATCCCAACCCCCATTCCCAGGGAGTTCGGAACGGCTTCAAGCCGCTCTGCTCTCTTCGGACTTGTGCCACCTCAGGAGGTGGTGCAAGTCCGAGGAGACCCACAGGGCAAAAGCGCCTTACCCAGAGGTAAGGGAAAAAGTTTCCCCTTGCCTCTGGCTGAGCCACTTTGGGTCCCTATCCTGCACTGGATACAGCGTAAGTCTCTTGGCTTGCTTGTTCCAGCACAGGGTAGGATTGTGCCCTATGTTAAATTTGGCCTACTTCTAGAAACACCAACAAGTCTGTATAAATTTAGGGATGGGAGGAGCATTTACTCCAATTTATTCCTTTGCTCATAGGCTTATATAACACTTTGCATTGTTATTTTGTAAGCCTAAACTGACACATATTTTTAGTAAATTTTAATCTTCTTTTAAAAAGAGAATCCTGCCTACACAATGCTTTAATTGGGCTACTGGTCTCTGTGAACAAGGCTGTGAACAAATACTATACTACTCTATAGCTAACAAAAAGGGTAAGAAGAATCATTCTGTGCTAGAGTTGCCTTAGCCCAGAGAACTTCCAGATGGTGGATCTGTTCAGTCACATGCAGGAAGTTATCCCAGAGGAACAATCCTAAAGGTGTAAAGTAGGCTACAGATGGCCCAATCCTCTCCAACTTTCCCATGTCGACACAGCCATGCCAGCAGGTTGTGCACTGCATCCTGCAGTGGCGGGGGAGTCACAGAGGCCTCCTCAAGGTAAGGGAAATTTGTTTCCTTACCTCAGGGCTGCATAATAGTTGCATTGGCACTGAAAACTGAACAGGATTTGGGCCTTAGTCTCACAAGGCTATTTATGCTATAAATAGTGATCACAGGTGATCTCTAAGACCCCGAGTCTGTGAGGTCTCAGAAAAACAAGATTGCCTTCAATCACATCCAGTGTCTTGCTGGGCAAGTGCTCCCCCATGGGACTACTAGAGAGGACTGAAGTGTTGGCTGTGGTTGGTTCATTCTCTGCCCTCTCTGGTAGTCCATGGGGGACTGCTTGCTCAGGAGATGTTTCCCCACAGATTACCAGAAAGGGTGGAGAATGGACTGCCTGCAGCTGGCACTGAAGTGTCGCCTGCAGTTGTGGGCAGTCTGTTCTCCACCTTGCTGGTAGTCCAGGGGGGCGCACTCACTCGGCAGATGCTTTCCCATGAACCACGAGAGAGGGCAGAGAACAAAATCTTCTCTATAAATAATACATCTAATAAATCTCTAATAATTAATTATTACAAATTTAATTGTATTTTTTATGTGCTGGGGGGTTGTATGTGGTCCATGATGATTCCAATTTTTGTCTCAGTGGTCCTCAGGCTCCTAAAGGTTCAGAACCACTGGGATGGGGGAAAGAGTAAAATCCTACATGTTGATTCTAGAAACCTGAGATTTCAACTGAATTGACTTTCTCTCACCCAACATAACAGGTGTTTAAGCCATTTTGCCACATGAAGAAAATAAAAGTGGTGAAAAAAGTGAAAGAGGATACCATCATTATCACTTATACATGTCCAAGAAAAGCAGGCTTTCATTATTACAAATGTCAATCTTAAAAAGTTCTTAAAAACTCAGTTTCAAGCATAACTTATATCTATATATTACCTATATATTATATAGGTATATAATATATAATACCTATATAATACTTATATTGCCTATATATTATATAGGTATATTACCCTATATTACCCTATACCTATATTACCTAATTATTATTACCTATGTTACCCTATATTATATACCTATAATACCTATACCTCAGGAGGTATATATATACACCTTTACCTATATAACTTACCTTTAAACCAGTGGCTCCCACTTTTCAAAATGAAACTCTACCAGGACCCAGTTAGCTTTACAAGACTTTTTTAAAAAGTTTCACTTTACCAGCGGCTGAAACCTCTTTTATCCTTTTTTACTATGGTGGGGGAGGGTGCATTCTGGAGCACTGGTTGAGCTCCACATTCCCCTGATCAGGACCACTCTCATGGCCTTGCATTCCCTTCACCTGGCCCTTGATAAGAGCTGAGGCATGTTCATCTACTCATGAGTACAAACTCAGTTTCACTTTGACTGCTTTATGCTGCCAGCAGCTGGTGACTATAGAATTGGACCATAAGGGCGCAATCCTAACCTCTTATGTCAGTGCTTTCCAGTACTGACATAAGGGCAATGCAGCTCTGAGGTAAGGGAACAATCATTCCCTTACTTTAAGGAGGCCTCTGTGAGTGACACCCAACCGCAGGATGCAGCACACATCCCACTGGCTGTGCTGGAAAGCATCTTAGGATTGCGCCCTAAGTTTCTTCTAAGCCAAAACACATTCAATAAGCTGCATGGAACTCAAAGAAAGGATGGCTTCAAAATAATGAATTGGCTAACAGCCTTTTGAAATGTGCACCTTGCAGCAGTTCTATTTTTCACCTTCACACTTTAAGAAAAATATTTACATTGTCCTTTTCCCAAAAGTTGGCAGAGATTGTGAATAACATTGCCAGTATTTCTAACTCCTCCCAATACATTCAGTTGTACCTGTGCACAAAAATCTTTCTGTGTCAGCCAACTTCCTGAAGCATTTGCTTTCCCAGATTGACTACTTCTATAAATCTTGCTTGGTGATCTGCTCAGAGATGTGGGCACTGCTGGAAAAGACTGGAAGCGAAAAAGGAACAAAAGTTATATCTTCCACTCACTCCAAATTCAAATTTGTATACATAAGGACTACAGTATTTTGCCTACGTTTGCTTCCCCGTTCATCCCCAGAGACATTAATGTGTAATGCAAATCTGCATCCTGCAATCTTTCTTGGTTTTAAACTTGTGCAGACAGTAATTAAATGAAACATGTCCTTTTCATAAATTACTAGAAAACTAAAAAACCCTTTCCAAACGGGAACAGCAGCATGTGTAGATAGTCATACAAATATTGTCCACATTGAAATATGACACACTACACCAGGGCTGCAGTGGTAAATAGCATCTAAAGATGAATTCTGAAATGGCCCATCCCTTGAATCGATAAAGGGCCCACCACCACCGGAGAACCTTCTCTGTGTAAAATGTCCTGCCACTGAAGATTAGATTAACTCCCTCTTTGCCTATGTTCCAGTGGCAGCTGCAGATGCATTACTTTTATTCAGCATTTGGGGGCTTACTTTAGTTTTGCTGCATTGGTTTACTTTGTTGACTTTGTGCAGTCATCTTATGTTTATTGTGTTGTGGGTATTTGTTGTTTAATTGTCATAGGGTGCAATCCAGAGGCACCCATGGGCCGGCGCAAGTCCCTTGAGCCAGCCCAAGAGGGTTGTAAATGTGCTGTAAGGCACATTTGTGCCTCCTCAGGAGGAAGTGAGGCTGGCACCCAGAGGTGTGCCGGCCTCTGGAGGCTGACACAAGCCTCCGCACAAGCTTCCTCACAATGCCATACCTAGGCCATCTGTCACCTGGGGCAAACTAAAATTTTGGTGTCCCCCATTTAATTAATTGCAAAACTATGTGATTTTAAAAAGCTGCCTAACACACAGCTGCCTAAAGGCACAATCCTAACCCCTTATGTCAGTGCTTTCCAATAGGACATGTGCTACATCCTACAGTTGGGTGTCACTCACAGAGGCCTCCTCAAAGTAAGGGAAATGTTTGTTCCCTTACCTCAGAGCTGCATTGCTGTTATGTCAGTGCTAGAAAGCACTGACATAAGGGCTTAGGATTGCGTCCTAAGATAGACAGCACCACATTGGACAAGCAGCACAGCAGCATATTAATGTCACACAGAAGGTACAATTTGCAGCACCGGACTGCTTGAGAGCATAGGGAAGAACCCTGCTGAACACACTGAGAACAACATGGATATTTATCGCATAAAACCATAAGACCAGATTTGCAGTGTTAGTGAGACACTTACAGCAAAACAGACATGTGTATGTGAGTTCACTGAAAGCAAAAGAGAGGTGTATGAGTGGTTCACAAGAGAGCATGGAAACAAGCCACACTGGAAACTGGCCTTGCCCTGGCCTATCTAGCCAGCTTTCTGCATCTCTGTTTCCCACAGAAAGCAGCGAAAGGTAGACACCACTACAGGCGCAATCCTAACCCCTTATGTCAGTGCTTTCTAGCACTGGCATAGCAGTGCTAATGGGACATATGCTGCATCCTGAAGTTGAGTGTCACTCACAGAGGCACCCTCAAAGGAAGGGAATGTCTGTTCCCTTACCTCAGAGCTGTATTGCCCTTATGTCAGTGCTGGAAAGGGATAAGGACTGCGCCCTAAATTGGAGAAGCAGCACAAAACAGCAGCATTAGCCATCTCACATCTGATAAATGATTTCAAGGCTACACCACTGCAGCAAGCAAACCCATACTTCTGTGCATGGTGAAAACCACAAGGCCAGCAAAAGAGACATGTGTGAATCAACTTAAGGCAAGGCCAATTTAGTTCTGCTTTCTTTATCTCTGTTTCCCACAGATAGCTGACTAAGTGGTAGACTAAATAACAGTGAAGATCAGGGCAGCACAATGGCATATTACTGAACACAGCACTATAGCAAGCAAATGCATGATTTGTTTATGTAAAACAACAGTAAGGAGCATTGGCGTTAGAGCATTAGAATAAAGCATCAGCAGCAGTACTCATTAAGTTCAGGTCTTCATTTTTTACTGCATATATATTTATTATTACTAACAGTAGCACAGAAAAACACAGGACTTGTCTCCGTCTCCACTGCTCATCCCCCAGCTGCGCCTCTGCTGTGGAGGAGAAGCCTCTCCTGGCGCTAAATGGGGAGCTGCTCACAGGAAAGACGGTCTGCAAAAGCTCTGTGGTTTTTTCTCAAAATGGCCGCAGAAGGAGGGCGGCTCAGGATTGGCTGGTGGTCAGCCAGTGAGTGCCCTGAACCATTCCTAAAGAAAAAGCCAGGAGCTTGCTGGAGGGTGACTGACTGAGCCGGCTGGAGACTTGGAAAGGGAAAAAAAGTGGGGACCTCAGCAGAGCTGGCAGAATTCAAAAGAAACAAAGACGCAAGCAGGTGGGGAGAGACAGGACAGGAGGGCAGTGGCTAGGGGGGGTGGGAGGGAGCTCAGGGGACGGAGGGAAGCCAGCCCGCCCGCCCACCCCACACACTGAGGCTCTGAAAAAAGCCTCCAAGGAGCTGCCACGCAACAATATTTTTTAAAGTGACATGCGCAGGGGGGGGAACTGCAGCTTCAGCGCCCCCTCCAGGCTGCCTGGCCTCATAGCCTGGGGATTTTGCCCCATCTGCCCCAGACCCAGGCCCGCCAGTACTTCCTCAGCAAGCCTTGCACCAGACTGCCTGGGCTGACGCAAGTGTCTGGGGGGGGCAGGGAGAAGGCGGGAGGAAGGCGTTCCTAGGTGGGGAGAGGGTGGGGTTGGGCAGTGGCTGCTCCGGGGGCGGGCAGGGAGGAGTGGAAGGTGGGGCTGGGATCCAGCACTTATGCTGGATCCCAACCCTCATTCCTGGGAAGTTTGGAGTGGTGTGAAAACGCTTCGCTCTCCTCTGACTTGCGCCACCTCTTCAAGGAGACCCATAAGGGCAAGGGCACCTTACCCAGAGGTAAGGGAAAAAATTTTCCCTTGCCTCCGGCTGAGCCGCCTTGGGCCCCTATGCTGCGCTGGATACAGCACAAGCCTCTTGGTTTGCCTGTTCCAGCAGAGGGTAGGTTTGCGCCATTAGTTCTTTTGTGGTTATATTGTTTTAAATTACTGTAAGCAGGAAGTTTTGCATGGGACGGGAAATGCAGAGCACAAACATTTTAAATAAATAACAAAATACAATCACATTTTGCCACATTAGTTGAGTCAAATAATCTATACCTGATTTTTCTTAAAATCACCCACATAAATTGTGACCAAATTACATTATAGTAGTGCTGTATACGTCATTAATTGTGAATGAAGAAAATGCTGAATGTATCTTTACTCCTCAAATATTTGTAAACTGTTCTTTCTGGACATAGTAAATAATTACGTATAGACATGCCCCAGTACCTGCAGGGGATATGCTCCTGTCCTGTCCCCCCATGGACAATGAAACTGTGGATAAAAGGGAACTGCCTCCCTTCTTGCCTCAGTGGCATGATCCTTCTTCCTCGCCTTCACACTGCCAGCTCTGAAATGGAGGAAGAAGACTGAGAGCCCAATCCTGTGCTCGGCGGCACGGCTCCGTGCCACTGGCCACAGTCGCAAACGTTCCATAAGGCACATTTGGGGGCTCAACACCGGGCTCCCGCCGGTGCTAGCCCATCGCCAGCCAGTGCTGGGCTAGCGCCAGGCAGTGGCCCAAGTTCCGTGGCTTGGCAGTCTCCTGGACTGCCGGGCTGCGGAACTGGAGGCAGGGGTGTGGACAAGGGCGTGGGGGAGGCAGGCAGGGATGGGCAGGAGGCGTGCCGAGGGGCAGGCGGGAGGCGTGCTGGGGGCAGGCAGGAGGAGGATCCGTGGAGCTGAACTCCACAGGATCCAGGACACTCGTGCCTTTACTCTACAGCTGACCTTTTGGTAGGTAGTAAAGTGAGCAGTCCCATTGCAGGGCTGCTTACCTTACTTGGGAGCAGGGGACAAACATGGGAGGCTACCGCGGGAGGTGCAGGATTTGGAAGCAGCCCTTTCCGGTGCCACCGAGCGTGGGCGCTCCGGGCAGTTTAGGATTGGGCTGTAAGGCTGCAATCCTAACCACACCTTCCTGAGAGTAAGCCCCACTTTCCTGAGAGTAAGTAAACTTCTTCTTCTGCTCCATCCCCTACCCTCTTATTTTTTCCAACTGGAGGAGAGGAGTAGGAACCAGTGATTGCACTCCTTAGCACCCAGCCCCTCTGCCTCAGTTACAAGAAGCAAGGAAAGCAGGCACAGCAGAGCAAAAATGAATATAAGCTTCTTGCTGATTAGATTGTCCAGATAAGTGAAAGTCTGACCCCTGTGATGAACTGTGCTTGCATGCTCTGCCCCCTTTCCCAAGTACTTCTCTTTCTGCCTGTCTCTCTCCCCATCAGCCACCATGGTTGGCATGGAAGATGTTTTCAGTGTTTGCCTGCAGCCTTTCTGCCTCTTCTGTTCTGAGCAGGGAACAGGGCTCACTCAGTGTGGCTATGTGAAAATCTAGCCCCCTTGGACAGTGCTTCCAAACCAAATGTAGGTTTGGTTTCTTTATCCTGGATCTCTTGATTTTTTTCACCTCTTTCTCCTTTTCTACTCCCTAACTTTTCTCAGTTCTTGCTCAAGTGACTACGGGCCCAATCCTACTCAGTGCGTGCCCGTGCTACACCTATGCTAGCCCAGTGCTGGTTGGTGCTGGGCTAGCGCTGGTGGAGCACCACAGCTCCACTGCTGAGCGGCCACGTGGACTGCCGAGCAGCAGAGAGGTAAGTGGGGGGGGAGGAGGCGTTCCAGGACGGGGGAGGCGGAGGGAGGGCGGGGAGGGAGCATGGAGGAGGCCTGCCAGGGGGAGGGAGCAGGGCAGGAGGGAGGTGGTCTGTGGTGTTTTTAAGTGCTTAAGCAGAAGCACACAGAAAGCCTTGGTGCGATGGCAATTGCGGGCAAACCCCCCTTGTTAAACGGCAAACCGACAAGGCTGCTAGTTCCCAGGCTGAAGTGTGACAATAGCTGATACAGCACTCTGTGAAGAAGCACCCATTGTTCTCACCCCTGTATGAGATTCTAATGTGGCTTTATCTGAGAACCGAATGTAGCAATGTTGCAAGTACAATAAAAACGCAGGAGGAGGCTAGTAGAATCAGCTTAGCTTCTCTCTCTCTCTGCACTCTCAACCCTCAATATGTCTGCTGTCTCTTGATTTTCTGTCTGACCATTCATGGCTTCTGCTCTCGCACCTATATCCAGCAACCTGACCCCTGGGCTTTGGTTGCTCCCCCAAGGGTCACTGCAACAGTGGTCCACTGGATCTAGAGCCTCCATGTTGGGCTGGCCGCCCGACACGAAGGCTCTTCATTCTATGTCAACCTTTGGGTTGTCGTAGAATCAAGTAGCCCCATTGTAAGGTTACCTGGTTCACCCAGGGAAGGGGGACTAAAGTCACCTTCTCCTGAGGAGGAGGCAGCGGCTGCCTGGAGCATGATGGATGCAGCAGCAGCCATTTTCGGTGATGCTGCAGCCCCATGCACCAGGCAGCTCAGGATTGGGCTGGCAGTCATTTCTGAAAGGGTAGCCGCTGCATGTGATTAGGAAGGAAATCTTTCATGACTTTTGAAATGTCAAGAATCTAAATATCTACAAAGAACCACTGTATACATTTCTATCAACACTTTGTCCCTATAGCTTTATGGAAGAAAATTTGATTGAATTAAGTTACAATGCAATAATAACTGTGCAATTGCAATATATTTTGTGTTACTGTTTCAGAATTGCTGTTGATATATTTCCATCCTAAGCATTTATGTGTTAATTACTCACTTGTTTTAGATCTGACTTCCTCTGCTCCATCTCAGCCCTTGGACAACGAAGCCTTATTAGCCACTCTAAGTCTGAACTCTCCTGCTTTCGCACTCCTGGGTAGGTCTAGTAAGAAAATGTTAAAATGTGTAAAAACAAAAACAAAATACAACCCATAGCTGCTGTTAATTAAGCGGTGCTAAATGGCTACTGCTGCATCCTGTTCTGGATCCTAGAAAGCTGAAGGTCTCCTCAGAGGAAGGGAACATTCCCCTTACCCCAAGTAATGCCCCAGCCTGCTCAATGGGGCTTCTTGAGTCAGCGCCAGCTATTTCTAGACTCTAGAATCCCCATGTTGGGCTTTTGAGCCTGACAAGGGGGATACAATTCGGCAGAGGAAGTCAACACCAGTCCCATGCCTCTCCCTCCCCTGTCCCTCCTGGCTTCCTTGTTCCAGCGCAAGATGTGCTGCGCCACATGTAAACTAACACAACACATGGGGCAATGCGAGAAAACAAGAAATCTTTAGAGGGCTACAAAAATATACTCTTTCAATTCAAACTTGCCAGCTAGACACCAACTTACTAGGAACTCACTGTTTTTATGTGTCTGACTCCTGTAGGCTAAAAGGCAATTGAGGAGAACTGACAACCAACACTGAGTTTGTACAAACAGAATAGAATGTTCCAGTGTTATGTCATAGCAAGTACTGTGGCATTAGTTCTCAATTCCAACTGAATCAATTCTTGGTTGCTATGGTGGCTGTCACCTTGACATCTCCACTTCAGCCCCACCCTCAGCTAATAAGAGGGGGGGCACCTTCTGACAAGCAGCCTTGAGGCTAGCCTGCTCTAATCTAGCATGGACACTTCTTTGTCAGAAGGCAAACTATCAAGAGAAGTGGTATTTCCCCCAGTGCTTAGAAGGTGACAAAATCTGCAGAGTCCAAGATAGTCAAGAGCAGGGCATGAATCCCACAAGCAGAGTGAAGCAGTAATGTGAATCCTAACAGAAACAAATAGAGTTCTATAAATTTCCAATCTGAACTCAGTCCAAAATAGAATGTATAAATCACAGAATGTTTGAGTTGGAAAGAACCTAGGAGGTCAACTGGAAAAGTTTAGTTATAAAAACCACCACATAAGAGTCAGTGGTGCAGTGTTAGGTACCTGGATTAACCAGCTCTCCACAGTCACAAGAACTAGCCACATGTGGTTTGCTCTATCTTCCTGTGAGGACTCAATCTATAAGTGTTACTCTCCCCTGGATATGAATAGGATAGTGTGTTTCATAACTTCAAGAGTGCCATACCAACACATGGACAAGATTTAAACATGTTGCATATGTTGATCTGGTGTATTTCTACTTCTCCCCCTTTCCACCAACAAATACATGCACACGCTACTTCCTGAGCAGATTTATTTCATTTGC
The DNA here is from genome assembly GCF_035046505.1 of Tiliqua scincoides. NCBI lineage: Eukaryota > Metazoa > Chordata > Lepidosauria > Squamata > Scincidae > Tiliqua > Tiliqua scincoides. Next base: position 134,788,668 of record NC_089821.1, on the reverse strand, counting down.
ACTTTCTGTTCTCCATTTTGTCTCCTATAAAGATATAGACAAAGGAGCACCTCAGATACAAGCATAGTGAGTGGTAAGGGTGAGGGGCTAAGAAACAGAGTTTTCCCTCCCCATGGAAAATTTCCTCCATACTTTCACCCCTGAGATCTGATATGAAGATGGAGATACAACACTTTGTTGCTGGCAACCTTCAGTCTCGAGAGACTATGGTATCGCACTCTGAAAGGTGGTTTTGGAACATCGTCTAGTGTGGCTGAAAAGGCCAATTTGGGAGTGACAATACTAAGATACAACACTAAGTGCCATCAAATTCAACATGTTTTTGAATGGCAGAATATTGCTGAAAATTGCTAGTAGCATTGAAAATATATATATATATATATATATATATATATATATATATATATATATATATATATGAAATTATATGAAAAGCAGGAAAAAGTAACAGAGGAAGGCTCTTATGCACTGAAATAAATGTTACAATCATCATATTCATCAGTATTAATTTTTAAATGCATGTGTATACAGAATACATCAATTTTACTACACCTCTTTAAGAAAACATTGGTCTTGCTGTACCTGGTAAGATGCAACAGGCATCCAATCTGCTGACTCTTTAAAATCATCTTCTTTATCCAAATTGTGTGGGGCTCCAGTCTTTGAGGGCTGTGATAAAATTTCAAATAATTTCCATGATGTGATGAAGTAAATCTTCCATAAACAAGAAAAATATTTAAGACTGCAATTCCATAAATGCTTATTTGGAAACTGACCTCACTGAATTCAGTGGGACTTAACTTTCTGACTAAGCATGCACAAGAAAGGCATGTAAGTGTTAAGCTGCCCTTGCTTCAAGTTATAATAGATTTTCCTTCAGTTTCTTCAAAGCATGGGTGCTTATAAAGCAAGAGCAGGGCTTTTTTTCTAATGGAACGCGGGGCGGGGGACGACTGCGTTCCGGCACCTTTTTGCAGGGGCCCCTCCCCTTCGGAGGCATTCCAGGAGCGGGGCAGCAAAACAGAGGCATTCGCTGGGTGGGGTGCAGGGTGGGCAGGCGCCTGGCCCCTGCCTGACCACACAACAACCCCCTCCTGCCCCCTTCTCCAAGCTCTCGCCTGAGCCCAGCACGCTTTCCCTCCCCCCGCGCTCTGCTTCCCCGCGCAGCTTCCAAGCCGGTGGAGGGCGCAAGGGACACGCGCCGACGCCAAGGAGGAGGACGGACAGCCAGCCAGCCAGGGAGACAGGCTGCGGCACCCCTGGAATGCCCAGGTACTGGCTTGGCAGAGGAGGAGGGGAAGGAAGCTGGCTGGTGCAGCCCCTGTGTCAATCTGCAGCACAAGCCTAGGCGTGTCTACTCAGAAGTAAGTCTCATTGTCCCAATGGGACTTGCTCCTGGGAAAGGGTGCATAGCCTTGCAGCCGGAGAGCCCAAGCCTATGCATGTCTACTCAGAAGTAAGTTCCATTGTGTTCAATGGGGCTTACTCCCGGGAAAGTGTCATAGCCTTGCAGCCTGAGTAGACAGGCAGAGGAGGGGCTCTGAGGCTGCAGTCCTCTCCACACTTTCCTGGGAGGAAACCCCACTGCCTCTAGTGGGACTGACTTCTGAGGAGACAGGCACAGGAGGGGCTCTGAGGCTGCAGTCCTGTCCACACTTTCCTAGGAGGAAGCCCCACTGACTCTAATGGACTGACTTCTGAGGAGACAGGCACAGGATCGGGCCCTGAGGCTGCCATCCTATCCACAGTAAGCCCCATTCACTAAAGTGGACTTCTGAGTAGACATGCATAGGATTGGGCTCTTAGGCTGCAATCTTAGGCACTTTCCTGGGAGTAAGCTCCATTGACTAGAATGAGACTTACTTCAGAGTAGACATACCTAGGATTGGGCTCTTAATCCTGGCAGAGATATATATCTGCACCTGTTTTCACATGCTAAGAGCAGGTGAAAAGGGATTCTACATGTGTACAACGTGCTGTCCAGCCTTGCCAGAGATCCTCCTCATCCTTCCCCCACAAGCATGCCCTCCGCCAGCCAGCATTTGCAGCTCCTCTCCAGCAATGCACAGCAGCTGCTCAGGGCAGCAGAGAACATACAATTGCATGCCAAGCGCCTTCCCAAAGACACAGAGTATTATGATACCTGAATTAAACCATATTTAATCACTTGTTTGCAAACGTAGCTGTTTCTATGTGCACCTAAGGACCCCTCTCGTGTAAGAATTCCTTTTTTGTTCTCACTCCCACAGTTGCTTAGAGTAATTTTACTACATGGAACTCATGTAAGCCATTTTCCGGAATCCATTCACTGCTTCCTCGAAGTAGTGCCACACTACATACTACACACTACAAGTGCACCTGTACAGTATTTTTCCCCATGTGTAGCTAGGGGGAAGGGGGTGTGGAGATTTACAGCCCAATCCTATGCATGTCTACTCAGAAGTAAGTTCATCTTTAGGGGGGAAGCACATAAAAATATTTTATTTCTCCAACAAAAAATGGTTTATAAATAAATAAATAAAAGATTAACAAGTTGTGAGTTCATGCACCTTTTTTTTTTTACAAAAAAAAGCACTGAGCAAAAGTATAAAGATAATTTAAGATTGCATTGTCAAAGAGGGCTGTATGGGCTTAGAAGAGTGCAGTTGTCTTTCATAATCTGAGAACAAATAAGCATAGTGCAGAGTTAGGGAAATGTTCAGAAGAATAGATAAACAGTTTGAGAATTTGGAAGACAGGTGATTATATTATCTGTTTATTTACAGATTCAGTGAAAGGATGATTTGAATCCATTTCATTAAAAATAATCAAGGTCTGCCAGTCCAACACCCCTCCAGCCATGCTTCCTCCCCCTGCCCCATCCTCCCCTCACTTCATTCCACTCACTCCCCTCCTCCCTCTGCCCCAAAACCACTAGGCAAAACTACTAAAACTAGGCAGATACTCGCCTGCAAGTCGATCTCACAGATAAGTTGAGAGCACATTTTGAAAAAACGTTTGGAAAAACAAGAGCACGTTTTGAGCAAAAAAATCATGGAATTTTCTATGACCCTTGGATAAGTTGGGGGTTAAACTTAGGGGTGTGTCTGACTATAGTTTTAACTGATTTTACTGGAGGCCAGATCCTGAAAAATAACTTACCACTAATTGTTACCTAAGAACTGTACAGTCTCTAATTTATTAAAAACATAGTAAAAGATCATAAGATACATTTTTATTCTTTTTAAATTCTGGTCTTCACCACCTTTTTGTGAACACTATCCGTGCACTGTAAACAACATACCAGTAGAACAGTGGTTCCCAACCTGGGATTCATGTACTCCTAGGGGCACTCAACAGGATCTTTAGGGGTACTTGAAAAAGAATGGCATAATGGCAAAAAAAGGCAGGTCGTACTCCAGAATGCTTTCCAGGACCAGCAAGGCAGGAAGGAAGGTAGCTAGTTGGCTGTGAAAGCCCCACCAATAGCTAGCTTTTGGTCATCAATTCATCTATGAACCAGTGATTGAAAACCAGCCCAGTAAAAAAGATGAAACATAATGTGGAAAGTGATCAATCACCCAGAATTTCTCAGCACACTTCTGGTGCAAAACAAGTGCAAAGGCAGAGTCTTCTGTTCTTCAAATAGATAAAAAGAGAAAACACTGTGATAAATACATGAAGTCTAGGCTTTCATATAGAGGAAATGAGGGCATGTACTATTAATTACAAACATTTTGCTAATATGAAGGGTACAATTTATGGAAATGGGCTGCTAAGGGATATGCAAGTGAAAAAGGTTGGGACCACTGCAGGAGATCCATGAATCAAATCCACCTTTAAGGTGTCTGGTGTGTTAAGCCAGAAGCTCTACATACAACATACAACCCATAACACATAACTGAGAGTGTGCAATTCAATTCACAGCAGAGAGATGCGGCTGCATATATTTGCAATCCTTTTTACTCAGAAGTAGACCCACTGCTTTCCATGGGTGTTATTCTTAAGTAATGGTGCATTGAATTGTAGACTTTGCTTCAAATGGAAAGGAGGATCCCATCCTGGTGTTGAAAAAACAGATCTCTGCTAAATGCAAAACCAAAGGAGGTTACAACAGCATTTGCAAAATGGAACAGAGGAGAATAAAAAAGGTTAACTTTGGCTGGAATTTCCCAGCAAAGTTACTATAGAAACTTTAATAAATCTCTGCATTGCTTCTAATGACCCAAGAAAAAACTTTTCAGAGTTGAAAAGCTCTGCCCTCTGATTGACCCAGAGATAAGGTGAAGTGATAATTGGAGCTTGATTACCTGGCAAAAATTTTACCTACTAAAGGCAAGTATCTACTGGGGCACTGGCTGGCCCTCCACATGGCGCTGAGGCTCACTGCCGACTGGCACTGGCCCATGCGCCAGCGGCCCCTCATCTCTGGGTGCCACAGACATGCCTTATGCGTTTGCAACACCCAGCGCACTGAGAGTGTTTAGGATTGGGTCCTAGGGAAGTAGATGAACAAAAAATAAAATGAAAATTATTTGTGTCACAACTATTGCACAATTCCAGCAAAAGAGAAAAGATGTTTACAGTGCCATCGACCATTTTCCATATCAGATCCATTCCTAGGCATGAAAAGGGGCCATGAAATGTCCTTCAGGAAAGTCACGTGGATAAGTTGACTAAGGTTTTCAGGGAAAATTTTAAGTTTAAGATTTTTAGACTTATACGTAAATACATACATTACCTTTTTTGATTTGACATGTCTACAAAATCGATGTCGGGCTGCTGGACAGCAAACCTTTATGAGCCAATCTTCTCCTGAACTTTCACTAGCTGAAGATGAAGATGAATCAGTCTAGAAAACAAGAGCAAAAACATAAAAATAAGGAACACAAATGAAAAACCATGAATATGTTCATTAAGCTGCTAAGACTAGTTTGGGAAAAACTCTAGGTAGCTTGTATGAGGATTTCATTTCAAGTACCTGCTTTCGAATATTTAAATCTTACCTAATGTCCTGTTTTACTCTTTTTACCTTTTTAACAAACTGGTTTTATTTTGAACCTTTCGGTCAGACCAGAACAAAGAGTTATTGTCTGTCTCCTTCTCTCTTACAGATCTCTTGTGACTAATGTTATAAGGTTGTGTACACAAGTGAAGAGGAACTGGGGTTACCCAGGTCAGTTGATTCTCCAGTCACTTCTATATCAACCATTTTCCCTGTTGAGGGAACTCAGGGCAAGAAAGGATGTTGCCTCACTTTTTGGTTTTCTCTTCCTGGTGGCAGCAACTACTCTTTCTAGGACTGTTTGTCTGAATATCAGAGTACCAGAAAGTACCCAACAGTGCACAAGAAGATCAAGCGCATGAGCTATGTAGCTTGCCTCTTTCTTCATCCCTACACAGTAGGCCAAGGTGGCCCCCACCACAGCACCCACATACAGCCAATAGTTCTTTTTTCCAAACTTGCCAGCAATTTGCACTTTCTTGCATTTTCAGATTCTAGCAACTGATGGCAATCTCTGCAGCGCAGAGCAGCAGGTACATGGGAAGGTTTATACAGGAGCATGGGTAGAGCATCACCATAGGGAGCCAGACAAGAGGAACAGAAGAGATGAAAGAGAACAAAAGGTGAACAACACGGTGGACAGAATTAACAGAGAGGAGGAGGGAAGAGCTGCTTGGGAAAGAAGAACTTGGAAAGAAGGCAGGAACAAAGTCGAACAGGTGGGAGACAGTAGGGAGTGGAAGAAAAGGGATCAAAGGTAAGACAGGAAGATGGCAGGGAAGGAAGTGAGGTAGGAAATTTCACATGCGCGCCCAAAGCCTTACTGGCTGAGACTAACCCCCACTGGAAGCCCACAGCTGGTTTTGCAGCTAGAAAGAGGTTTATTCAGTTTTTTTCTGCCTTCCGATCGTGCTTCTTTTGAAGGGCCATATCATTGCACAACCACACCTAGCTACCTCTGCCTCACTTCTGGAAGGGTCAGACCACGCAAAGCAATGTCATGTAGCTTCTATGGCAGTGAGATCATAACCTCACAGTATGATAGGTAGTTTCACAGTGGTACTACAAAGGGTCCCCTTTATAAGTCAGGTTATGCACCAGAAAGCTTGGACATAGTGAAATGATGTATAAGCGGAATTTTCTTATTTTCTATAAGCTAGAAATAATGTAAGTAGGGATTAACGGAGAGTGTACATATGTCCATGTCCTACATTAGACTTAAAGAGGGGAATTTTCTTCCATAAGAAGAAATGGAATTAGTAGGTTTAAGGATTGTAAGGATCAGCATGTCATTCAAAACATGTATAAACTAGTCCCCCCTCCCCAGCTGAGTTCCTAAATGTGAAAAAAGTGCTTATTTCTGGTCATTATCAGCTTAACAACATAACTTCTGGCCTTCTGCATACAACATGAATGCTGTTCGGCCTGCAGTGTGGAATGAGTTTGACACTCTGCCATTGGGTCTGGTGTTTGACTTTGCGAGTGTATGGAGGTCTCCACCTGAAATGCAACAACAGATGAGCAGGCTCTTACTGCTCAAATTCCTTTATTGAGCCTTTATTGGTACCTTGTCACATCCAGTGGGTTCCTCAATCCCCTTACAGTGTTGCCCTGACCTTCTTTGGTAAGCCAGGCTGCTTTAACAAATTGATTGCAGAAAACTAGCATCAGCATATTTAGGCTCACAAGAGAATGGACCAGAATGGACCAAAATGAACTTCTGCCGCAGCAGTAGCCCCACACCTGGGTCCCTGAGCCTCTATACACCATGGTTATGGGATCCACAAGCCAGAGAGCTACTGTAGCAGGCCAGATTCCTCCCAGATTTGTCACCCTGTTCAGAAGAGTCATGGATGGATTCCTGAGCCAAGTGTGTATAGCTTGCAGCAGCAGTTAACACTGCTTGCACATGGTTGTGCCTGAGCATCATGCATAGGCAGTGAGTTCAGGTGAGACAGGAATATGTCAGATCCCAGAAACTTTCTGGGCATAAGAACATAAGAACAGCCCCACTGGATCAGGCCATAGGCCCATCTAGTTCAGCTTCCTGTATCTCACAGCAGCCCACCAAATGCCCCAGGGAGCGCACCAGATAACAAGAGACCTCATCCTGGTGCCCTCCCTTGCATCTGGCATTCTGACTCTGGGCCCGACAAATTACCCCCTTTAACCCCCTCTCCTAGGCCCTGCCACTAGTGCAAAAGTGTCCCACCTTATCTGTTTTACACCCACTTCCATAGACATTTATTCAAGAGTAAATCCCACCGAGTTCAATAGCTTCAAAGTCCAATTTAGGAAGAATCGTGTTCCTGAACTGGCAGAAGTCAGGCATGCCCATCTCCACCTGACTTCCAGAGAGTTGGCGCATCAGGCTGCAGTCCTATGCGCGCTTTCCTGGGAGCAAGTCTCATTGAACCCCATGGCACTTGCTTCTGAGTAGACCTGCATAGGACTGTGCTGTCTGTTCTCTGCATGGAGAACTGGAGCAAGACAGAACTGTGCTTGGCAGCCTCCTGAGGGCGGGAAACTGAGCACCCAGGCGGTGAAGGAGAGCAGGGACGGGGGAAGCCCTTCAGCTGCTCACGAAGGCTTTGCACTGTGGGGTCTCTGCGCTCCTTCTGCCCACCTACACTCACCCGTTCGGGAAGGAAGCCCAGGGGTTTGGGCGAGCGTGTGGACAGCCCCAGCTGGAAAGCGCCCCCCGGGACCTCCATGGCCGGCCCCACACCAGCCCTGGGGGCAGATGGAACTGCCCCGCCCTACGCCCATCAGCGGCCTTTCACTCTGCACGGGGCGCCGCCTGCACTGTGTCCCTCCGCCGGCATAAATAGTCCCGCCCCTGCAGCCCCTTTTTGACGTGACGCCGCGGGCGGGAGCGGCGAAGCGCGTTTCTGCTCTGGAGCGAGACGCTCCCGTGCAAACGCCTGCTTTCGACCAGACCTCTGAGAAGGATGAAGCGAAGAGCGTCGAAGCCTGCTTGCTGTATCCCTCCGCGCCGGGCTGCTGCGTCTCCCCCCCCCCCGTCCCCATGACAATTGAGCGACAGCGCCCTCCGCTGTGATGAGAGGCCAAGTCACCAATCGGAAGAGGAGCAGAGACCGCCTGACGGGCTTGCAGCCGTAGGGCTGCCGGGAGGTCTTGCAAGCTAAGCAGGGTCAGGCTTGGTTAGTAGTTGGATGGGAGACCGCATGGAAATACCGGGTGCTGTAGGCTTATACCGTAGTCTTTCGAGACTGAAGGCTGCTAACCATTTGGCTGGCAGTTGATGACCTGTCCATGGGAGACAGTCTGAGCATATGCAGAGTGCTGTCCCTCACTGCAACCATCTCCTGGGAATTGCATGTTTTGCTGAACACACCCCAAGGAGGAGGCAGAGCCACAGCAGCCCCCCACATTCTGCAGTCCAACGCACATGTGCAACCCTGAAACGTGCACTGTTGAAGGTGCCCGCCTGCCTGCTGGCCAGTCCTCTGGCGCTCAGAACTGGAGGGACATGGACCTGTCCAACCAGTTGCAAATCCATCTAACAATTGTATCATCAAACCCATATTTTACCAACTTGCTGATTAGGATGTCATGTGGGACCTTGTCAAATGCTTTATTGAAGTCAAGATATTTTACATCTACCACATTCCCACAGTCCAGTAAGCTAGTAACCCAATCAAAAAAGGAGATGAGATTTGTCTAAGATTTATTTTTGACAAATCCATGCTGGGTTCTGTTTATCACTGTTGTCTAGAAGTGTGCAAGCTGTTTGTTTTATTATTTGTTCTGATATCTTTCCTAGTACTGAAGTCAGACTGACAGATCTGTAATTTCCCAGGTGTTATTTTTCCCCCTTTTTAAAGATCAGGACCACATTAGTCCACTTCCAGTTTAGCAGCACCTCCCCCATTTTCCAGGATTCCTCAAAGATGATTAACAGAGGCCTTGCAAGTACATCTGCAAGTTCATTTAGTACTCTAGGATGCAGTTTATCTGGTCCAAATGACTTGAATTCATTTAGGCCAATTAATTTAGTGTCAGCCCTTCATGGCTCAGGGAATCTCTCTGCTACACTCAGAGATCAAGAGATTTCAGACCCAGTCTGAAATGCAAGTAATGCTATTATGAAAAAAAGATTGAGGCTAAATTATAGCTCATTGTTGAAGAGGTTTGAGAGAATTCATTTTCGTAGAGGTGTCCAGAACATTTTTGAACCATTTATATTAATTTGTGAGAGTTGCTGGAACCACTCTGAAGCAACATTCTGAACTGCTGACCCAGATGACTGCTGACCCAGGTAATCTAGAATGGAGACAGAGCATGTCTGTCTGGCTGTGAATGGGTGTGTCTTCTGCTTCCTCCCATCAAGTGGTCTGAGGTCATCTTAAGCTGGAATTTTCCACTTCCCTTGACATACAGTTTGAGGTGACATCTTCTGGTGATAAATAGGGCACCTTCTTATGTGCCTAACTAGTATGAAGTGTCTCCAGGATCTCTTTTTTTTCATAAATGTCTGCTTCACACCTAAGGTGTGGGTTAGCCGGGTGTGGCTTATCCAATAATCATACAAGGTTGGAAAAATCAAGGCATGCTCTTTATTATTTCTCATGAGAAGTGAGTAAACACAACAATGGCTAAAGGCCCTGATTGTTGGAGCACTTTCCAAAGGGAGGGTGCAAAGCTTTTTTAAACAGAGATACAAGTTAATTCTTACCTTTCATAAGTGCCTAGTGTACAGCTTTAGTAACTAGTAACATCTGCAAAACTACTATGGTATCATGTGTGTACCTCCTTTTATCTTTCTGTCTCCAGCTTCTTCCTGACCTTGTTTGGTCCCAGCCAAACCCTGCACAATCACCCTCCCCCACACATTCCTGCCCTAATCAACTTCTGCAAAATTTGGCACATTTCTCATAGAAAGGTTCGAGAGCAGCAACTTAAAATGGAATCTGGCAGTGGCCTTCTAAATGGCTCTGAGAACCAAGGATGGGCAAGTCAGGCACAGCTTGACTTAAGACTCGAGTCTCTGCCCTCCACAACTCAACTCAAAAACGAGTCATAAAGCAGACACTTTCCAAGTCACCCAGAGTGTTTTTGTGACACAAAGGGCACAATCCTAACCCCTTATGTCAGTGCTTTCCAGCACTGGCATAGCGGTACCAATGGGACATGTGCTGCATCCTGCAGTTGGGTGTCACTCACAGAGGCCTCCTCAAAGTAAGGGAATGTTTGTTCCCAAATGTTTGTTTGGATTGCACCCAAAAAGACTTAAGTCAAGCTTTTAAAAAGTCTGCCGCGGCTCTGCAGAAGAAAACGGGCCTGCTGCCAGGCTGTGTGCGTGGTTCAGTGTTCTCTTTAAACACTTCCCAGCTGTCCCTGCATCACAGGTAGCAGTGCAGAACACGCCAACCTGTTCCCTTCCCCTGTGCAATCCCACTCCAGCTATGATGAAGGAAACCACCCACACACACATCAGGAGCACAGCAGGGAGGGAGGACACATCCCAGTTCAGCAAGGCAGGAGGGCGCGGGGGACAGCGTGAGTCGAGCGAGCGAGAAAAGGCCTGCAGTGGCTCTGGGGAAGTTGCCAGGCTGTGTGCATGTTTTGGCATTCCCTTTAAACACTCCATGCTGTCTCCGCCCATCCCACCTGTCAGGTAGCAGTGTGGAACGCACTGACCCATTCCCATCCCACCCCAGCCACAATGAAGGAAACCCTCCCTCACATCAGTGGCACAGGAGGGAGGGAGGGCGCATTCCAGCTCGGCAAAGTGTGGCATGGGATGGGACAGGGAGAAGCCCAGGTAGCCACTGTGAGCTTAGCCACAGCACAGGCAAACTGAATCAAGGGAGGCTGAAGAAAGACATGCTGCTTAGACACAGTGATTGACAGTTACTTTCAGGCATGTTTCTATAAGAAAGGATGGGTGTTCTGGGAAGCCAAGGTACCCACTATTCATCCAGATGTCACATAATAACAGCAGCCTAACAGCCTGGACATGGGAGTGTCCTCCTAGTGTCAAGCAAGCAGCACCTAGTCAGTGAGGAACAACACACCTCAGTTCTGCAGTCTGCTTCATCTAAGCTGCCTGGCCAACATGTGTTGTGCTGCTCAGAGACACACCTGTACTGTGAACCAGAGGTGACAGAGAGTTGCTTCACTCACCCCAGACCTCTCCTCCACCGCCACAATCAGCAGCAGCAGAGAGGGCACTTGCCTCCCCTGGCTTCCCCCAACTCCTCCAGGTGCTCCTGTCCCCCTCCCTTTCCCAGAGACACATCCTCCATCCAATGGATACTCTGGGGGACCAGAGGAGGCGCCTCCCTCCCCCAAGTTCTGTAGATGTGCAGGCACTTCATGTGTATTTCTGAGCAAGTTAAGAGACCAATCCTGAGCTCAGCGCACTGGCTTCCCATCGGCACACACTGTCGCAATCATGCCATAAGGCACGTTTGTGAGGCTTACTGCCGGGCAGGCACCAGCGAGTATACCCATTTCTCGCATGTATCTGCTCATGAGCATTTGGCAATTCCACCAAAGTTCCTACTTTATCAATTAAGGGCGTAATCCTAACCAACTTTACAGCACTGACTTAGCCACAATGTAAGGTACTTACCCCCAAGGTAAGGTAACAAACATGCCCTTAGCTTGAGGAGGCCCCCTTGATTACCTCCCCACTGCAGGATGCAGTGCACACCACATTGGCACAGCTATGTCAAGTGCTGGAAAATTGGTTAGTATTGCACCCTAAGTCCCATGAGCAATCTTCCCACACCCAGCCAGCAAAACAGACAACCCATTAGGGAATAAAAGATATTTACAGGTCCAGCCTATTTATACATGGATTTGACTCAACACTAATGGCCCCTGCAAATGAGAAGGAATGTGCTGATCCCTGGGGAAAGGGAAAAATGCATCCCTTTAAAATCAGTTTTAAAAACTGAACAGTCCTTTAACAATAGCCTCCTTAATGGGGGGGGGGGCAGCTGACTGACAATCCATCAGTCCTTCTCTCTCCAGCAGACCTCTCCCTTCCCCCTGAGCACGTGAAAGAAAGGTGATCACTTTGCATTGGTGAAAGGAGGGACTGAGTGAAGCAGAAGACTGATTGATGGATTGACTATTATCTTACATCACGAAGGTCAGCAAGGCTGTTTTTAAATTACCAGAGCAAAGTAACTTTGTTTTTTAAATTGATTTGCTATAGTATGTTTTTTGCCATCCATGTGAGTACTTAGAACCAGTGAATAATTAATCTCAACCTGTATTTTAAGAGGAAATTAGTACATCAGGAGCTGTGTCACTCCCTGCCAAGGAGGTGAGCTATCCAAAGGCATGCTCTAGGGAATGTTATCACTGCAGCCGAAAATATAACAAAATTATCTATTTTACTCTACTTAAATTCTATCCTCCCTTTCCAAGGTCTTACATGGCCTGATCTGAGCTGATGTCTGAGAGACAGTGGCTTCCGCCTGACGCAGCAGCGTCTCTCACTAACAACTGATTTTTATAGTCATCCTCCCTTAGACCCCCATGAGGGATCTACCAATTCATGTTCTTGCCAGTTTTGCTGACTCATGTCCCGACCGCCCAGCACCCAATCATATCCCTGATACATTCCACATATCCTGATACATTCCACATGGAGCTGGCTCTCCAGCAAACTGGATGCACCTGGGAACATAATTAGCACTCAGTTGTTATCTCCTTCCCAAGGTCAGAATTATTTAACTATTTCCCCCCTACTCTGTTGTCTTCACACTTCAACACTTAAGCCTTCTGTAGCATTTTTACATCACAGAAACCAGAACTTTTACTTAGACCTAAAGCTATTACAGTAACATAAGCAAAGATCATATCAAAACAATACATTTTCTTGATGTTATGCTCAAAACATTCATACTGTTAATTCCACTTTCCCAGTATCCTTTATAAATTTATAATTTATAATTTATGCATTCTTCTTCATTCTATCTAAAATAATATTTGACTCCCCAATTATAACCCCTTACCCTCATCACAATAGTCTTTAGAGACTTCATTTCCGTTTGTGTGCCTGTATTGACTTTGTATACAGTACAGGAGTGTCTTGTTGTGCTTGGCTGACACTGATGTTAAGGGCATCTGGCTGTCTTGTTCTTTCAAAACAGTAACATTCAGTTTTTTCTTCAGTTGAAAGTGTCCTGGTATTTACTAGACGAAATCCTTCTTTGAATAAGATATCCACTAGAAGACCTAGAACATTAGTTCCATTAATCAGTTTCCTGTGATCGGGTTTTATTGAAACATACCTTTAAAAAAATGAAAATACATTAGTGCTAATAAATCTTATTTCAACATTTTAGTATATTGCCTTTAGTTGAATTTAAGTGTTCTATATTTGAGACCTAAAGGCAAAAAGCAACATTAAGAAACTGATAATAAAGTTATTAAAAAGTCACCTGCTAGCTACTTGACCAAATGAAAACATCTTCAAGAACTCGTAGAAGATGCTTAGATGCACTGGCGTCGCTAGGGGGATATGGGCTGCAGCAGGTGATGAACGTGCGCAGGGGAGTGACGCGTGAAAACTACGGCATTAAGAGCTACCATGTCATGCCATACACCGTTGGATGCGGAATGTCCAGCGGGGTGCAATGCAAAAAACAGAATTGAAATCGCTCCTTTCCTTCAATAGTTATGACCAAAAAACCAGAGGGGGGAAATGCATGAATCCCTATGAAAAGTGAGCCGTATCGCGCGTTTACTCGCGAGTAGGCGTACTCGCCATAGTCCGTCGGAAAGGGCAGGCTGAGAGGAATTCAATGACACCAGAGTGGTCCCGATCCAATGAGTGCAGACCCCAAAAACACAAAAGGGAGAAAGAGGTCCCTGCCTCCCTCCCAGCAGTGTCTATTGAGCCAGAAACGAAGCCAGGAGCATAGGATTGGGCTCACAGGCCTCGACCATACTCATGATTGATGATAGTCAATCATACTTTCCTGAGAGTAAGCCCCATTGACTACTATGGGACTTACTTCAGAGTAAACATGCATAGGATTGGGCTCACAGGCTGCAATCCCACCCACACTTTCCTGAAAGTAAGCCCCATTGACCACAATAGGACTTACTTCAGAGTAGATTCACTTGGTGGAACAGGACTGGCTCCCCCTTATTTAATTATTTCTTTTATTTTAATTATAATTATTTATTTTAATTTGCTTGATGATGTCACTTCTGGCCATGACATCACTTCCAATGGGTCCTGGAGGGTCTGGCTTTCAGTTTGCAGATATCTGCACAGATGAAGATCTTGTCTCTCCTAACAAAGATCTTCAGGTCCTCTTCAGACCTGCAGTATTTGGGGGAAAACAAACTGTCTCCCAGGAGCTCCTGGGGACATGTCTGTTCATCCACTGTTGGCTCCTCCTCCTTTCTGACCACTGTATATTTTTAAGGCCCAAATCCTAACCAACTTTTCAGCTCTGACATAGCTCTGCCAATGGGGCTTATGCTGCATCCTGCAATTGGGGGTCAATCATAGTGCCTCCTCAAGGTAAGGGAATGTTTGTTCCCTTACCTCAGAGCTGCATTGTTCTTACGTTGATGCTGGAAAGTTGGTTAGGATTGAGTTGGCATCCTTCAGTCTCGAAAGACTATGGTGTCACGCTCTGAATGGTGGTTCTGGAACAGAGTGTCTTCTCCAGTGCGTGAAGCCTGGGTAAAGTAGGTATGGAGGATAGGCTGTTACCCATGCAGCAAATCCCCCCTCTCCACGTCGCTGAAATGGTCCAATGGAAAGGCAGAGGTCAATACGGTTGGTTCCAGCGGCGTCGCAGGAGTTGCCAGAACGTGACTGTGTTCAGCCATGAACTGCCTCAGGGACTCCGGCTCCGGATTTTGCCTCGAGGTTGACTCCTGAAGCCTTTTCCATAACTGGATGTAGCCACAAGGTAGTGGAGGTTTGGGATCAGAGTTTTCCTTCTCTCAGATGAGCTGCCTTCCCAGGCTGATGAGTCCCATCTACCCGGTGGCTGTTTAGTCGCCTCTTACGACAAGTACAGCCAAACTGAGGGCCTATTCTTATCCCCAGCTCCCAGGGGATTAGGTTAGGATTATGCCCTGTCATTTTGAGCTTCACCTTTTGGTAAATATCACAATTATGACAAGCTGGTTACTGATCATTTTGATTGCACTGGTAGTAGGCGAAACTAGTGTATTGGAATCGCTGAAGATCTGGTGAGGAGGTAGGATGTGGTGTCAGCAGTGGCCCCTTTAAGGTAAGGCCTGGGCATTCAGCAGAGAGAGTGTGCTGCACAGCTGCAGCCACTTGAAGGCAAAAGGGCCCTCAGGCATAAAAACACCTGATGAAGAGAGAGTGTGGTGTGGGTAGCAGAAGGAAAGCTTGAGGAAGGACAGACTGGAGACATGGCTAATGGAACTGGCTGCAGCAGCTGGACTGATTGGGGAATGGACTTTAGAGACTGCTGGAGACACTGAGATTGCTGTCTGGCTGCCATGCCCAAGCCCTGCTGAGGGCCAAAGTGCTGCTATAGTGGTGGTAGGAGCTGCTGGCAAGAGAGGGAGGAAGGAGGACCTCTGCAGGTTAAACAGGTGAGCTACCCTGGTGGTGGGGTCCAGCAGTGCTGCAGGGCAGAACTAGGGTCATTCTTGGGGAAAGAAGGGGAGCTAATTAGCTGAAAGTGGGCATAATTCTCTAAGCCAGTGGTTTTCACATATTTAGCACCAGGACCCACTTTTTAGAATCTGTCAGGACCCACTGGAAGTGATGTCATGACTGGAAGTGATGTCATCAAGCAAGAACATTTTTAACAATCCTAAACTGAAATCCTACCCACACCTACCCAGGAGTAAGTCCCATTGACTATCATTGTTAAAAGAATATACATAGCTCATTAAAAAGTACAGGTCTGTAACATTTCCCCAAATGCAGTCACCCACCAGGATAGCATCAAGTTTAATATATTGAAATAAATGGGGACCCATTTGAAATTCACTTGTGACCCACCTAGTGGGTCCTGACCCACCTTTTGAGAAACACTGCTCTAAGCGGAGCTTGGCCTTGGAATCTGGCAAAACAACTAGTTGTGTATATGACTATTTGGTGCTTATAAATGCACTGTCATTATTAGGAAGAGGGTGAATCTAAGCAGAAAGCAACATAAGCTGATTTACACAAGTGAATCTAAGCAGAAAGCAATATAATGGAAAACAGTCAGCAAGAAGTAGGGTTAGAAACACAGATCTTAAAAGTACATAGAATATAGAGCTGTAGATGAGTGCAGTGATCAGATCACACTCATTTTTGAAACATACTCTTTTTACTTTTAATTCAAGAGTCCAAGTAATTTCAGAAATAACAGTATGCATGCAATTTATATTTAACTTAATACCTAGAAATGATGTAAAAAATACCTTGCTACAGACTGATTGCTGTAGTCAGTGCCACACTGGAAAATAAGATCATGATGGGAGGGCCTCTCCAAAGAAAGGGGTATCAGTGACTTCTGTAAAGGGACATGATCTCTTTGCCAAGTTGTTCCTCCAAGCTGTTCTGAAAAGACAGTAATCCGCCCAGCCAGTGCATCAATAGTTATGCTGCATGAACCAAACAAACGAAAGAAAGTCTGAGATCCTTGAAGCAGGAATTGTATTTCTAAGATCTCCGACTTTGGCCTCAACAAACTTTTCTGGCTCAAAAGGTTAGATATTGAGTAAAGTTCATAGAAGGCAGCCTCTCTCTGCAATCTCTGGTAGTCTGAGAAGTCACTAGGCAAGGAAATCTGAAGTGTTCTTAAGAAGTCCAAAATGTAGCTGAACAAAACCCCATCACGGTCCACAAAGAACTGGCCATTAACCAGCTTAAATTCATGGTCATTGCCTCTCAGCATCCTTGCCAACCTAGATTCTGGGAATTGCTGTAATGTCGAAGGCCAAGTTGTGAATTTCAGTCCACCCACATTCAATATGACCACATCCTGATTGTTCATTTTTCTTGTTCCCACAGAGAAACAGAATTGCCAACTGATATATCTTAAAACTACAAGAGCTAGGAGCAAATCCTGCTTGCAAATACACTTTTGTGTGTTTTGTGTTGTGGGAGAAAAGAGCTGGGCAGGTGTACGATTCCTTGGCAACAAGTACCATGAACACACATTATAGCGTTTTGTATATAAGGCTGATCACTTGGTTACCAAATCATAAAGATACTGTTTTGTTTGTTTGTTTACTGATGAAAGCCCAGCTACCTGGACATATCCTGGATCCTGAAAGCCAAGAATACCATCCAAACCTAGGGTACACTATGATCCTGGGTAGGACATTTATACAGAATTTTTAAAAATGCAGTGATAAGGTTGTTAATAACTACAAAAAATGACACTTATGTGGGTGAACATAATTATACAAAAATTATCTCAGCCTATTTTAAAATTAAATACTCAGCAGAGTAGAGGCATCACTGGGGTTTACATCACCTGTGCGAGAGTTCATTGTATCACCCCCATGATGAACTTCCTCCCATACCAGACTATACAGAATAAATTACAATATCATCCATGTTGGCATCCTTCAGTCTTGGAAGACTATGGTATCGCGCTCTGAATGGTGGTTCTGGAACAGAGTGTCCTCTCCAGTGCGTGAAGCCTGGGTAAAAGTAATTATGGAGGAGAGACTGTTACCCATGCAGCAAATCCCCCCTCTCCATGTTGCTGAAATGGTCCAATGGAAAGGCAGAGGTCAATACGGTTGGTTCCAGCGGCGTTGCAGGGGTTGCCAGAACGTGACTGTGTTCAGCCATGAACTGCCTCAGGGACTCCGGCTCTGGATTTTGGCTCGAGGTTGACTCCTGAAGCCTTTTCCATAACTGGATGTAGCCACAAGGCAGTGGAGGTTTGGGATCAGAGTTTTCCTTCTCTCAGATGAGCTGCCTTCCCAGACTTCCATCTACCCGGTGGTAGATGGTACAATATCATATGCAATGTCATAAATGCAATGTCATCACTAGGCTTGGGTTAACCCCAATAACTTTATTTATTTATACATACCCTGCCTCTCTGCCCACAACTGATGCCCAAGGCGGCTTAAAATTTTAAACTTTAAATAAAAACAAACACCACAATATAAACAATAATGCAATAACTCACCCACCCAAGTCTGAGTGCATCACCCGGTGTCTTCTGCACCCCCACTAGCAGTGGCACTGCAGGAGAGAGAGATTGATTGATTGAGAGAGAGGAAGAGAGAGAGATGAAAACAGCCTAACTAGAGAACCTGGAGTTGTTTTCTTTTCCCTTCTTGTTCCCATAACAACTGACAGTCTGCTTGGAGATTGTAAGACAAGACAAGAGCAGACAGAGAGAGAAGAGGGGGGCAGCAGAAAATTAGAAAACTACTTAAAGTTAGTTGTCAAACAGCGCCAGTGGTGTAACTAAGGGGGTTCAGGGGGTAACTGCTGCACTGGGCTATGGGCTGGGGGGGCAACATTGGGCTGCTGCAGCCCTACCAGGCACACAGGAGACTACGGGGTGGGCAACAGTCACCTGCTGCCATTGCCATGTGCACACCCGTGACTTAGATTAGGCTGCAAGCCCCACCAGCAGCCAAATGTAAGTCACGCAAGGGTGCAGTGATGGGCTAATCTGTTGCCTCCCCCTGCAGCTGGCAGCACCCAAGCAGTTTGGTCATGTCGTACCACTAATAAAAGCGAGAGCCCTGGTGCTAGGGCCTGCAAACGTGCCTTTTGGCATGTTTGCGACAGTGCGTGCCAGTGGTGCTGGTGCAACCATGCCAATGAGGCATACGCTTCATGCTGTTGTGGAGAGATAGTCTCAGAAAGCTCCTCAAGATAACGGAACATTTTTCCCTTACCTCAGGGCTGTATTGTGACTGCACTGGTGCTGCAAAATTGGATTAGGCCCTAAAATCCCTTCTTTATCATGGTCAGATCACTATTTGATGAGCTTTAGACTGGCATCAGTTAATCACCCCAGGAAAACAGGTCAAACACATAGACTGATGGATCCGAATGATTTCCTAAGGCAGGGGTGCTCAATAGGTGGATCGTGATCTACCGGTAGATCGCAAGGCAAAATGAGTAGATCGCGGAGTGCCGACCCCCCCTTCAGGTGCTTCTGGGAGGAAATGCTGGGAGTAAGGCCCATTGTACTCAATGGGGCTTACTCCCAGGTAAGTGTGGCTAGGATTGCAGCCTCACAGCCTAATCCTAGACATGTCTACTCAGGAGTAAGTCCTGTTATACTCAGTGGGGCTCAAGGTACACCAACATACATTGTACACATAAATGTTATATGTTATGATGGTGCGAACATTGTAAAAAAAACTCTGGTAGATCTCCGGGCCTTGCTGGGTTTCAAAGTAGCTCTCGAGCCAAAAAAGTGTGAGCACCCCTGTCCTAAGGGCTCTGGGGAATTTTCCTGTTGCATGGACTGATGACTCATCTGATGCTCTTGTATGAAGAGTCAGCTAGATCCTTGGATCAGATTGCTCCTGAATGGCCTCAGCCTTGTCGCTGAGCCAAGATGGCTCCTTGGTTTACTATTCTGGTAGCAGTCCTTACGATATCTGCCAACCTCACCATTAGGGACTCTTTTCAACTTATACAGTCTGAGAATATGGATAAGATTCTTGGGAACTTGACACCATCATCTTGCCAGCTTGACCCTTGGCTAGTAGGAGATGCACAGGCAGGACTGATTGGTTGGAACTCATTCATCCTTGTGGGAGGGAGTGATGCCGACATCCTGAAGACTGAAATTGTGCACACCCTCCTTAAAAATCCATATCTGGATTCCACCAATTTAAACAACTATCGATGAGTTTCCGATCTTCCTTTCTTGGTGAAGGTGATTGAGCATCCCAGTTCCAGGGGTTCCCGGACTATCTGGACCCTTTCCACTCCAGCTCCAAGCCAGGTTTAGGAACAGAGACAGCCATGGTCGCTCTGATACAGAACCTTCTTCATGAATTGGATAGGGGTAGTAGTGGTGTCACTAGAGGATGCGGGAGGTACAGGCCGCACCGGTTGATGTGCACAGGGGGGGTGATGCGCTAAAATCGTGGTGGTTAGGAATAATACAATCTTGTCATATATAGTTGGATGCAGAATTTACAGCAGAATGCAATGGAAAAAAAACAAACCCAGAAACTAAAATATCTCCTTTCCATCAAAAGTTATGGCCCAAAACCCAGAAAACAAAAAAGCATGGAGCCCTATGGAAAGTGAAACTGAGCTCTATCACATGTTTACTTGCAGGTAGATGAATTTGCCTTAGTCCATCAAAAAGGACAGGCTGAGAGGAATCCAACACGACACCAGAATGGTCCTGATTCAATGAACACAGCCCCCCCCCCAAACACCCGAGAAGGAGGTCCCTCCCTCCAAGCTGGCGTATGTATTGAGCCCTATGGAAAGCGAAACTAAGCCACGCAGTTGCGTTTACTCGTGAGTGATCAAACGTGCCTTGGATCGTGTTCAGGTCAGGCAAAGGGGAAGCTGAGGTCACTAGAATGGTCCCCATCTGATGAAAGTGAGTTCAACAAATGCTCCAGAAGGCAGCCCCCCCCCCCCCACTAAAAAGAATACAGGTTGAGTCTCATTATTCGCAAGGGTTCCGTTCCCAGGACTCACCTGGATGGCAAAAAATGCACTAAAGCAAATCAATTTAAAAAACAAAGTCCTTTTGCTCTGGTGATTTAAAAACAGCCTTGCTGACCTTTTCAAATGCACACAGAGGCAATCAGTCTCTCTCTGGGCTTCACTAGGAGGCAGAAATCCCTCCCTTCCCCAGGAGCTGCAGTGATCGAGAAAGAATGGAGAAGGTGATAATCACTGCCATTAAGCTTTCTTTCATGTGCTTAGGGGGAAGGGAGGAGTGAAGCTGGAGAGAAAATGATTGATGGATTGTCAACCAGCTACCTTCTATTGTTAAAGGACTGTTTTCCTTTAATTTAAAGGGTACTTCTCATCAGATAGAAAAATCTGTGGATAATTAGGTTATACCTGTAATCACTTGCGTGACTGTCTCCCTACAATAGTAACAAGCAGTTTTTAAAATTGATTTTAAAGGGGTGCCTTTTTTCCCTTCTCCAGGGATCAGCACATTCCTTCTCATTTGCAGTGGCCATTTGTGTTGAGTCAAATCCGTGTATAAAAAATCTGTTTATAACAAGGTTGGACCTGTAAAAACGGAGGCTTCAGCTGATAAGGTGAACTTTTTTCTTTTTTAGACTTGCAAAGCCAGGTAGATCCTGACAGTAATATGGTTTAAACACAAGAAGTTAAATTGAACTGGGCATTGGGTAGAGTTGAAAACCTTACTGATTTTGGGGGTAGTGGTGGGGGTATTGCAGGCAGGCTACAGAGAAAATTCATTTGGTGGGGCTGGCTTCCCCTTATTTATTTGTTTTACCTTAATTAGTTATAATTATTTTAATTTGGTTGATGTTGCTACTTCTGGCCATGACATTACTTTGGTGGGTCCTGGACAGATTGTCATTCTAAAAAGTGAGTCCCAGTGCTAAAAGTTTGAGAACTGCTGCAATAAGGTGTTAATAAGTTGACACCCTGGGGGGGGGGGTGACACCACTAGTGACCAAAATCACTAAAATCACAGTTTGGAGGAATAATACCATCATGTTGTATAACAATCAATGTGTAATTTCATGCAGAATGCAATGAAACAAACCATGTTGAAATATTTGTGTTCTATCAAAAGGTACAGCCAAAAAACCAGAGGGGGTGGGGCAATGCCCCACCATGCCTATCACCCCGGGGTGTCACCCAGTCCACTGCATGGGGGCGATGTGCTGGCCTCCCATGCCGGGTGACGCGAACCCTAGTGATGCCACTGAGGGGTAGTGCATCTCTGTTGGTTCTGCTGGACTTTTCAGCGGCTTTGGACACCATCTACCACTGTATCCTCCTGGATCAGCTGGCCAAAATGGGAGTTGGCGGCACTCTCTGCAATGGTTCCACTGTTTCATGTCTAACTGGTCCCAGATGGTTATGCTGGGAGACGCTCGCTCAGCACCCTGGCCTTTACTGTTTGGGGTGTTACAGGAGTGCCACAGGGATCTATCCTATTCTCCATGCTTTTCAACATCTACATGAAACCACTAGAAGAGATAATCTGAGGATCTGGAGTGGGGTGCCACCAATATGAGAATAACACCCAACTCGATCTCTCTTTGCCATCCCGCTCTCAGGAAGCTGTGCAAGTCCTGGGGTGCTGTCTGGATGCCATTAGGGACTGGATGAAAGCAAATGAACTGAAATTAAATCCTAAAAAGACAGAGGTTCTCCTGGTCAAGAAATCCTCCATGTAGGCACTGAATCACCTACCCACTTTGAAAGGAGTTGCACTCCCCTTACAAGAATGGGTGTGCAGCCTGAGAGTTCTCCTGGACTTTCAGCTCTCTCTGGAGAACCAGGTAGCAGCAGTTGCTATAAGTGCATTCACCCAGTTTAGCCTGTGTGCCCACTGAGACCATACTTGAACACACTTATTCTGTCTGGCATTTGGTTGCTGAGTGGTCAACCGGGTAAACCTCCCAGCAACTACACATAAACCTCCTCCCTCTTGCTGCTTCCTTCCCTGCTCTCATGTGGTCTGTCCCACCCTCACCCCCCAGCAGCAGTCCCGTTTTTTTCTACGGCTGGGTTTTTAAAAGGAACAACTTGAAACTTGAGATTTTTCAAGGTTTGGAAAGTGCCCTTGTGAAGTGCACTCATTTTCAAGTTTAGCTGCAGGTGGAGACTCATAACTCAACTCAAGTCAAGCTGTGCTGGATTTGCCCATTCCTGCAACCCACTGGTAGATCCAGGACCCACAGTTTGGGAACCGCTGGCATATGGGAATTTGAACCTTGGGTGCTAAAATTCCTAACAGGTCTCTGCTTTTGCTATCTGCAACTCAGTAACTCCTGCAAGGACTAGTGCTGTAGCTGTTATCCATTCCTGTGGGCTGCTGAGGAATCCTGTCCCAGTAGTGACCGTTCAGTGGACTTGTGCCTGCCACTGCCCCACCAGGTTCATCCTAGTGGCACTTTTCTGCTTGCTGGCATTGGGAATGAGTAAGTTGTAGTGATTGGTTTTTTGCATGTTGAGCCAATGCCAGACCAACACTGGGCTGACATCAGACATACTACTCATGATTGGTGGGCTATTCTTAGAGTTACTATGGGTGCTGGCAGAGTTACTGGAAGGGTTGCACCAGCATGGTGTTACCTGTTACACTCACACAGCAGCAATGTTGGTGCAACTTTGGCATAGAATATTGATGTGGAATGTTTTAATCCTGTAACTAGAAGGAAACCAAAACAAACTATATGAAATTATTATCTCATCCCCTTTTTAAATTAGAGCAACTAATATGGCAGATCATGGGAATACTGCCGACATAGCATACCTAGATTGCAACAAAGCCTTTTACAAAATCTCTCATGTGAAAAAAATGATACGATATGGGCTAAATAAATGCTCGGACATGTCCACCCTTAGCATCCAGGGGGGTTTCATTCTCAGAACGCCCATGAATGCAAAAAACAGCTGATAATGAGATCCGAAGTCAGACCTAATGTTCTGAGGCACAGAGAGGTTGCATGTGACCTCTCCGCACCTCAGAATGCCTGCTGGAGCCTTCTAACAGGCACTTCTGGTTTTTCGCTCAACTAGGTTCTGGCAGGCATTCTGAATCATGGGACAGCCATAGGCGGCCTCCACGTGCTTCAGAAGACCTCCTGGACGCAATCTCCAATTGCATCTGGAATGTCCTCTGTGGGGCCTCCCGCTGCAAGTTTGGAACCTGCATTGGGTCAAATCCACAGGTTCCAAACTTGTGGATTTGGGCTACTGTACTGAAACAGGCTACTGTACTAACAGGTGGGTCAAAGCTGGTTGAACAACTGTCCCCAACGAGTGCTAATAAATGATTCCATATCAGTCTGGAAAGAGGTAACAAGTGGAGTGCCACAAGGGTGTCTTGAGTCCTGTGCTGGGAATACTTATCAAATGTGCAGACAGGAAGTGGGGAGGGATGGCTAATACCCTGGAAGACCAAATCAGGATTCAAAATTATTGACAGGCTTGATCATTTGGTCCATACCAAGATGAAATTCAACTGACACACATGTAAAGTCCTGCAGAATTATTTTTTATATTGGAAGCACAAATATAGGATAGGAGACCTAGTTTGGCAGCACCACTTGTAAATAAGTGTGATGTAGCTGCAAAAACGTAAATACATTGCTGGACTACCCATTAACAGCTGAGTTAACCCATTTTCTACTAAAGCTGCATTTGCACAACTTTATGAAGTTGCACGTTTACGACATGTTCAGGGGACCTCCACAAAGGGGACATATGTCTTTGGAACAATTTCAAGGTGTTGATTTCA